>NC_050593.1:6691233-7044983 GCF_013368585.1 Megalops cyprinoides
GTTCACTGTGCAATTATTCAGCAAAGCTGGAAAATATGGGAATTTCTTTTGGGGGGGGGGGGGGGGCGGGCAAAACAAAGGTTTCAAACATGTCCATATATGGGCAGGACCTACCATCTCTGCCTTACTTGTCTATTACAGTGTTCAAAGACTGCTAGGAAGACAGATTTTTGCTGCCAAAGAATGCAATTTTCATAGCCCTTGCAGCAAACAATGACTTTCAACAAATATGTCTTTGTGTTTGAGAAAGAATGTGTACGCGTGTGTGTGCCTATGTGTGTGTGTATGCCTGCTGGTGTCTCAGGGATTCTGCACTGACCCTATTCAGACAACTAATTCTCGTTAGAGGCTGGGGGAGGGGGGGGGGGGGTGAGATACTACCAAACCCCTGTGTATATGAGTAGAAGGGGGATAGAAGTGGGGTGTGAGATCTTACCAAAGCCCTGTGTATAGGAGTAGAGGGGGGTTAGGAATGGGAGGGATGGGATCTTACCGAAGCCCGTCTCATCCTGCACTCTCATCCTCTGGACGTGAAGGTTTGTGGGCATGAACTCTAGCTTCCTCTCTGCTTTCAGGTTACTGGCCTTAAAGGAGGGACCTGGGGGGTTGGAGAGAGAGAGACAGACAGACAGACAGACATGGGGAGGGGGCAGAATGAGAGAGGCAGACAGAGAAAGAGGAGGGAGATAAGTAAGAAAGACAAAGCGATGGGCAGAAGGAGAGAAGGAAAGAGTAAACACACCGTCAGACACACTGCATCATCATCACCCAGACGCACACCATGCCAGGAAGTGGCAGGTTGACATGGAATTATTTCCCAAGACTAATGGACAGCATATAAAGTCCTTCTAAAACTGCCTGTGGGGGTTTTCTTTCCACTTTATCTTGCTAAAAATCAGTCTGGTACATCCTCCAGTGGATTCTGGGGCACTTTAGGAAACGCTGCTGTCAGATGCTGTCTCCTGTCTCCTCCCCATGACGTAAATTGGACATGGAAGGGGGCAGGGCTGTCCAAGACTCAGGAGACTGCGCTTTGATTGACAGGGTACAGATAAGCGCAGTTCGAGGACAGGTCTCACCACTGTGGGTTTGACACAAGGAGCTGCTCTGTGCAGCTGGGGAGACTGGCATCAGAACAGTGTGGCTAGGCCACTATTGGAGAACTCTTCCCAGGAGTGGTTGGGTGGGTGCAGGCGAACACATCTCACAGAACTAAAGTTTGCGCATAGCAATTCAATTACGACAGGTGTGATTGTTAGTTTGTGCACATCTGAACTGTGCAGCCCATAATATTTCTGGGCCATGATTTTGGCAGCTACAGAGACTGTGCTATCCCTCGCATTACTACAGGTCAGTGATAGCTGTAAAGAGACTATGCTAACCCTTGAACTGATGCAGGACAGTGAGAGCAGTGCTGTACTGAGTGCGGTACTAACCTTTGTACTCGTGCAGGTCCGTCAGGGTCTCCTGGTAGGTGAGGATGATGGTCTGGTACTGAGTCACAATCTGGCGCCGGAGGTTCTCCCAGCATGGAGAGAGCTCTCCCAGTTCTTCCAGCTCACACACCCTGAGCACAGACACGGTGTTATTAACACACACATTAGATACAGAAATACAGTGTCACTGCATCAGCCGTAAAGCCACTTACATCCCAGCATGGAAGTAAAATGTCCATGCCAGTGTGTGCGCGTGAAGAGTGTATGTTTGTACAGGTGTGTGAGTGTGTGAGGAGTGTATGTGTGTACAGGACTGTGTGTGTAGAGTGTATGTGTGTTGAGCTATGTCTGTACAGGTGTGTATGTGTGCACAGGTGTGTGTGTGTGTGTGTGTGTGTGTGTATGTGTGTGTGTGAAGAGTATATGTGTACAGTTGTGTATGTGTGTACAGGTGTGAGTGTGTGAAGAGTGTATGTGTGTACAGGTGTGAGTGTGTGAAGAGTGTATGTGTGTACAGGTGTGAGTGTGTGAAGAGTGTATGTGTGTACAGGTGTGAGTGCATGAAGAGTGTATGTGTGTACAGGTGTGTATGTGTGTATGGGCGTGCATGTGTGTATGAGGCATGTTGGCACACACCTGGCGGCGTCCTCCTCCAGCAGCAGCTTGACGAACTGTCGGGGGACGTTGAGTGACAGCACGCTCTCGGCCATCTGCTCCAGCACGCGCAGGTGGTTGCCGTCCGTGGTGGGGAAGCGGTACATCCTGGACATGGTGCCGCCGAACACTGCCGGGGGGCGGGAGAGGACACTGAGCGCGACCTCACGCTTCCCCGAAAACCGCGCCCTCGTACCCGAGCGCCCAACACCACCCGCTCAGCCCGCCGCTTCGCTTTTTTTCCGACATTCATCACACCTCTCTCTCTTTCAGATCTTTCTCTCTATCGCTTCATCCCTCTTTTTTCTTTCCCTAGTCGCACCCGTCCTCTCGCTTTCTGTGCAGTAGTGCGGTATAGCGGTAGAAGCAGGGCTCGTAAAACATATGCTCCCGGTTCAGTTCCCCTGTGGAGTAGTGCAAAGGCACTGCTGTGTGTCTTCAGGCAACTAAACACAAACTGCTTCAGCACATAACCCAGTAAAAGGACAACGGGCAACATGTAAAACTGTGTAATTGATGTCAAATGCAATGCAAAGCTGGGCCCAATATACATGTCACCGTCTCTGAAATACTCTATTTTTCCTGTGCAAATAAAATGGATGGGAACGGATGAGTTCAGAGGCTTTCAAGCATGACTGAATTAAAATTCAGCAAGGGAAGGGGACAGATTGAGACTGTACGCTAACGAGAGAAGAATGTTGCATGTTGTTACTCAGAGACGCAGACTGAGAAAACACCTCGACAGTGCTGCGAAGCAGCTAACAGAACATGGAGAAAGGGCCTCGGAGCTGATTCAGTACTGCACGCTCCCTGTGGTGACTGCAGTCTTCCTACTACTCCATAATGCACCACTGTGGCTGAAACGGGCGCTACATAACAGATAACATAACCACTTTCATTCCCATCTGCAATACACGGTGGAGGACTATATGCATGGTGCTACCCTGGCCTAATGACAAAACTACCTTTCCCTGACAAAAAAAAAAGAGAAACCTCCTCTCTCCTCCCTGACGAGGCGGGTGGACATGTCGCAGATCAGTAGAATATCGATCTGAATAATGCCTCTGACGGTAGATCGATAGGTAATTTAATCTGAAGTCAGGCGTCGCGGCCAATGACTGTGAGGTCGGTCTTCGCTGGGTGTTGAAAGCGCTCATGGGAAATCAGACGCCCCAGTCCCATCGGCCTGTGCCATTACGTTAGCAGAATCCATCAGCGTAGCAGGTGCCCTCTTTCTGACTGAATTACGGCACTCAGCATTTAAAGTGTCCTACTAGCGTAACCATATCAATAACCAATTTAAAATTAATATGCAGAATACAGGCACTGATCTAATCTGACACCAAAATTGATTTAAAGCTTTCAGGTTCAAGTGGAAAACCCTCTGATTATCTGACTTGTTGACTGTTTGGCCTTTACCTGGATTTATTGTTTCAAAGAAATTCCCAGGATGCCCTGGAACGCATTGCACAAAATGTGACTACTTTAATATTAGCTATATACTTTCATTTGTTGCTTCTAGTTAGAGAATATCTTTTTGACTCCATCTATTTGCCCTGCCTCTTGGAATCAGCAGCTGAGTGTGAAGCCTGACTCACAGCTACACCTCGGGCAGCAGTGTTATTGAGTGCTGAAGTGATGCTCGGGTGTGCCACGCACTCCCACACCCAGGGGCTTCTCCCACACCACTAGTCACACAGCGTGCCACAGAAAACTAGCAGCAGCTGGAGACGATGTACATCTTCACTGACTATGGCCTGCTAACTTTACAGGTGCCTAACGAGTGACTGGGGGGCCCGAAAACGGCGGCGCACCGAGGAGCCCCAGCTGAGGTGAACCCTGCACCTACTCTGGAATGGCAAAGCCAACTACGTCCTGCCACAGACTCTGGGTTATAGTCAGCTGATCACAGCTCTGACCAGTGCAGCTTTTATTAGTGTAGTGGTGTAACTGTCAGATTATTTCTCTCTGTCAGACTGTTATATGGGGGTGTTTCTGCATTGCATTTAATTAGCAGGAAAACCCAAAAGACTACATGCTGGTGACGCAACTGTTAGCAGCAGCAGTCTAAAGAGCACAGCTGTTATTTGGTGGAAGAAGCCGTCTGTTTCAAACAGGAAACACGTGCATGTGAGCCTGTGCCTTCAGGTTAAATACATATATGACTCTGTACAAAGACTATAGAAGGGTTTAGGCCCCATAAGGACATTTTGTCCCCCAGGGGACAGGGATAACCACCCCACCTGGCCCTACCTGCTTTCAGTAGCGTGTCCTTGCATAATGACGCGTATTTGGCTCTGATTCCAAGGGATTCCGTCAGACTCTCGTCAACAGGAAGGACCATCTGAAAGGAGGGAGAATCTGAATGCTTGTCAATTACCATAAAAAAACGTAATAAAACTCTACCCTTTCATTCGTTCTCATTGCCAACAATGGAGGACAACCTAAGAAGATAACAGACAAGTCATCTTATTCATGATCCTGCCTAAACATATGAGTGACTACAGCTGACTTAGCATTGAGTCATCATTTACAAAGGAAGAACTTGAGATTCATTCAGTCCTTAGGGTAAATACAGGATTTGGTCATTTGAATATTTGATCTTGGGATCCAAGGAATATTTGGATATCGACTTTAATTGTACTGCACATCCCAAGCTTGGCCTGGGGAACAGCCAGGCAGAGACGTGGTGTTAGGAGTGGGATCTGTCATTGAGTCTCACCCTGCCGTTGACGGTGTCGGGCAGCCTGGCCACAGGGGCCCTCTGGTCCCGCTTCTCCTCCATCTGCCAGGCGATGATGGTGATGTTTCCCACACGCTCGTTCTCTGCAGACCTGAGCAGGGCACAGACCTGGGTCACTAAACTGCATTTCCCAGAGTCCTCAGGGAGGCCAGGACCCATGTGACTGGGATTCACCACTTAAAATGGAACATTATCCTATGAGGGAGCTGTGATACAAATGGACAGAACTTTTGCATGCTGTCTAATTTGAAAAAATCCTCTACATAGTAAAACTTCAGGTTTGTTCAGGTCAGAGCTCCTTCCAGTATGTGTTTACTGTGTGCTGCCATATGTTACTCTTTGGTATACTCCGATGACGGACAGGCTTGAGTGTTACCTGAGCATCAGATGTAACCTGTGATGCTTGTCCTGAAGGAGCTCCTTCACAGGGAACATGGCTGAGCCGAGCAAGTACATCTGCGGGAGAGGGGATGCCCACACACACACACAGACACACACACACACACACACACACACACACACACACACACACACACACATACATACATACATACATACAAACAAACACACAGACACACACAAACAGACACACACACACATACATGCACACACATGTACACACATGTACAGAAACACACACACACACACACACACACACACACACACACACACACACACAAAAACACACAGACACATACATGCACAAAAACACAGAAACACACAAAAGTCAGTCAACAAACCTAAAAAAAATCTCCACCAAACAAATGCAATATACTACACTGGGGAAGCACCCAAGTATAAAAATATATACAATATGTATTACAGTTTAAGACGTGCCTTCAAAGACAGAAACCCGATGAAATGATATGGTGCCACAGGCCCTCATGTTCACAAAATGCATACTTGCTGTGGCTCCATCTTGTACATGACGTGTGATACGCATTTTCAGAACATCTTGTAGGCACACGTATCTTTTCACATTCATCAAACGTGCTCCACGGTGCGGCGACAGGGGACTCACCGTGCCCTGAGAGCGGTCCTTGACGTCGTACACCGACAGCTTCACCTGCGTCTGCTGCGTGATGAGGGAGTCCTGGAAGAAGGCGATGCTGCTCAGGTAGATGGGGTTACTGGTGCCCTATGGTGGAAGGGTGGGGGGCAAGGGAGGGGGATAAAACGGGACAGGAGGGTTATTGGAGGTCCAAAAACCTGCCCAGAAATATCTATGAGCAACAAACTTAAAAAAAGGTTCTATTTCAGCAACTCAAAGTGAAATCTGTCTGCACTGTCTCACCTCGATGATCTCCGTCTGGGCGTGCTTGGTCCAGAAGGCCTGGGGGGGCGTGGTGCAGCTCACAGCGACGAAGCTGTTGGGCTTGCGGTCCAGCGATGGGGTGATGAGCTCACTGCAGGCTGTGTGTGTGGGGAGCATAATAATTATGGGATGTCAAATCGAGACAGCTCTCTCAAATTTAATTAACTCAGCCCAGTTGGGAGAAAAACCAGAATCTGCAGAAAGCCGTAAGGATAAGGGCAAAGAACCGGTCTTAAGAGGTGCATCAAAAAAACATTTATTATCAGCCACTATTCATATTACCATTTCGTGCTTTATTTGTCTCGCAGACATCTGGGGCCTCTTACGTGACTTACAATCAATCCTTTCACTTTCCTATTGTTCGTTACTAACAATGCTTTAATTGGGCTTTTCATTAGAAACAGCACTTTCAGCAAGTGTAACATTCACACTTACTGAATTCTGCATTTCTTGCATTTGGAAGAAATGCATAGCAAACTGTGAGAAAAGTACATATTTCATATTCATATAAGCTGGTGGACAGAGTTCTACTTTCACAAGTATCCATGCCTTTTTACTTTCTTTTCTTTCTAGATTCATACTGAACAGATACTGAACTCAGATGGATACTGAACTAAGGCATTTTAAGGCGCGGCACTTCACAGAACTTAAGCAAAAGCACCATGGACGGGAACCAACAACCTACTGATCACAAGCCTTGACCGCTATGTCAAATTTTCCACTCCACTGAAAAACAAGAACTTTAAAAGTTTTGAGAGTTGCTTTTATAGTTGGACCAGATTAGCTTCTTCAGGCACACTTATGTAGTCTGTGTTTATATAGTTTTATATCTCTGAAGTGTTGGGTAAAGGCGGACACTCGATCTGCCTGACAGGGTTACAGCTAGTGACGTGAATGATGTCCATCTCCCAGACATGGAAGAGCAGGCAGGATAATGCAACTCGAGGGAAAAGTGTGACACGGTGTCACCTTAGATAAACACGGGGCTTTTAAAGCTTAGCGTTAAATCGCACACCTGGAAGAATAAGAGCTGCTGGACCAGAATCCTGGATCGCGTCAGTCAAGTGTTTAGACGTGGCCCTGGATGTGACATCACAATCGGGGCACTCTTTCTCAGCCTCTCCGGGCTGACACATTGTGAATGTCACAGCACGGTGCCCCATTCCCAAACACTACCTCTGACACACTGTACATAACATGTTATCATATTGGGGTGAGGGAAGTGGATATGTGATCCATGAAGGTTAAAGCTTCAAATATGCGGGGTGTTGCTACAGAGCACATACAGGACTGTTCCATTGAAAGCACAGGGGTATCCCTTTTTCCAAGGGAAACCATGGAAAATACCGAAAAAGCCATGACAAGTTGTCAGGGCTTGGCAGACTACTGATTTCCCAGCATGCACTACTCCCTCCCTCCACCCCATACGTGCTTACCCAAGCTGAACTCCAGTACGGGTTCATCCGGATCTTGACTGTTTCCTACGAGACAACAACAACACAGGAAACTTTCCGTTAAAAAGCATCTCCACATCTAACTAATCTCATAATCTCACAGCTTGCTGGATGTTCTGTCCCAGCTGTCTGCCAGACAACAAGCACACACTCATTTCAGACATCCCTCTTCAGCCACTGGGAAATGCTACAGTTGACAGGTGGAAACATGGGAAAAAAACAACATGACAACAGTCTCCCCGATTCAAAATGCGGGAAAAAAAATGTTCAGGCGAGGGTCTGCTCGATCCGCTGTGAATGGACTAACATGCACTCTAGAAGGAACACATTCCCCCAAAAAACAGCTTAGAGGGAGGCAGTAACACAAACCACATGACATTTGAAATGCCGTAAAGGAGGGCCCCTCGCTCACCTGCGAGAGTGAGGCCCAGCATCTCGGAGGACAGGTCAAAGGTGTTGGCGCGGTACACCGACCAGGGCCGGTTCCGCGGGCTGCTGCGCTCTCTGGCGGACATGTTGACGCCGAGGCGTGGGGACGGGGGTTGGGGGGGTCGGGGTTTCGGCTAGCGCTCTCGTGCCCTGGTTCTGGCAGGCCGCCCTCTCTCTCTCTGCGGCCTGGTGACCGGAGCCTGTCCTCGCTGATCCCTCCTCACCGGGAGACAGGGGGTGCTGGGGGGAAATGGAGACAGCAGGACGGGGGAGGACAGGAATACAACAGTCAGTATTACACCCACAGACTGCCCAAATAACATGTGACCCTCCTTCACATTTAGTGAAGCAGCTATTGCTCCCTCATGAACATGGTTTTGGTGTAACACTCAAAGAGTTCCCCTATTTGTTTCCTGAAAAACTGGGGTAAAAAATCTTCTTAAGAGTGTAGTGATTGAGTCACCACAGTACACAACACATGTTACAACAGACACACAAAATCAGAGTTACACACAGCATATAACAGACACACAAGATCATGGTTATGCACAAGCTCACAGCAACACACAGCGTACAACAGTCACACAAGATTGCGGTAACACATGGTAGGATCAGACTGTACGTTCCTGAGCATCCAAGCACCTCACTCCTTTGATTAATGCTCTCTCTCTCTCTTTCTCTCTCTCTCTCCTGAGCATCCAAGCATCTCACTCCTTTGATTAATGCTCTCTCTTTCTCTCTCTCTCGCTCTCTCTCTTTCTGTGACAAGGCTAGCCAATGAATCACACTCAAAACCAGAAGGAGGAGAAATATTCACAAAAAATAACTTATTTAAAATAACACACTAAACCACCACTAACCTGAGCCAGGCACAACAAAACTGCTCAAGTTGATCCCTCACTCCATCCACACACCTGTATTTAACTGGCCATCAATCATAAGGGGACTGTTAGCCAATGGCTGGCTCACATGCACAATTACACAAAGACAAATTACAAACAACCTGTTTTAAAAGCAACTGATGGAATACAGGTCAGTCTGTTAACATGGTAAATTGGATAATACAATAAAAACAATACAATTATACAGTAAACAGTTCAGTTTCTGGGTACAGGTGAAAGCTCTCCTTTGTACTGCCTTTCTCCCATCCCCACTCTCCGCCTCTCCCCCTCTCTCCCGATTGCTCTCGCATTTCCTGCGCGATCGCATTACGCTTTCTGGTGCAGGAGCGTGGCGGACCATCTCGGTGACGCGGCCCCCAGGGGAACCTGGCGGGCCAAATTTGGATGGAGCCACGCGGCTTTGAACGTGCAGCTCAGTGTACGTCTCTGCTGCTGAAACCCATGCAGCCACACCACTGAAACTACACCACTGCAGTCAGGCTTCTGCAGCCATGCAACTGCAGCGAGGGCAATACCTGTTACAATATGGGGAAAAATCGCATTCCCACAGCAAATGGGAGGTGTCAGCACTAAAATAAAATCCGACCAAAAAGGCAGAGGCGTATTTGACGGCTTCGAGCTCATCACGTTGTGCTTCCAGGCTTTCGTTTTAAAAACCTGAAACTGAATTTTTTTTCTTCTCTGAAGTTAACGCATCTGGCCTCTTCATGGGAATCGGCATGTTGGCTTGCAGACTAGGGGGGGGGGGGGGGGGGGGGGTGTGCGGAGCTGTATTTAAGAATCGCCTCACGTGTTTGACATTGGAAATACAGAGGCTGAAGGCAAAGCGGTTTCACCTTTCCTTAAAGGACCCACAGGCACTTCACTAGACAGAACAAAACCCTTCACTGCCTTGTGTTCTGTTCCTTCTGAAGAAATAGATCAAACTTTTTCACTACCACATTATAAAAGTACAAGATGTAACTTCTTTCTCTAAGAAACATGTCCTTACTCCACCCTCATTTTTCTTAGACTCAAAATTTGTCCTGTTGTCTGATGATTTGCCAATGAAAATATTGCTCCTAAAATGAAAGAAACCTGAGCCTCTGTGTTTTTAATGTATGTATGTCCTTGTCCCAAAGTGAATATTTTTTTATGTTTTACTGAGTCTCCTTTCTATCCCTGTGGAATAGCCAATCAAGTTTTTTTTTAATTGAATTGAGATGAGAACAATGGGAGTCATTAAAAACAAACTGTTTTGTGGAGGGAACATGGAGGGAAATTAATCACACACATCATTATATTAAGAAGAAAATATTAATTCATTAATTCATTAAAATGAAAACAAAACCCCATTCCAAGCTGCCCACCCAAACACATGCTATCTAGAAGTAATGTAATTTGAAACAGGTCCAAAATATAAATATACTATAGATTTGAAATGTAGATCCAGACGTACGCAGATATAGAAAGACAGATCTATCTCTCAGTGGCAGCCCTTTTAAAGATTGGCTCTGGTGCCAGAGCTGAACTCCACACAGGTCAGATCACAACAGAGGCTCCGGGAGTCAACCGGAACACTTACTTATTAAATAAAACAAAGGCCCTCAGACATTTTCCATTACAGCAGATCTCTTTTGCCTTTGTTTGCCTTTGTATAATTCATCCCCATTTCATAACACCGCAGGAAAGTTAAACAGCGCAGAATTCATGAGACAGGGGAAAAGAAACAGAGGAAAACCAGAAGCGCCCCTGGGTCATTTATTTATAAGAGGAGGAAACGGGACTTTCGATTGGCTGCACGGAACACTGGGGTCACATGTTCCCAGGACCACAGAAACCTCGCAAACCTGTCCTGTGGGGGGATGTTAGCTCAGGGTTATGGTTATAGTTACGTTCTGTTAGAGTTCTGCACAGACATTACACTGTGTTTTGTCATCAGCTTCAGCATGCTCACTCCATGCATCGATCACGAGAAGCTTAATCCCCTGCTCCAAACTGACCCCAATTTTGTCCTGTGCTCACTTTTCTGAAGTCGGTGATCCCTTCTGACTGTAAAGTGAACTTGAGGGAAGAAGAGAGAAACTATCATATTGTGACATACCTGAAGTTATACAGAGAACTTCAGGAGTCTGCGACTCATTCAGATGATACTGCGTAATGCTCAGAAATTTACTGATTGACTGACTGTATTTATTTGAAAGCTAATCATTAAAATGCTCCAGCCAGGAACATCTTCAAGAACAAATATAAAAACTATCAGGGATCACCACACATCATGGCTTCCGCGGAATCTGACACAACTCAATAAATGCAAGACATCCAGTACAATACATGACGTTCTAATGCTCTATAAAAATTTGTGCCAGCAACACAGCTAACAAACATTAACTCAGATTTAAGAGACTAGCTCCTCACCTGAAACAAAAAGGTGGCCACCAAGTTGCCTACCTGGTGAAGGCAACAAAATGACATTAACAACAGACAGGTAATGGTTATGACACGGAATTTCATGAACTGGTTGTCTAGCAAGTATTACTAATCACATTCACAGGAAAAATGCCACTCTCTAGCTACCTTGGAAACACTTCACTGAGATGACTGTTTTGTTGTGTTGTAACCCTTATTCATAGGTGAAGGTCTTTCTTAGCAGGAAATTGATAAAATCATGCACTGCTAGTTTCACCTTGTGCATTTGCACATAGCAAAGCATAGCAAGTACTCTGATTATTCGAAGAGTTTTGAAAGAAAATGTCAGACACTCCCATGGTTGCTTAGCAGCAGAGTCAAGGCTGGAGATGGAGCAGCATGTCCAGATCTGCTGAAAGGCCAATTCCTGTGTGGGCCATGCTATTGTGAGTCAGGGCCGATTCAGGTTCACTCTGTATGGAGGTAACCGTACCAAATCAATGCTCCAGCTGGCAGACTGACCACTGCTCTACACTGCTGCTATGCCCACTTCTTCATACTGCTCCTCTGACCACTGGTCCAAACTGCTGCTCTGACCACTGCCCCATGTGCCGTCATTCATATATTCATATATACTGTATTTGGTAAACGACGGGCATAATCCAATCCCACACTTCGAACATCACGAGTTTCTAATCATGATCACAAATGCTTTCAATAGCACCAATAAACAACCATTTTCTCATATGAATCATACCAACCACTTGTTATCCCAGCAGAGAGGAGCAGCACCACAATGATGGGTCACACAAGTATCAAAAACACAGTGTTTTAGTGGCAGCTTCAGAATGTCAACTTCAGTCAAATACTCAGAAGCTGGACAGAGCAGGCAGAAGAGGTTGACACAGAAACACAATCTTTAC
The DNA here is from genome assembly GCF_013368585.1 of Megalops cyprinoides. NCBI lineage: Eukaryota > Metazoa > Chordata > Actinopteri > Elopiformes > Megalopidae > Megalops > Megalops cyprinoides. The sequence continues at coordinate 6,703,478 of NC_050593.1, forward strand.
ACTGCCTTTTCAGTTGGTCATTGAAACATTTTAACGCGTAGTCAGATCAAATCCATGTGAAAACGTAGTGTTATATTTTTATGGCACAGGACAACTACTACTACTACTACTACTATTACTACTACTAATAATAACAATAATTCCTTAGTAGATGCCCTTACTTTGGGCAATGTACCCAGCCTGCATGTTTGCACTTTATTGACTCATACTGAAACTATGCCTATTCAGGTTAAGCATCTTGCTTGCGGGTACACCAGTAACACCCCCAATCCTGATTCTAAGTCCACCTTCTGTCTTGACTCTTCATCATCATACTTTCTCCCAGCTCCTCAGATACAGCCACTATAAGCGCCACCCTATTCCTCCCCATCTCAGACAGTCAGAGTTGCTCAATTAACCCCTCCGTGCTGCGACCGGAGGCTCCGCGTGAAGGAAGCATCCGGCAGCTGTCTGTTTTCACCTCTGCAAAGAGCCGTGACCCGCTGCAGAGGGTGACGCACCCCGGCACCGAGAGCGGCTGGGAAACGCACCGTCGCTTTCGCACCTGTCTGTCAGCCAAAAGCCACGTGCTCAAAGCTCTCCCCCCACACAGCACCCCACCCCCCTCGTCTGCACACAGACGGCCCCATCTCCGCACTCGTCCCGTGCCTATTGGCCTGTTACTACGACAGAGTTAGTCGGACCGCACCCGCCTCAGCCTCACATAAAACCTGCCTGGGAGACAAAATCCATTACTGCTAATGGGGAGCAGTTTGCCTCTCATTAGCGCCAGCGCTTCATCTCTGCTAAACGACCCGTTTCGGAAGCACAGAGTCATTAAAAATGATACAGAGAGATCCTGTGACACAGCTGCAGGTTTCCACACACAAAAGAGACCAGTCCCTTTGCACTGACGGAAAAGGATAATCTGCGCTTGAATTTTTGAGCGGTTTAAATGAGGGCTTATCAGAGATTGGCTGACACTAAATTATTATTATTTTTTTTAACAGACATACTTATCCATGGAAACCCATATGGTCTACATTGTACATATCATTCGCTAGGATATAATGCAGGGCATGTAGAATGGAATTCAGGTCCAGTGCCTTCCACAGAGTAGCACTAGGGCCCCTCCAGGATTTCGACCCCCAACCCTGATTACTGGACTGTCTCACTGTGCAGAAGAGTTCTTCCTTTTATGAAATCCTCAGATTCCTCCGGCAGAGTCCTGCCACCCAGCTCACCCTGGTTAGCCACAGGACGGCCCATGACCGCAGTCTGCATGGCGAGCGCCCTAGGACTTGGGACCTCAACAGAAGCAGGGAACAGAGTGGAGTCATACCATCGCTCCTCTGGGAGAAAGGAAGCCCACTAACACGACAGAGCGACAGAGCTTGGGACATGTGACCTCTCAGCTGGAACTCATGCGACTGGCTCAGCTGTTGTTCCTCCGGGCAAGGTGCTTAACCTGATTCGCTCTTTGTAAAAATCCAGTGGCGCAAACATGGAATCAATACGCAGAGCACAATCGGTGGGAGAGGTCCTGGATCAGTGTGACTACCGAGCCTATAAACAAGGTCAAGGGAAGGGGTGGGGTGGAGGGTCTTCATGTCTGGAAGAAGGCATACTCTGTACAACAACAAATTCACCTTTTATAAGAGAGGAGACCCTGCCAGTCGGCATCTTCAAATAAACCCTGAAATCTTTCAGCCAGGCTATAAAGGACCCCAGGCCAAAATGTGTCCTAGCCCCCATTTAAGAACAGGGTGTGTAACTAGGAGGTTGCAGGTTTGATACTGTGATTGGTCATTGTTGTTGTAATAGAAGGGACATGGCATAGCCTCAGCTCTGTAAACGATTGAAATGCAGAAAATTGAGGCTTGTACATCATTTGGTAAGCACGATTGCTAAATGATGCACTTCGGTTTGCAAGTTGCCCCGGACAAGAGCAATCTGCCAAACAAATGAATGCAAATGGAAATGTTTAACCAGGCACAAAAGGCAATCATGGCGGAGGTGGCATGTAATTAGCTGTGGAAGACATCACACACATCAGCCAAAATGAGATCTGTCTTCCCCTCATCAAAGATGGGGAGTGTTTTCGCTTAGTCGCAGCTGCATAACAGGCCAGGGTACAACAAACGCCCTGCAAAGATGGCATCACGCCGCGGTGATGACAGGCATATAGGCCTCACAAAGCCCTCAGAAGGCTGCCTTCATTCTGAGCAATTTATCGTTCACATGTGCTTGTGTACTTCACCATATAAAGATTATATGGCTACAACCTTTTTAACCTTATATGGCTTACTTAAGCACGCCCGCCTTGTATTTAAGAGCTTGATTACACCTGCGATATACATCTTATCCTCTGTTAGCCTCATAACATTGATCTTCTTTCATCTCTCCACCCATTATATGTGTCTCTCTGCCTTCTTGCCCCTTTGCTGGAACATACAAATTATGTACATCCTGGAAATCAAGTAGATGAAATAAACACAATGCAACATTGTTTATTTCTTTAAAAGACGTTATAAAAAAGTCTCTGAAATCAACTGTGCAAGGGTGGCCAATCTGACTATGCAGCAAAAAGACAGCAGCAATGAGAAGGATGTTCTGGGTTTTGTTCTGGGGGAAAAAGGTCTGATTTCACCCTCAATCCATGCGCCCTGCCTCACTTTTCCCTCTCGTGGAGGCAAACCCTAAAAATAGCTCCTAATAAAGAGCTCATCTATAATGGTCTGCCTGGCTTCCCAGCTACTGAAATGGAGATGGAATGCTTTCTTTAAATGCAGATAATTACTTTTTCTTTGGGCCAAGAGTTGCCTCAGGAGAAAGACTTAGCAGAGTTAAAAGCCATGGAATGGTCTGAGCTGGAACAACAAAACACTGTACTTATACGACATTCCAATAAGACAATGCTTCACATTACGTAGTCTATGTCTACCTAGAAATTATGATCCAGCCCCATTTATTTGAGCCTTTTTGCATTATAAGAAACCCTTTGTGTGAGTGGAGAGATGCAGTGAAGTGCAATATTTTTTATCATAAGAAAAAGATAAAGAGGTTCTATCTCACGCACTCCCTTTTCAAGGGAAATCATCTTCGAACAAGAAAATAAGAACACATTTTGCAGTGTGCAATATTGTGGCAATCGCTTCAAAGCAGTTTTGTGATGAAAAAGAATCTATTGATTCTGAATGCTAAAAAAGCTCAGAAAGAATGCTTGAGCTGTGGAGGTTGAAAGAGTCAGCATTACTTTGACGGAATAAATTTGACACATATAGTCTCTTCAGTAGTGTTCTTTGAAAAGAACTCTACACTTGTAGATTACCTCAAGTTTAAATGTGTTTGCCAGATTAAAGACTAATAACAATGAGGCTTAGGTTAGCTTATAGGCCATTATTTGATTCATTAATTGTAAAAAAAAAAAAAATGTTTTTTTCTTTCACAGGAAACAGACAGGCTGTGAAAACACCCACAAACTCTGCAACAGCAAAAACAGAAAAATGAAGCATTAGAAGCAAGAAAACTACTGTATTTTACCCATTCATATCATACTTCAGACACAGTTGCACTAGAACTCTTATGTAGTAAAAGCAATGCTCTATGCTGAACAGTTAGCCCTAATTGCAGCTCCCCTTCAGGGGAGAGAAGAACAGAAGGTGAGTCCAGGCTCACCCTGGTCTGGCCTGATACTGGAAACACAGCTACTAGGGGTTGCACATCCAATCTCACCTGTGAGCCAGGCTTTTGACCTGAGATTGCCTTCTGACAAAAGTACAGCACTAATCACTTACACATGACCCAACATCCACGCCACAGGGCCTAACCACCCCTCTGTCTATAGGGGTCATTCCCCAGAGAAGGTCATCATTTACTGGTGCCACACTGGGTAAGATGTCTCCTTTCCTGTCTCAACACCCCAAAATCAGAGTCTCGGGTGAGCTGTCCTGAGTCTGGTTCTGCATTGTGATGCCCCATCCTTAGTCACTCAGGGCAGACAGGGGCGGCAGACACCAGACGGGACAGTGGCCCTCTGGGCCTGACTGTACCCTACCGTGGGGACGAGGACAGGGACTTCTTTGTGCCTGACATCTGAGCGGACATGACGGCTAAGAGTATTTTGCCCCTTTTGCGAGTTCAAGCAGCGGTTAGGGAACAAGGCTCATAACCCTAAGACTGCCTGGCTCAATCCCCAGGTAGGCCACTGCTGTACCCTCAAGCATGTTACTCAACATATGCATTGCCTCAGTAAATATCCAGCTGCATAAATGGAATCACTCTAGATAAAAGCATCTGCTAAACTGAAACCTTCCACGTTCCATACAGCATTTTTGATGTTTCTGTTCACCTAAAGACAGGTGGTAAAAAAAAAATTAACAATGAGAGGATTCGCCCAAGTCTGGTAGTCGAGGCCAGTCCAGATTTTCAAGTCATGTGAATGAAAGCATCTAATTCTGGTACAGAGGATAGCTTTCATCTCATCAGGCCAGCTGGGACCTCTAGCTAGTGTTGAGCAAAACAAGGTCAGCGATCAAAGTGGTTACAGGTGTCAACATACAGTGACAAACGCAACTATAAAGCATAGCTTCCCAGCTTCCTTATTTGCCACATTACTTCTACTGAAAGTAGATGAGATGTCAAAAGACTGTCCTAAGCCAGCTATGCAAATATTCATAAGGTAGCAAGATAGCTAGACATGTGATTTCTACTTAAAACATATGCAAATGTAATTAGTTACAATTAGCTGTAATATTAGATCTGGCTAGCCAGATGGCTAAATGCTGTGAACACACATGTTTTGTAGATCTTTCTACATTCTTTGATGTATATTCTTGCTTATATTAATCAATGGAGCATTCTCTTTTTATTGAGATACAAATGATGGCATCCAGAACCTACAGAGTTCATCATTTGCAATTTAGTTACTACTTACTAGTAACAAACTGAGAGGGCTAGTAGCTAATGCTTTTACTGATGAAAACATAACAAAGTGACAGCATATATGAGGCACAAGAGGAAACATTAGTGGAATTCAGGAGAATTCTGAATAGAGGGGGGGGTATCTATCAGTAAATCTCAGTAACCTGAAAGCATAAACCATAAAGGCCCTCTGGTCTATTTTCAGTTCACTTCCACAATGACAGAGGGCTTCATGTGGAGGGACAAGGACAAGGGCCGAGTGGGGTGTCCATACAACTGCCTCTTTGCAACATCAGGGGGAGACAGCTCTCATGGTAATTACAGCTCTTAAAGAGTGCCCCTTGCTATATTGATAATTAGATTTTGGGTTAATTCTTCTCAAGGATTACACTGGAGAGCAAAACACCCATAATAACTAATATTCTTATATGCTAACATGGCCCCACTCTCAGGACCCGAGACCCACAAAGAACAGGTCTCAGTGCTCTTTGCCGACTCATTCAGGAGGAGAAACAGCTTTCCCTGCAAGGCTCCTTATTTAACGCAGTGCCTTCCTGGATCTGCGTTGCACTCGTCTGCCATCTTTTTCCACTCTCTCTGTCTCCAGAGAAGAAGACCGATAATCCCTGTTGACCGTAAAAGGGCAAACCCAGTTTTTCTCCCGCCGCTGGCGGGTTGTCAGCTCCACAGATCCCCCCCCCTCCCCGCCAGCTTCAACGCAGCCTCCAGTTAAATCTCACACATCACTTCACCCCGAGTGAATAGCCCGAAACCATGGCACCAGCTCGGCTGTGCTCTGCCTCTAAATCACTCTCTGATTAAATAAGGAGCCGGTGCACGAGTGGACGCGCTGAGCGGTGCCTGAGACTTTTTCCATCGCCTGCTCTCTGCCCCCTCCTCTTCTCCCACGGAAATCTTTTTATAAAACCGCTGGCTTCTATTCCGGCTTTGTGAAGGAGAGCGCCGCCGCAGCACCACAGACTGCGTATAGCCGTGTGAGGCGTGCGCACCGAGGGGATGCATCAGGCTTTAGATAACGCTGTGAATGAAGATGCGCTGGGCACACGTGTCCCAGCGACACTCGTGACACTTTAAAGTCCCTTCCCACAACCCCCCTCTCACTCTCGCTCTATAACAACACCATCCTTCCCTTTGTATTTCCTACCAGCCAAGCAATTCTCCACCTAAAGCAATTTTATAAATTTACAGTTTTCTCCTCGGTTGATACGATCTTTCTGATGCTCTCTTGAGCTTCATTTTTTCTATAAAAACCCAAAGCAGACATTTTAAATCAAAGCATGCCAATATACAGCAAAACAATACTTGCAATATATAACATATACTGACAAAATATAACAATAAACTTTTCACAGTGAGTGGCAATTTCAAATGAAACCCTTCAAAGCTCCTCCTAAAAGCTGCAGTGTACTGTCTGCATTTTAATGGCTTTTGGTTTTACCTTTTTTAAGTGCTGTCAAATAAAATTGACAAGTGGACTTCGTGGGAGTAGGTCACACTGCTAAACATGACACTATTTTGTCCTGAAAAAACTGCAGGCAAAATTGCAATTCTACATTTTCACTAGTGACTTGCAGCCATAAATGAGAGATCAGTGCCCTGAATTACCCCAATGCACACTGCTGATGATCGTAAATGAGAAAACAGCGCCAAATAATTGTTGGGAGAGAGAGAAAGAGAGAGAGAGCGAGAGAGAGAGGAGAGAGGAGACAGAGAGGAGAGAGGAGAGAGAGAGGAGAGAGAGAGGGAGAGGGAGAGGGAGGGAGGAGAGTAAAAGACAGAGTAAGGATAGTGAAAGGGAGAGAGGGATGAGAGTGGAAGAGAGAGACTGCATCATGTGCATCATGTGCTCAATTTGAAAAAGACTTGGGAGTAATAGTTGACCCAAGCTTAACAGGATCTAGGCAGTGTGCTGTAGCAGTAAAAAAGGCCAACAGGATGCTGGGATATATAGCCAAAAGTACTGAGTATAAATCTAAAGAGATTATATTGAAATTATACAATGCCTTAGTCAGACCTCACTTGGAATACTGTGTAAAGTTTCGGGGCACTGCACTATAAAAAAGATATCGAAGTTCTTGAAAAGGTTCAAAGAAGGGCAACTAAATTAGTTCCTGGCATGAAATATAAAAGCTACGAGGAAAGACTCAAGTTACTTAACCTATTTAGACTAAGCAAGAGGAGGCTTACAGGTGATTTAATTGAGGTATTTAAATTTATAAAAGGACTCAATAAGGTTAACTATAATAGATTTTTTAGGGTGAGTTCAGTCTGTAAAGCAAGAGGACATAAATGGAAACTAGTTAAGAGTAAGTTCCGCACTGATATAAGGAAATATTATTTTACATGGAATACATGTTATCAATACATGGAATAGTTTGTCAGGTCATGTAGTTGAGGCAGAGACCCTTGCTGTGTTCAAGTCTAGACTTGATGCAGTTTTGGATACTCTTTATTTAAGAAATGGCGAGCTTAGTTGGCCTGTTCTCGTCATCATATGTTCATATGTACTTATTTGTCACTTTATATTCCACTGGCAGATGTGGCAACAGAGGCCAACCGTAGTTTATGAGTTGCTCTCTGGAACACTCTGTCCTTGTTAGTGTGTATTTGTGTGTGTGTGTGTGTGTGTGTATATATATATACTTAGATATATACACATATCTGTGTGTGTGTATGTATATATACTTACATAAATGCAAGTACAGATAAATGCACCCACAGAAGCACAAACACATGCAGATGGACAAACACACTCACACACTCAGGCCTGGTGTCAGGGCTCACGCCGCCCTACTTACATTTCTGTCAGTACTGGGGGAGCATGGGAGGAGGGGGGCTTCACTCAAACCCCAGTGCACTGTGGGAAGGGAGGAATGACGGGTGCAGCTTTCCAAACACGAGCTGGAGGAAGGGAAAGAAAAACGTCAAATTAGGCAAAAACCTTCAAGGCCAAAAATTTGTGTGATTCGCAGACAATTCATTTTCATGCTGGGATTCAGAGCCTGATGTCATGGGGGTGGAGACTCAGGGACACCAACCCATTGAGACCGATTACACGACGGCCACTCAGAGAACTAAAGAGGAATGAAAGAATAAGAATTATAGAAGGACTAGGTGAGACCTACTCCAAGAAGCAAGCTGCATTACTCACATCACACACAAAGCAATGAAAACTGCCCTTATTTGGTTCCTTCTCTGAATGAGATGCGTATTATTTTATGCCTGGGGGCCCTCATTAATAAATGCAAGATCCTGTTTTATGGTGCCTTGCATTCTTACTGCATAACAGTGAGAGTTAAACACATAATTTAAACCACTTTACTGTCAGTCTGGTAGCTGTGGTAAATGTTAAGGTAGCAAGGTTTATAAACTTATCCTCCTATAACAACAGTCCACACACACACACACACACACTGTCTGTCCCAAATTTATTCTCATGTGGTTGACCCTAACTGCCCTGCACAGTACATCAGGGATCAGAATACCCAGAAGTCACTGCAGCATAACACAGGATTTCCCCAGGGCTGGACACAGCAGTGAGAGTTGTGCTTTCCCCAAACATGTGACACATGAAAAGAATAGATCATTCAGCCTTCTCTTTTCTTCATCACACAGCCTTCTCTTAACCTCATACCTAAGGCTGTGTGATATGACGATATATATCGTGTGACGACAGAAAAACGTCTATCGTTTCATATTATGATCTATCGTTTATTTTGTTGTGTCGCAAATCACACATTTTACGGCAATATTTTTTGTCATTTGGACTTTACCAAATGGACTTTGGACTTTGCACTCTTCTACCTGGCACGGATGCAGGCAGAAAATGTGCATGAAGGCAACACAAACATGGAGGAGAGTGAACACGACACAGAACTTTAGTTGAAAATTGTTTTCCATTTACCTTTTTGTATTTTACACGTTGATATTTTATATTTTGTTACATGCTTAACCCTTTCACACGTAACTTATTTTTATGCTATGTCGCGCGTGTTATGTAACATGGTTCGTTATGTTTTCATTAGCGTTATTATTAAGCTTCTCATAGTTTTCAGTTAGAATTTGCTATATTTTTTAAAGTTAAATCACAGTTTCCTCAAAGCTAAAATTAGCTAGAATTTTTCCAATCTAGTGTTTTAATCGCACCGGTTTTAGCATACATGCTAAACGGCTAATCACACTGGTGTGACTGTATGTGCGAAAGGGTTCATTGAAAATTTGCACAAAGGTTCTAAATAAAAAAATAAATAATCAAAAATAAAAGAAAAATAATCAAATATGAGTAAGTACCTTTTATTTGTCGAGTATATAATTAAAAATGTAATAGGAAATAGGCCTTTCCATGTGGTCATTTTATATAAATTATTTATTCATTGAATTGATAGAAAAAGTGCTCATGATATGTATTGTTATCGGGATATGAAATGACCTATATTGGGATATGAGATTTTGGTCATATCGCACAGCCCTACTCATACCTAAATGTAAGTAGGCCACTGATACTCAACAGAACTGTAAACATACAGGAGATGGAGCTGACTATCTGGTCAATATATCGGATATCTGTGGTAAGACCCTCTGACAAGGTTAACCCAAAACTTATTTGACTGGTTACTTATTATGGCTATTCAATAAACAAGGTAACTATACAGACGTCTGACAGGTAGTGTTCCGAAGCCTAAGTGAAGATGTTTCTAATAATGACACTTCAGTGATTTATATACCTGTCTCTTTGTATAGATATAGCAAAGGATGGATTTTTCACCCTTCACCACTATCAGTTTGTAGGTCTGCATTACCCTAAACGCTGTGTTCTCCACCACAAATCAAGACGCTACTGACTGGCTGAGCACGACTGAAACCACTGGCTCTGTGTTTCATGGCCTTCATGTCAAGTGTGAAGTAGCCTTTCATTGAACTACCCAACACAGTGGATGTAGGAGGTGGGCAGAGAAAAGGAACAGCAATCAAAGTGCTGCTAGTGATGCAAAGGTCAGGTGCCTGCTGATGTAACCATGAGCAACATGCTTTCTTCAAACCCAGTTTGCACGTCATATCACAAAGAAGACAGTCCAGAGACCACCGCATTTGGAGAAATCCACCAATACCGTACCGTACCCTTACATACAATATAATAACGCAACACACAGTTTAGTATGTTAAATACATGTGGGACAGGCGTGGGAACAGTGGTCTAACAATGTAAAGCACAACGCATTATGTGGGGCCCTCTCTCGCAGTGGGGTAACTAGTGTCCTGTCTCTTTAAGAAACTAGTGTTTCTGGGAGTTTCCCACGAGGGCGGCCCGCCCCTGTGTCTCTGTGCTTCTAATTAAAGAGTGCTCTGGCCCTCCAGATGGCTTCCAACATGGAGGCTCTGATCATCGGCCCAGGGACGCCATCCCTTCCCATGAGGCTAGAGGGTGGGAGGGAGGAGGTCACTTGTTTATATCACAACAATGTGCCCCCCTTCAGGAGGTAAAGAATATTGAGATTAGAGCGTGAACGAGTGCCCGCTGAGGCAAGACCAGATGTATCCTTTTCAGATGAAAATGAGCAACGCCCATCCCCCATCCTGCTACACACACACACGCACGCGCACACGTGCGCACACACACACACGCGCACACGTGCGCACACACACACACGCGCACACGTGCGCACACACACACACACACACGCGCACAGTCCAGTCTCAGCACCATGTTACATCGCCTGAGGAGAAAATCTCACTCCTCCGTGGGACCATATGGCTGAGTTTTTCCTGCAAAGTTCAGGCTTGTGACTCTCCATCACAGTTGAGGGGATCGGTCTCTCTACACAGTTCACTCATTCATAACTGCACTGAACACCACCACATGTACAGTACATATACTTGCACATGTGTATGCACTTGCATGCATGTACATTATATGTGTATATATGTATATATAACCTATGTATGAGAGGGAGACATGAGCACTCAAGAACATGAGCGCTCGAATTAGAACAAGTGCTCAAGCACTGAACATCTGAGCTCCTTGAAGCATTCACAGGTAAACTATTTAAACACAGACAGTTCAAACCAGTACCTGTAAAACAACAACGCCAAATAGGGGGGAGGAATTAGGAGCCTTCCAGGTTTGCTGCCTACGTTCCCTCCAGAGACTGGAAGTAGGCGGGCCTGAAAGGGTTGGGAGGCAACTGGCGTGAAACCATAGCAACCAAGCTGCTCGAGCTGCATGCCCCACCAGCCGGCGGGAAGAAAGGAGCGTCCAATGGAAACGCTCCGACGATGTCGGTGGAACAGCACTGGGGGCGGGGGCTGAGGGCGGGAGGGGGTGCGAGATTTGCAATGCAAAGTGGGCGAACAACAAGACCACCTGCTAAATGCATCACCTCGCATGACCGAGGCGCGGAGGGAAGGCGTCGGGGCCCGCCGTGGATGCAACGCTACACTGCAAGCAGAAAGACTGCTGACCACAGGCAGCCACCCAGTCTGGCTTTATGTGAGGATCTGAACAAAGCACCACGCGTGCTCCAGCACTTGAAGGGTCCATCCCCCCCTGTGCATGTTTGTGCATATGCATGCTCAGCTAATAAACACCAAAGTTTTCTGCCTTCTGTGTCATCCAAACTGTCATGAGTCTGTTTGTAATGTGACTCTATTTGGTATAAAGATTAGTGCTGTTTGCACACAGATGGAACCATGAGGTGGCACTGAGACTGGTCTGTGCTGGTGATACAAAAAAGTGCGAGTTCACTCGGCTTGGAGCATATTATGAGCGCGAACACACAGCATCCTGTTCATTACCTCTTGCTACAAGGTAAATAATGACTCGGCTCATTAGACCCCTTTTCCACTGCAGAGCTGAAACCAGGCTGGCTCATTATACCCCTTTGCTGACCACAGCAAACAACCTTAGTGAGAAAAAAAAATAATGCAATCTGTGATCAGCAATGGGGTGATGTTATGTTCAGCAATAAAAATAATACATTCTTATGAGAAAAATGTCAGCCCCAGCCATGTCAATCTGCAGAGATTCCAGCCTTCACGGTGATGTAACAGGCTCCAGCTGTGATTGTGGGTATCGCAGTGGAAAAGCAGCCGTGGTACTCCAGCCCGGCCAGCTTTGGCTCCAGCTCTTACTGGCCTGGCTCCAGCCCTACTGTGGATGAGTATCGGCGATGAAAGATCCAATGCAATCAATGGCTCTTATTCAGCAATTAAAGCCTGAGCTGGAACACAGCCCAGAAGCCAGTGGATTTCCATCTTGGATTTCCAGTTTTCACTTTTGATCAGCATAACCATCGTTTGTGTCTGTTAAAGTCCGAGTGCTTTAGTGAGCTCGTCTTGTGTGCATGCGATTTCTCAGGCAGTAACGGGTCACAGGGGCCCGGGGCCCCAGCTGCTTGACCACAACGGAGCTCGCACAGGGAAATTACGCTGGCTTCGGCAGCCTGCGCTCCGTCAGCAGGCCAGACAGACCACAACGCGACAGCCACACACTCCAGGGTGGGCGGTGGAGGTGGCGCTGGACACTGTAGCGTGCCTACTGCGGTCTTCACCTCCGTCTTTGCACTGCCACTTCCTGTGCAAATCAGGAAGTCCCTGAGGGCCCCTTCCTCTTCACAAGCAGTGGATTGTAGGGGTTTCTGATCTAGTTGGGGGGGGGGGGTGTTCTGGGGGGGGGGCAAATGCGTGAGCATGAACGACCGTCTCATGGTCAAAGGTCAAACAGTGTTGGTAACATCTGAGCTGTTCCGTGTTAACACACCTTCTTGTATTTTCTCACTGACAAGAAGTGAAAGTGCAAAGTGGGCCGCAGCGATGACAGAGAACAAAAAGCCACACTTCCTGAGAACAAAGAAGACACAAAGGCCAATGCAGCAGCACCTTGACTGATGGTCAGCCCCAGTGCTGCGGTGTACAAGCCTCCTTCCCTGAGGGCATTGTGTCTTTAAAGGGAAGTGGCCTGGTGGAGGCGGTTTTGTAACAGCATAGACACGTACTGCACACACGCCTGGAGCCCACCAAGTGACCGAAATGGAGATGGGCTGGATCAAGGCAGGACTCCATTACCCTACTGGTGATGCAATTATAGTGAATTATAGTGAGGTGAGTGGGCAGGGAACACACATTCCCATCGTATCAGTCTCTGCTTACTACAAACTGAAGAATGACTTATGAAGGCCAAGCCTAATTTCACCAGAGGATATGGAGAGCCCAATCATCTTTAGTGCCAGGATTATTATACAGCCGTTGCCAATGTTACAGAATTGAATAAGCGTGACAGTTTGGCCAGGCTCTTCTCATGATCTTGGGGTGAATGCAGATGGTGTTACGTGTCCATGGCAACGTGGGGCTCGGGCTAGTCACGCGGCTACAGGGCGGAAGCACACGCGTCTTGTCTAATCACCCTGTGTCAATCTTGGCCCTCCTTCCACAGTGTCACACAGTCTGGCCACTCCTGCAATGGTGCTCCAATCAAATCGACCAAGATCTCCCATTTCACTTGGGGCCTTTACAGGCAATTAAGTCTTATTTAAAGGTCCTGTGAGAAAAACGAAATCACCACCGTCACGCCAGTACCGTTCTGACATGTTCTCGATAGCAGACATTAGCTGTCATCAGCTGCAGAATTCACACTGTGCATGCAAGCAAGAAGTGGTGTTTCTGCTGTCGCCGCATATATACCAAACTGATGCAACTGTTTAATATTTCGAAAACTGATTGTACAGATACTTTGGGTTTAGTTTCAAGTTTTCAAAGCCCTTGTCTTAAAGTAGACATCTGTCAGACTGAAACAACCAAAAAAAAAAAAAAAACACAAAAAACCCCACAGTCGGCTGCACTGACATTTATCTCTCTGAGGCACAGTATTTTCACATCACAAAAAGGATGCCGACTGAGAATAAATGATATTGAGAGAATGGAGATACTGTGGAAAAAAAGAAAAAAGAAACAGAAAATGGTTGCTCTTGCACCAAAGCCCTTATCTGATGCTGAGGACTGCCGCTGGTTAACGCGTTCGCCGTCGAGACGTGTCAAACACCCCCCGGTGCACTATGCTCCTATGCACAGGAAGTACCAGAGCCATCCAGAGGGCTTCCAGGCACTTCGAGGATGACTCACCCGCCGCTCATAAGAAAGTGATCTCACCCACCGTCAGATGTGACTGAATGTGAAAACGCCGGTGTGCAATTTGACGGCCATGATGTTCCCCGCAGCTGCTCTACTAGCGGAGCGAAAGCCAGCGAGAGGGAACTCCAGCCGAAGAACGAGTTAGACAGCCCTGCTGTGGAAAGGGTGAGCACTGATTAAACTGGGGTTAAGACACAGGACTTCCTTTTTCACTCGAGAGCAGAGACATTTAACTATGGAAAGTCCCAATCCAGCAGGTCTTTAAACCATTAACTCTCCAAACTGGGGAAGCCTAGACAATTGATGCAATGAAGACAACTGAGTAGCCCTGAAGATGCTGCGGCCCTCCAGGAGCAGGGTAGATTAGCCCTGTAGGCAGTGAGGCCCTCCAGGACCGACATCACAGATTCCTCTAGCTACTAAAGGATGTCTGCTAATGTTAAATTACAGAAATAGTATTTCTGGACAAGATAGATGGAATAAAGTCTGCTGTTATGTGTTGTAATTCCTCGTTCATGCAGAAACACTTCCTTATTGCTGTGGCTGAGATGGAATGCCATCCACTGTTTACATTCACTGGCGAGAACCAGCTGCTAGAGGACTGCAGTTTTTTCCTTCTCAGCCGCAAATAAACAGAGAAAACTGCTTCTCTTCAATCCTACTTCACTTGTATCCTTTCCATTACTGGGGCTTTTTGACCTCTGAGTTGCAACAAGCTGTTTTATTGGTTCACTGTGGTACGTCCTAGCTGCTGTTGCCCTGCAGTTCATCGGGAACGTTAGATGGATTACTTTCACTTCTCAAAATGCTTTACCTAGTATACAGAAGCACATGACCATCAAACATTCCCAGAATGCACTGGTTTCACACCGTGACGGAAACACCCCCCTCCCACCCCACTCCCCACACACTGCCTGTACACTGCGCACCCCCACACCAGCACCAGCTCCTGACTTCCTTCTGCAGAGCTGCAGGTGATCAATGAGAGCTGCTCCCCCCACCTCACCCTCCTCAGAGCTGCAGGCCCATAGAGAGAGGGAGAGAGAGAGACTGATTTATGTATCACGCTGCTATTGTTTTGCATTCTTATTTTTGTATAAAGAGAACATTAATATTCATATTGTTCCGCACGCAGTTGGGGCCTTTCGGTTATGCAAGCTTTGGCAACATGCGCAGCCATATAATTCATGGCATTTAAAAGATTTGAATGGAATCAAATGGAGAGTGCGAGTGAGAGTGTCTGAAAGAGAGAGAGAGAGAGAGAGAGAGGGAGAAGGAGAGTGTTTGAGGTTTACGCTGGTGCATCACTGTGTGAGAGACAAGACAAGACTGGTGTCTAACAGTGAGAGGAATACCCCATTCATACCCCATCTCCAAACCGTGAAGTGAATAGTCTGCTATGAGACAGACAACAGGCGTTGGCGGTAAAGCAAAAATAATGAGCCTATGGCCTGTGCCTGTGCCTGTGCCTTTCCCTGGTAGAGGCTTCTCGAAATGCAAGGGGGAAGTACTTCCGGGCATGGCACAGCAACACTGCACACACTCTTCATGCTTACTGCATTCGTAGTTAATTTTGGCAGCCAATGCTGTCGCGAACCACACTGACAGCTGAGCTGGACTTTCCAGTTTCTTCTTCACTTGACTAGATTTTTGGTATGACTTTGGACGGTTTTTACAAACATGCTTTATCCTCTATGGGGATGAAAGGCCTGCTTCAGTCCCTTGCAGCATGAGACTGAGATGCTAGCGACCCCTCATCTGGATTGATGTGTATTCGTCAGAGCTAGCTTGCGCTGGAATGAATGAGACAGTAGCTGAAGAGAGAAGCAGGTGAGAGGAGACATTTGCTGGGAAGAGACAGGGTGAGTAAGAGGGCAGGGACATGGGGAAGGGACAGGAGATCCTTTTCTGGGGACCCAAGAGACTATGCCATGCTGTCAGATCTGCCGCAAGGGTCCGCTTCATCCCAGCTGTTGCAGGGAGAGTGCTACCCAATGCGAAAATGAAAGGGAAAGTCATGGGTCCCCCCCCTTACCCTGGCTCCTGGTATGCACCCTGCTGCACCACATGATGGCATCCTTCACAGAGCCCTGCTGCGCCTGGCTGTGCAATCAGTTCAGATGTGGGGCCATCAGCCTGATCGGCATGTCCGCACAGTCAGAGTTTCAGCAGGAGGATCAGCTTTGATCTTCTCCTCCGACACGCGACTCTCAGTGCTGATCACGGATCAGTGGACGCGCTCAAACTCACAGTTTATATCACAGATCAGGGTAATACCAAAACAATACTCCAGCGCTGGGGAAAAGGGAGGCATTGCGAACCCACGTAGCGGGTGGAGCCATCACGTCCCCCCCCAGTCAAAACATGCTCACCGCAGAAAAACACCAGGACTGGTCAGGATCACACTCCTCCATTTTGGGGGTTTGTGAAGCCTCTCTGTTCTGCCACAGGATCTGTCCCACCTCTGTGCCTCGCACAAATGAAAGTTTAACATGCAGGGCCGACCTGAGAGAGGAAGGCAAACTAAAGCAGTACTAACGATGAATAATGCAGTTTGCGTGGTGCGACCTCGTGCAGGAAGTTTGGAAAGGTTTTCACGCGGCACGTTTCACGGACACGTTCCCTGCCCGCTCTCCAGGCGGTGTTTACGGCGTTCCTGCTGAAGCCGACTGCAGGCTCCACTTTCCTTTCCCTATATCCGCAGCATCCGTTCTCCTGCCTTTCATACATTATTCACAGCAGTTACACAAGCTGGAGTCGGCAGGTGGAGCAGCGTCTCTCCCACCGCGTGCCCTGCCGGCTGAACTCGCCCCGAGGGACCTCCGACAGGCAGGGGGGATCAGGACGGAGGAGCAGATTGGGGCCCAGATTCAATCTAACTGCAGTGTGTGTCGATCACTTGAGGTGTGTCTGTGTATTTGCGGATGCGTGCATGTGCATGTGGGCGGGTACGTGTTTCCAGCTAATCCAAAGTGATGAAATGAATCAGCAGGAAGGTAAACCTATTAAACAGTTTCTGAGAAAGAGAGAGGGAAAGATACTGTATACTGTATAAATGTACATAAATATATGTAAAATTTCCCAAATTTCCCCACCTGGGGATCAATAAAGTGCTGTCTTATCTTATCTTATGTATTCTGTGTGCATCTGTGTGTGTGCATATTTTTTGGTAAATTGTCATTTTGTCTGAATATTAATTCGATAAATGCTGGTACTATCGCTACACTTTTAGACCCATTTTGACTCCTTCAATGCCATTTTGAGTTCACCACAATTCTCGGAGAAGCTTTTTCACACTTAAATCATACCTTGGATTCACACCTGAGATTGTGTGTCAGGTCCTAACGTGGTGATAATTGCTATTCCCTGCACCTCACTTGCTGAGTGGATATCAAGTTTTTTCATATTTTAAGAAGCAGTGAAGATGTACCAACAGCCAGTCAAAGATAACCATTCAATAATAACATAATGTGTAAAACAAAACAAAAACAAAACAGTCACTTCCTGTAAACAGTCTTTTACTGCAGCTAAAAATATTAAACTTTAAAAGACTAAAATACAAAAAAGAGCATCAAGTCAAAAATGCATGAGGATCATGAGGAATTTCTTCTTAAAGCAACACTAAACCACAAATAGATGTACCAAGTTATTTCTGGACTTCAGTCCCCAGCATCCACCACAAAGTTGTTATATTCAGAGAGACAGACAGACAGCAAAATGCATTCTGGGGTTTGTATGAGACTTGACTGATTGCTGTGAAGTTTCTTACAGAACTAGTAGGAATTTCAAATTAGCTAGTTTTCAGTTCTTTGTGAAAAAAGGCTTTTCTGTGTAGATTCCAACAACAGTAACTGCAGCTGAATTATAATTTTGGTTGCAGCAAGATGGTTTCTTAAATCCGTCCACAGACAGCCAAAACTGCAAACAATGGAGGCAAGATAAGTGGAAGGAAACAGCCAGGTAGCGTGACAGAAACATTTAATAACCTTTTGAGTAAGAGGTTTATAACCTTATAGGGCTGCATTACTGACCAGCAGGCATCCTTACCACACAGCACCTTACCCCATTTCAAAAACTGTGGAGCTGTCTCATCCCTGAATTCTCTGACTGCAACACCTGAATCAGTAATGTCTGTCAGGTAAACCTGCAGTGCATTTACAAAATGATTTTCAATTATATCTGTAGTATGTGTAGCTCTAATGCACGTAATATGAATTAGGGGTCGACCGATATGGTGTTTTCAGGGCCTATACAGATACCAATTATTAGTAATCAAGGAGGCCAATAACCGATATTTGGAACTGATATACATTTGCAGTAAAAATGAAAATCTTGGTGTCAAAATTTAGAATAACACAAACTCCAACACAAAACTTTGTTGAAATGCCTTTAAGCATATGTTTAATTAAAATAGAACTTTTTAACATTATCTTAAAACAAAAAGTGCAGGGAGCTCCCAGTAGCATTTATTATAAAGTCAACTGAAAATTTTAATAAATGAATAAACAAAATAGCTCCCCGAAGTTTTATAAAGTGAATAAAGTAAAAATAAATAAAACTAGTAAAACTTAAATCTGTACAGAAATTTGAGTCTCAATTAGTAGTCCCAATTCAGCAGTACCAGACTGTGGTGCAGAAAGCAGAGCTGCTCAGCGTGCTCAGCCACTATGCTGGCTAAATTATGGATCAACAAATGAACTTGTTGACGTTCGCATTCAAGTTAGCTCTACAACCCTCAACATTAGCTTACATTATTATGACCATCGGCTACCTATAACATGTAAAAACACCATCTCATACGGGCAAGTAATGTTATGTTCGCAATATGGTAGCTAAAATAAGTTCCAGTTGCACTGGCACCAATGTTACTGAAAGATATAGCTATTGCTACATAAATAAACTCTATTATCTCGTTATCTCGTATCCCGATATACAGTTAACCGTATAGCACTGCAACAAAGTGCATTAATTCTAACATTTTCAGTGTAACTGGGAAACTGGGCATGCTTGTCATCATAGAAACAGATGTGGCACAGCAGCCTTCAGTGTTGATAGGCTATTACTCGTGACGTGTAACCAATCAGATGCCAGAGACCACAGAGTGGTGACTACAGACAGAGAGAGGCTGCTGCATCAAAGCCAATGTAGCACATTTTTAAATTAATTTATTTTATCGGCAGTGGGATAAAAAATAACAATTCCGATAATCGTAAAAATGCTGAATATCGGATCCGATAATCGGCCAGGCCGATAATTGGTTGACCCCTAATATGAATCTCCAAGAGAGGTTAAATGGAGTGTCTAAAACTCTACATTTGGGTGTGTTTGTGTGTGTGTGTGAGAGAACATGTGTTTGCACATGACGAACAGCATGCATGCTGGGGCATCCATGCATGACCGCTTTTCTGCAAAAGCGCTTTCTTCCTCACGTGCATGCGCATCCCTGTTGGAGTGCACAAACACGTGCGTGTAATGTTAACGGTCTATACTGCTCCGTTTCCTCAGCCACGATCCACGCTAACCTTACAGAACGAGCGGCCCGGTCTGTTCGACCGTGCAAAAAGATCAAGAGAGCGTGACATCTCCAGGGCCCAAACGAATCACTGCACATTCAGGTGTTGTCTGAAACCCCTCTATTTTACCACTGTTACCCCCAAGGCTACCCCCAATTACCACCAGGCTGTGTTTAATGAATGAGTCACTGTCTAAAGAGAAGCCTTCAGAGCATGGCCTCAGGGAACATTTATAAAGGATACTAGTAGTCTTATTTAAAGATGCGTTTCTTTTTAAATTAGCTAAATAGTGCTGAGAGCTAACATCCTTACACTGGTTTAGTCAGAAACAATATTGAAATCACAGGTGAATACTACAGCCCAGTACCCCACATCTTGGAGGCAACAGAGGAAGCAGCACATGACATGTAGACATTAAATGGAAATGCCACACATTAAAAGGGATATTTAAAGCATAGGCTAACTAATGCAGTCAGGGCCTCTTTGATGATGCAAGTTTGCGTTCAACTGAATGCTTTCAACGTTTTGCACAGCAGAGCACCTCGTCGCCCCTCATCACCCCCTGCCCCCAGTGAGTCTCTGCTGGGTGGCAGTTTGAACACCCTCTGCCTATGGTGGGCCGCTGCAGCCGAGTACTGATCTGTATCTGAGGTCCATCTGAATGGGTCTCAGCACAGAGGGCTTGACACAGCGCAGCACATCAAGATACTCTGGTGTCCACACAAGGTCTTCAGCATCAACCAACTTTGTGTTTCGTCATTATTAATGTGGTCTGCTCTTGATTGCTTCACAGGGACACGTGAATGTGTGTGTCTGCTTGAGAAGATGTGGCGCGATAGTGAACTCCATGCTTCCTGAAAGCACTGCAGTGTGAACACCTGACATGAAATACCATAAGCAGCACAGAGATAGGGACCCCATGTCTCATTTAAGCAGCTCTGCAATTACAACCCATAGTAGAGTTGGAACCAGGATGTGTCACTTATTCCTTTTTCCACAGTAGAGCTGTAACAGGGCTGGCGTGCTTATACCTTTTCCCACAGAAGAGTTGTAACCAGGCTGAGTTCCACTATTCCCTTTCCCGTAGTAGAGATGGAACTGGGCTGGGGCATTCCCCTTTTCCACTCCTGCACTGAATCTAGGCTGCCTTGTAGCCCTTTTCCCCTGCAGAGCTAAAACCAGAATGAACTGCTTGCACCCCTTTCCCAACATACAAATGAAATCAGCCTCACCCATGTAATTCAGATTCTGTGTGGCTGTCCACAGGTATATGTCTCCGTGCTGGTCCATGTCAGTGCAGTGCAGTAGTGTTACTGGTGCTTGCCTTTGTGCATAAAAGGTCTGAGCAATGCTGGTAAGCTGACGCTTTCAATATGATGGAAAAGCAAGTGATCCTTACTGGGTTACCCAGCTCTGGTTCCAGCTTATCCCAGCTCTACAGTGGTAAGGGGGTATAACGAGCTCACCTGGTTCCTGCCCTACCAGTGGGAAAGGCATGTAATGACCTGGCCTGGTTCAAGGGCTACAGTGAAACAGGGATATACAGAGCAAGCCGGGTTCCAGCTCTACAGTGGGAAAGGAGTATACAGGCTTATAATGTATTTGTGCCCTTGGCGAACATTTTCAGAATTATCTACACTGTGGCCTCTCTTTGCCACCATAATGGATATCAGTCTTCCCTTCAGTAATGTCTGTGCTTCCAGTTGTCAGGCCTTTGCCTAAACTTAAATTTAAATCTTCACTTGTCACCCCTTGATCTAGGTCCAGATAACAGGACCGGAGACCATAAACTGAACTGAACATATCACTGAAAGACTTTCAGCCAGTACCTTGCCATTCCCTGTTTCTGTTTAAAGGATCATACTCCTGTTAAGGTCAGTACTATCTGACAGCTGCTGTATTTACTCATGGAATGGAAATGCTCTTTCAAAATAACAGACAGAACAGTCCCACTCCCCTCCAACTCCCACTGACATCACCAATCACCCAACACATCAAATATGATAACATAATGATAGTTTACGTTTACAAAATGCTCACAAAATCCTTACAACGTCTCTTTTAGATTGAAGGAAAATGTGGATTGCGGTGAAAGCACAGCACGCTGCAACGAGCTATTCACGGGTACAGACCTAGGGCAACCGAGAACAGAGTGTTCACTGCGCGAACATCAGCTGACAGCTACCGTTACCATGACTAACCAACGTTATCTGGGTAGTTAGTTAGCTTGCAAGCTAAAACGCCGCTGTTACCGCGTTGCACTGAATGGTCATTAAAATCATTCAGTTTATATTGTTTAAAGCCAAAACGTTAGCGTAGCTGAAGGCACATCAGGACAGAGGCTTTTGTTCTTGGCAGAAACAGCGCTGCTCTCTCGGCCTCCCAGTGGGGAAAATGACCGGCTCTGACTATGATGAAGTCCCCCCCTTATGATAATGAAGCGGTGCAGAGTTCTCACCAGATAATGAGACCGTTTATATTTCGGTCTGTCTGAAAGACTGTGTAATCTTGATAAAACAATGCAATAACAATAGATAATGCAGAAGAGCCTCTAAGGATTCGTCTGGGCACCGTTAAGTTACAGTGTTACACTTGATTGCCAGACAGACAGATGCCCATATACAATGCAATGGGTATCAAACAGACAATGAACTCCATTTAGGAATTACTTACACTGTCCATTCACACAGACGAATCCGTGAACACACAGCATCTTCTCAATGTCTACAACGCTGAGTGCTTCCACTGTTTGTTTTCTCGCTTTCTAAATTAAACAAGGTACACAGAACTATGAAAAACGCACTTTCTTCAAACGGGACAGGTAGTTTCTGTATTTTTCGTAGTCTGAAATAATCGTTCAGCTCGTATTGTAACTACATTATATTACATAACTAAAATTATGGAAAACGATGATCATAACGCTAACTACTATCAGTGATTGCCAGCAGTCCACACAACGTGCATTTTAAATGGGAAGTAAAACTTGCTGTAGCAGGCGAACACAACGCCTGTTATTTGAGTTTAAAAATATATGGCAATCAAAGCGGAGGTGGCCCTGAAAAGATTTATTTACAGTCTGTAGTCAAATATATTCTCTGCAAATATGGATGACAAAAGCCAGGGGTTAAAATTACTGTACCATTACTGAACTGATTGACCCGTTATGGAAAAAACTTCAATGCTCTCTGTCGAAAGGGATGCATCTTACAAATCTTGCGGTTACAATATCCGCCCGTGACATCCAAATGGCTACACAAGAATAGCGTTGCTAGCTTGCTGGCTAATTTAGCTAGCTAGCTGGATTTTGGTCAATGTCCCATCACAAAATATAGCTTGACTAAAATCGCAGAGATCACAGACAGAACGTCGTTCAACTGTAGTTTTGGACAATATATTGACGTGTGCATTTTATTCCCCTCTCCGATGACAACAATACGCGTCACTATTTATTTCGTCTTCTCCATCAAGTGGCTAGCACAGCTAGCAAGCAGTCTATGAACTAGCGCTGGGGAGTTCGTAGTGGGAAAGGCACCAACATCATGACATCAGCCGTAAATAAACATATATATATGATGTTACAGCCAGCTAGCTAACTAACTGGTTAGCTAACAGTACCTCAGTTGTTCCCACGCCACTCCAGGTTCAAATGTCTAGTTATTGATTTGATCAGCTACCATAAACAAAGCTAATATGCAATGTACCGTTCGTTTGTGAGATCCAGACATTGTGCAAGCTACAACAATAGGCACACTTAAATAAACTTACGTTTCTACGGAGAACGATAACGATCCATCTCGTTTATCGAAATGTGATATCGGATTTCAATTCAATTCCGTGACATTTCTCTTCTCGGTACTGCTTGTCTCGTTTATCCCTGCAGAAACAGTCGACTCGCCCTGCCTTTCCGTGACACATTTTGACGTAAAATGCGTTCGCGGGACCTCCCCTTGCTTGGTCCGCAATCTCTTACACGGCTTCCGCATGCCGGGCTGTGCAGTAGCAGCACGACAATCAAATGACCGATGCAATCGGTCGGTTTTCGTTTTAAAATGGACAAATTGCATTAAAATTACATTATGGTTATGGAAAAAGACGATGCCGCCTGTAGTTTTCATGAAACCAGTGCATATATAATTCTATAATATAAATGCACATAAATACGTCAAAATCTATATAACTAATCCAAAACGACCACAAAATTAGACTAAGTTTATGCGCTTTGTTTTAATTTTACACTTGCTTGCTCTGATATATGAATATAAATTATATTAAACTCGTTTTAATATAATGTAATTAATGTAATATAATTACGTTCAAGACATTTTATGAGTAGCCTATAACATCTGCAGTGCAATAATGAAGCGTCGTTTCCCCTGATTTGTTCCTTTTCAATCTGAGCTATCCCTCGTTGATCAGGTAGGAAGGATGTTTACCTAGTTAAAACTGTAGTGCGATCTAATAAAGACTTAGGCCTAGTTTGTTTTGTTTTGACATAATTAAAACCAATGACAATAATGTTAATTAAAATACTCTTGAGGTTGGTTTGTGGCAAAAGAATAAGATGGGAAAAACGCTACAAGACTAGGTAGGTATAAATAATCATTTACCTGTATAATTATACGAATTTATCATTTCAAAGGCCGTTGATTTGCCATGTTCTTGGCACGTCCAACTGGATGCTCTCACTGTCATTTATGATCAAATACTCATTGATTTTCTCTAGCAAAAAAAGTTAATTTCAAGCACCAGTAATATGTATAGGCTACGTGTTAAATGTTTCAAAGAGAAATGATCAATTTTCTTAGAAAAGATCAGGGTGCAGGTTCAGTTATGCACAAAGCCAAGACCCAGAGCTTGGGCTATATGGTCATTACAAAACGCGTACTTTCGCTTATTGAGAGGACTAATAATGATCCTCCGTTCAGCATCTGCGGCCTTTTCACCGACTGAATTATGATCTGAACAGTAATACATTTTGAAACAAGCACATTGTGGTGTTATAAGGCCCTGCAGCATCGTGCTCCTGTGGCCACAAGAGATGTGAAGTGCATTCAGCAAGTCGAACTTTTGCCCAAATGAGATAAACTTCTCTGTTAGATCCCTATTCACCAGGAACATTCGCGGCATTTTGAAAAGGTTATTTGCAGCGAATGACAATCATTCCATGAATGATTTTAGGATATTTAAGATATTTTAGGATCTTACGATAGGCATATTCTTATATTATTGTATGTCGCGCTGCTAAATGAATGTAACAATGTTGATAATAGTGTATTGTTCAAAAGTACCTATGACTAACAAACGTTATCTTGCTAGTATGTGACAGCGTGTTAATTAAATGATATTAAATACAGTATGTTACATGAAGTGCGCAATCCCATTCAACTAGCTCTGACTACAGCCGAATCAGCTCACGCCCAGTAATCGGTTGGGTGCACGTCACCATGCCTGACCGCAACTGTCTTTGCCGTAGCAGGTGTCCTAGCCTTTACGGTTTACAGTAATTCAGAGATGAAAGTGTAAGTTGCCTCTGACTCAGTTCTGCTGGTTGGATGTTAAGGCAGCTGTTCAGCCTCTAAAATACCATAATTTCCATCCAATACAGACCAAATGTATCACCCATTGTTAAATTCCTGTATAATAGTGTGGATATTACAGTGGATGGTGCCCGTGCGCACAAAGATACATAAATATTTTAAACAGGTCTTGTGACAACCGTTTTTTTTTAAATAATCAATGTCTTTCTATTTATTGGCTATTAGTAAACTCAATGGCATTAATTATTACAAATATTACTAAAACATAACATTGAATCACTCAAAGAAAATCACACAGAACTTTTGAGCATTTCTCTTGGAGTAGTACAAACGAAAAGGAAAAAGGAATAAACAAAAGTTAATGATATCAACAGTACAGTTAGCGATTAATTGGTATAATAAATACGTTTTAAGTGAATGAAAATGAACACAAACCTCAATAAAATAATTCTAAGTAATACTGCCATCCTGTGGTTGAAATAAGACATTGCATGAATGTTCTATGTGACAACAGTCTCTCAAAAGCGCACGTGGTGGGATAGTGGGTGATTTGAATAACTTCAGCAAAAGGTCAAACAAATTTCTTTCTCAAAAAAGCTAATTAGGACTTCAAAATGCTTGATATCAGTGTCCAGCGGTTTTTTACGCTCCTGCGCAGCGGTAAAATCACATTTCTCTTTTCTTTTTAGAACGCATTGTGCTATTGTGTTCAATTTTACTCTGACACGAAGCAGCCTCATTTTCATAAATAAAAGACTACATCTGCTTTGTGTATAATCCACCTAGATAGCTATATTGATGTACAAAAGATGTGTCGCAAGTCATCGTTCATGTAGTGTAGCTTTAAACACTGAATGCTGCCTGGGGGAAAAAATTAACAGGCACTGTAAAAATTGCTAAATCTACTTTGCTGGCCTTTTGCCCTCTAGTGCCCTCTATTGAGCAGCTGTACTACTGTAACAGGCAGTTACAGAGACTGAGGGGTAGTGAGTGAGTGAGTGAGTGAGAGAGTTTTAAGTCAGTGAATGAGTCATTGAACGGGTGAAGGACAGGCAGAGTCTGAGTGAGCAAGCGAGTGAGAGAGTCAGTAAACGAGCAAGTGAGGGTAAGTCAATCAGTCAGTTTGTAAGAGGGTTAGCAAGTGAGTTAGAGAGTGAGTGAAGGAGTGAGGAGAGTCTGCCACTGAGTGAGTGATGGAGAGAGAATCTGCAGGTGAATGAGTGAGTACACAAGCAAACAAGCAACTGAGAATGAGCCAATGAGGCAGTGAAAAAGAGGGAGTGAGTGACACTAATGTCTCCAGAGCTGCTACCTCCAGTTGCAGTCTCATACCTATGCTGGTATTAAATACAGCCATGCAGGGTAATTATCTTGTCATTATCTGTCATCTTTTAGGTCACTTCTCCGCCCCCTCCCCACCAGTCCCCAGCCCTCCCTCCCCAGTATCCCAACTCAACAACAGAACCAGGACAGACAGGATAACACCAGCTCTTCCACAGAACCTGGGTCACTCAGATCAAGCTGCACTAAAAACATCATTATCATCATCATCATCCTTCATCTGTAGCGGAGATGGAAGTCACTTGAAGCCTCCAGGTGTCCCTGTCCGCAGTCAGTCTGGCCAGATCTTCCGTTGGCAGCTGAAGGTCTCTGACTGGTGTAATTGAGAGGTCTCCTATCCCTGTTTCGGGCAGGGGAGCCTCAATAACGAGACAACTTGTTCTTTGGCCCGCAAGCAGTGTCCAGTAAATCCAGCTCTGCGTTGTGCTACGATGGTGGAAATTGGTGGTACGTCATCGTAGATTTCATGCTTCATTCGATGTTCTCACCAGGATATGTTCTTGACTCTCATGAGAAGTTTTGTGTAGGTGCCATCAAGCCTATCCTGAAAATCTTTCTTCATGGTCCACGCTTCCGCACCATAAAGCAACATGCTCTCCACACATGGCTTGAAGAAAGCTACTTTGTTTTGATGTGAATGTCAGACTGCCAGATGTGGTGGAGTTTGTTGCAGGCATTCCATGCTTGTCCCTTGCATATTATTAAGTCTTTCTTGCTATCTAAAACAAATGAGCCTAAGTATTTGAAGTCAGTCACCTCTTTGATAGGTGTGCCTGTCAATGACCTACAATGACCTGGTATCCCCCGTCTTCATTAATTACCACATATTCAGTCTTCTTTGCATTAAGAAAAAGAACTACTTTGGCTGCTGCTGCATAATCAAGATCTGTGAGATACCTACTCTTGTGTCTCCTGGACTTGCAAGGTTCAATAGTGAGACCTTTGGTGTGGTTAGAGTTCATCGACTGTCTTAAGATATAATTGACAACAATGACAAAGAGATAGGGTGCTAATGTATCTCCTTGGAGGGTTCCAGCATTAGTTAGAAACTCCCTGGTAGGGAGTCCATGCTCTGAATGAAACTTGAGGGGTTGTTGTACAATCTCCTCGGGTATGCCATAATTCAGAAGTATGTGCAGCACAACTTTCCTGTTGACACTGCCAAAAGCCTTTGAAAAATCTACGAACACAATGGTTGTTCTTCTCTTGGAAATTGTCATCTCTTTAATGATTCTTCTGAGGGCAAGGATCTGGGGTAAAGTTGATCTGCCCTTCCTGAAACCGTTATGGTTGGGTTGAAGAATAGGATCAAGATCCTGAAACCGTTATGGTTGGGTTGAAGAATAGGATCAAGATGTGGTGTGATCCTGTTAGAGAGCAATGAGTTGTAGATCTTTGGAGCAATGGGAGACAGTGTGATACCTCTGCAGATTTGAGGCAGTTGAAGATCGCCTGTCTTTGGTAAAGGACTTCAAGAAGGCATCAGGTTTGTTTCCATTGTAAGTTTCATTACAGAACTGTAAAAGCTGTTCTTGATGGCCTTTCCAGATGACTGCGGGTATATTGTCAGGGCTTGGGGTCTTGGATTTTCTTAGTTTTAAGATATTCACTGGTCTTTCCCTGTTAAAGCTGAACAGCTCACCTTTTCTGACTCACTGACAAAGAACCAAGAACAAAACACCTATATGTTCAGCTCTATTTGCTTTTTTCATTCATAATTGTCTTTGTTAGCCCAGAACATAGGAGCTGTCCTTGAGTCACCACCTAGTCTGAGAGAGAAGGCTGTGTGACACATTCTGTATGCTTTGTACCTTTGAGACTATAACTGTGTAAACTGTCCATCATGGAGCTTTATTAGATGCACTTTGTACTGTTGCTTTGCAGATCTCTTCAGTTAAAAGTGTCTGCTCAATGACACAATGTACAATGTGAAAAACAGAAAATGTCAACACCTGTATCAAAAGATTGTAGTCATACAATTAGTGGAAATTCTTAACATTTTAGTGTCTAAGTATGACTCTTTAAATACCTTCTATATTTTATCGACACATGCCACAGACAAGATGTGTGTGATACTGAATTTATCCTTACACTCCTTCCTCGCTGTGAATTTGCATTAATATTACATTATATAATATAACATTAATATTTTACAAACCCTTTCCCATTAGTAAACATTCAAATCAGTACAACACCACATTAAAATATAATAATGGATTTTGAGATGTAATCAGATGATAGAAAATAATCCTTTGGAAAGATGTGCAGTTTGGTACTATTTTACTGTTTGATAATTAAAAAAAAATCTTATATCATTATATTTTGTTGTATTAGAATTATGCGACACATAACATATTTTTCCGGTCATACAGTTTTTCAGCTTTTCCAGTTTCCATGACATGATACCAACTCCTGTGAGGTCTTTGGGGAAAATATCTGTACGACTCGAGCGCCCAGCAATGCTGAAGTATCGCATATAGTCGCAACGTTTCTGTAACGTCTCTGCAGTGTTATCGCCTTTCATAAACGCCGCAGCGGCGTTAGGACGATGTGCGAAGGCAAGTACAGACCCGTTTTTTCCCGAGGCTATCAGAATCTACCTAAACCCTTATGACCATCAATCTACAACTCCCGCTATTGTCACGTGACCAGCAAACGATAACGAGCGCATTAAAGGCGAACAGGTGTTGACTCCCGGAATAGAGATAAGGTTCTGACACATAACAGGGGCGTTGCACCCTGTGAGTGCGTCCCCATTACTGGCCGGTGCCAGTGCCACTGACCAGCGCTGGAAACACAAGAGCAGCTTATCGCCCCAGCACACAGGGAAACAATAGCCTGCTAAAAGTGTAGCACGCAAGTTTCGGTCTTGATAACGAACGCACTTCAGTTGTTTCACAGCCAGGCAAGCTTTCGCGTAGCTGTACAGTAGTGTGAACTACACCCCGGTATGGAGATATGCTGCGAGTTCTCTCCAAATCACTTGGGGCCTTCAGCTTCGCACTGCATGAGCAAAGTAGTATAACTGAAAGAGGAAATGACTGAATGCCTCTCTAACGTTACAAAATAATTACATGTAGGCCTATCTGCTCATTTAAATGATGCCTCGAGTATCTGCGTACAGGAAAATGAAGTATGTAGCCACCTCAAATCATTGCCTTTGTGCTAATGAATAGCCGCTTACGGATTTAAACTTCTTCCTTTTCATGAGCAAATATCTTTTTCATTTATTTTAATTTTTTCTGCACTGTCCTGCAATAGCAGGTGGATGTATCTCTTTTTTGTTAAACTAAATTATTTCGCCAAAGTCTACACAGCAAATGTCTGCTCGCTTGTGAACTGGGTAACAACTGAGGGCTTTAATGATACAGCACTTTAAGTTTTTATGTGCATTATATGCATTATATACGGACTGGAACCCCAGGGCAGAGAAAGACCGAAATGTTTTTTTTTACTGACTTGTCTGCATCAAGCCTATAGAGGGCACTATTGAGCAATGGTCCAGTCTAGTCTGCTGCAGCCCTTGTTCCACCTCCTCAGTCAATAGAAACATCAGCAATATTATTATTAATAAAGTAGAACAATTTAGGAGCTATAACCAAGATAGTAGGAAATATTTTTTGATTCTTTTGGGACCCATCAGTGATGTCTCCTATCTCATCACTAACAGTGCAAAAGTAGTACTGAACAAAGGTTTGCAATGAACCTGCTTCATCTCACTCTTTCACAATACCGTGGAGTAGCAGCAGCAAGCTACTGAAGAGATCCAAGAAGATTTAAAAAGAAGTTTAATGTAATCAAATGTTAAGTTATACATGTGGGCAATAACAATGTAAGGCAGCCTTATTTTATGGGAGATACAAAACTAGAGTGAGTGCAACATGACAAGTCAAGTTATCTGAATCTATACATTGTGTCAAAGTTATGAAAAAGGCAATTAGGATGCTGGGTTATATATATATATATATATATATATATATATATATATATATATATATATATATATATAACAAATTATTCTAATTAGACATCAAAGGACATTGTATTGATATGTGATATGCAATACCTTTGTCAGACCATGTTAGGAGCACTGTGTCCAGTTCTGGGCACCACATTATAAGGGTGGTCTACAGAGAAGTGCAGAGAAGACTACAGAGTGGACAACAACAGAGAAAAGCAACAAGATGTTTATGATGAGAGATAAGGACTCAACAAACAAAATGAGGGGGATATGATTGAGGTTTTTACATTTTTAAAAGGAATAAATAAAATGGACCACAGCAGTTAATTTAAAATCGTCTGTGTCAGCAGAACAAGAGAGCATATGTGGAAATTAGTTAAATGTCAATTTCATGCTGATATTAGCAAGTATGCTTTTCAGCCAGAGACTTATGAATGCATGGCATGGCTTTCAGAGTTCGTAGTGGAGGAAGAAACTCTTGAGTGCAGTAGCGTTTAAGAGTATTCAAGACCAGGCCTGACGTAGTCGTAGCCACGCTGCAGGCTATAGGCACAATGACGATCTTATCTGGGCCGAATGGCCTGTTCGCTTACATTCTTACGTCCCTATGTAGTGAACACTTTTTGGGTCACCTGGCAATGCAACGGAAAGGAATTCTGAGCTAAACGGTCGAAACCGATGATTCGGAAAGAGGGGGCGTGTTCGGGGACGTTTTTCCTCCTGACCCTGCTTTGGGCAGCGCGGATGTTTTTCGTCTGCTTACTCGCTCGCTCATGTCAATCGAAACGAGATGCAATGGCTTTAATACAGCGCTCTAAAACAAAAACATCGTCACGCAGTCGATGACTGAGAATGTTTAATTTTACATTTACCTTGTATATTGTTGTCTTTTAGCAGCCAGACGCCCCATAGCGAATTACAAGATGTGAATATATTAATATTATTGGCATCCACCAGACAGTATTATCCAGTGCGACATCCACGACGTGGGTTTGTAATTTTTCCCCACCCAACGCTCTTATCTAGTGCGACGTAAAGGATGTGAGACTATTTACATCTTTGAGATCCAGCAGATACTCTTACCCTGAGCGACTCCAGGGGTGCGCGCAAGCGAAACGAAAAAACGACGTTACACAAACCAGAATATCAGCAACCACACACGAACAAGCCCCAGCGCCAAACCAGACCACCATGTGCGCACCCGGCCTAGCATGCAAAGTGCAACATGATGTACCCGACAGAAGGGCTGTACCGCTCCAACTCAACATCAATATATACCCTGAAGTAAAACTTCCACATATACTTGATGAGAAGATGCACATAGTAGATTAAGTTACTTAACAATGACAATGTACGGGATGGTGATGCGACAAGGTCTTCCCCAGTGACCTCCCTTGATGGACTTCCACAGAAATAATCCCTCTGCTGCACTGAAATTTAAATAAGACGAGTTTTGTCGCTGTTCTGATCCTCACTGTTGACTGAGTGGGTGAGTGAATGAGTGGGCGATTAAATACAAAAAATGATTAAATGATTAAATACAAAAAAATACATTGTGAAGAAATAACACCAAATCAATCTGACCAAGTTTGAGACAGTTGTTGCTGGAAACAGGTTGGACAAAATCGCTGCGTAGAGTTCCCGCATGGTAACCGCGCTTTAGCGGACCAATGACAAGCGCGCCAGGCTCCACCCAGTACCGGTATGTTCAAGGCTTCAGGTAACACGGAGAAGTTAGTTTGGGGAACGCGCTGATTAGAGGAACAAGTGTATGGAAAATGAGCTAGCCTTGATTAATTAAAGCAGGAAAAATACGTTAGTCTGGATAACAAAGCACTCTGGTGCGCCTGTTTTTATGCTAAAAAAGCTTCACACAGACACACCTTGATTTAAAACTTCAAATACCTATTAAGTGTAATGCGCTTCACTATGTTTTTATTCATCTTCTGGATTTATTAGGGAAACAAGATTAGATAGCCCAGGCGGCCAGAACGCATCTGTTATAGTTCTGGACTTCTCGCATTTTGCGTCCCTTCGATTATAGGCTACGTTTTGATCTAGGAGCAAGATGGGCGCCTCAGTTAATTGGAACTGGACTATGGGCTTCCTAGCGTTCTGGATGGTGCTTCTGTCCTTTGGATTTGGGTCGAATGGAGAGATTGCACCGAAACCAACCGGCGCAAGCACCAAGCCGGTGCAGCCGGTGAAGCCGGACGGGGGTCCTCAAGCATTTCCAGAGGAGGAGAAACAGAACCTGCCCGTGTTTTCGATGGATTACCAACGAATACAGGTGCCCTTCGAAATTACCCTCTGGGTCCTGCTCGCCTCATTTGCGAAAATTGGTAAGCGAGCATTTCTTTTGCTTCTTGGCCTATGCAACTACATCTAACTGTTTATTTGTTATTTAATCTTAAGGAATGTTCCCTTTAATTGAACCACATGTTGGACAGAGTTGTTTGTCGACGTCGTAGGCGATATCGATGCGTCCAAACACATCTAAATTACGAAAGTCTGTGACCAAAGTGGAAACCGTTTTTAACAAGAACTGGTAAGGCTGATACTAGGCTCTCCTGCGTTGCCCTCATGTTGACGAACGGCTTAATGTCCTTTACAGAAATTTGGAAGTGCTGCAGGTTTACTTGGTGATATTATAAAACATGGATTTCATAATTAAACAGTGATAGTTGCTACACTTTATTGTTTGCAGTGACATGAGATCAGAACAGACAAATGGAGCAAAGGACATCGATTGCTGTTTTGATACATACTTAGTAACGGCATCAAGTTAAATATGGGGGACATTCAATAAGTTATGTCCATCTGTAAATATGACTGGGACTGAAAACGGAGAAGTGTTGGAACCTGGAAGGTGGATATTAAGATATGCCATTAAGATATGGCAAACAATCTCCAAGCTCTACCTGCCAAACAGGCACACTTAAATACAGTACTTGCACTGCTTTATCTCACCTTGCTATTTGTAATGTAATGCAAATATTGTTAAAGCACCCTAACTAAGGGTGAAAGAGCAGGCTTGAACTCATGAGCGGTGATTCTACCCTGTCGGCACCATTTCATTCTTAATTTGGACCTGTACATTTTGAATTTTGACTCCAAATGACCAACAGATCATGTGCTTAAAATGGCTGTTGCTGTCCCTGTAACCTCTGGTACCGATATTTCCATTCTCTGCAACTCTGCCCCAATATGTGTAGTAATAAATGTGACATGGATGTTCTTTTATCGTATGCTAATGACCCAGACAGTCAGGGATCAGTATACGGCCCTTAAGTGCTCTTTATTTTTTGGTCTTTCTCCACCTGGCACTCTTTTTTTTCCCCCTCTCCTAATATGACATGGTGACCTTCTCTTGGAAAGGTTTCCACGTGTACCACAAGATCACCATCTGGATCCCGGAGTCTTGCCTGCTGATCAGCATCGGCCTGATCGTCGGCGGGATCATGCACTCGGTGCACGAGGAGCCCCCAGCCGTCCTCAGCTCCAACGTCTTCTTCCTCTACATGCTGCCGCCCATCGTGCTGGACTCGGGCTACTTCATGCCCACGCGGCCCTTCTTCGAGAACGTGGGCACGGTGCTGTGGTTCGCCGTGGTGGGCACCCTCTGGAACTCCATCGGCATCGGCCTGTCTCTCTACGCCATCTGCCAGATCGAGGCCTTCGGCGTGCAGGACATCAACCTGCAGGAGAACCTGCTCTTCGCCTCCATCATCTCGGCCGTCGACCCCGTGGCCGTGCTCGCCGTCTTCGAGGACATCAACGTCAACGAGCAGCTCTACATCGTGGTCTTCGGGGAGTGCCTGTTCAATGACGCCGTCACTGTGGTGAGTGAATGAGTGAGCGGCAGCTGTCTGTCACATCAGAAGCTGTTGTTGTTTTGGGTGGGGGGGTGGGCGGTGGGGGTGAAAATAGGTTGGGTGAGCCAGGACTGCGCTGTGAAACGGAGAGAAACTGAAACCAAGACAAAACACACCTCTGCCCCCCCACCACCCCCTGTATTCTCACCTTCCAGCCCCTCCCCCTTCCCCCTCAAGCTATTTTGAGTAAACGTGGTGATTTAATGCCTAGTCTGACATTTAGAATTATTATAGACATTGATCAACCAAAATCCTAAACATTGATAAACCAAGATAACCTTCCAGACATGTGATTGTAAGACTCCGTTTCCGTCACTGTAGTTTCCAAAGTCAAGCATTCACAGTAAAAGGTAATGCCTCTCTGTTGACAGGAGTGAAGAGTTATTTTGAGGGATGTGACTTGCTGGAACATGTTTAGAAGTGTATGGGTTTAGTGTCTTGTACTTGCATGGATTGTGCTCCCACCATTCCTGAGATGCCTGAGATCTTGCCATCCTGCTGGTGGCATCACAGTGGCGGAGTGACGGAAAGGGTCGTATCCGGGGCAAAGGAGAGCGGAGGGCACAGAGAGGTGCAGTGACTGGGATTAACCCTGTACTGACTGCTCTTTTACGTTTAATCAACAGGTCTGCAACTATTCCCCAAAAGGTAGATTATAAAATTGTGTAACGAATTAACAAAATAAATTCTTAATAATAATATTTTTGAGAGTTTTGCCAGAGTAGAGACCTATTTGTGTGCCGTCATGTGACGCTTGCAAGTCGACCTGTGCTGGGAATGAAAGCGCGTTGGCCTTTTGCTGAGAGCCTGAGTGTCTGTGGGAGCACGCTTTTGGCGGGCTCATTTTGTCTCTGCACAGTGAGCTCAGGTGTCGGCGGAATTTCTCCCCACATTCTCGCCTGGCTTTGTTAAGCCCAGAGGTTTCACTGTTGGAGGAAGTGCTGTGTTAAGCCAGGGGGCGGTCCTGCGAGTGTGTGTGTGCACGTGCATGAGCTGTGTTTGCTGAGATGCCACCGGACTGGTTCCTGCAGCTCCTTGTTCTCTGGTAGTGGGCGTTGCCCAGGTGGCTTGGTGTGGGCGGGGCTGCCGGGTCTTGCCGAAACCACTGCATTGTTTTACAGGGGACAGCCAGTGCTGTGGAAATTTACTGGTTGAAAGCCACCTGTGCTCTCTGTCCCACCCGGTTTCCCCACACTCTTAAACCGTCTGGCTTATCCCTTTACACTGCGTGGTGCTGGTAGGAGCAGTGACTATACATCTGAAAGTTTAAATCCCATATGTCACAGAACTGATGGAATTTAACTAGAATTGATCCATTAAACTATTTATTATTGCACACAACATAGATGGGTTTGCAGTATAATTCACCATAGAGGAGAAAATCTGTCAAGTGAATATATATACAGACAAAATACCAGTCAAAAGTTTGGACACACCTGATTAAGATAATGGGAAACGTGTTCAAAGGCATGTTGATCTAAAGATTTATGTGTAAATGCTTGAAATTTGTTTCTTAGGCATCATCTTCACTATTTATATTTGTGTGTATGAATTTCTTTCCAAAAATTTTTAATTAAAAAAAATTGTTTGGCTATTTTGAAGAATCTGAAATATAAGAGATTTAATTTATAACACTTTTTGGTTATTACATAGTTATTTCATAGTTTTCTATTATTCTATCATAATATGGAAAACAGTAAAAATAAAGAAAAGTGTGTGAAAAGTTTTTAATAGTACTGTACATACAGTATATAGTAATGATTAATTTTTGCGAAGAAAATGACTTTGCTCAGTGCTATGTATGAATCATACAATAATGATTCTGTTACATCATGTTTTTTTGTTCCTGTTTGATCAGGGGTTATGAATAAATATAGAATTCTGTTGTGGGTGTATATCCCAATACAGTGTTCCAGCATTGTCCTGCCCCTTTCTCTGTATGACAAAGAGGTTATTTGGTTTACAGTACTTTATTTTGTATACACTAGCCGGGAGACAGGGACAAACGTTTGGCCATGTGAGACACGGGGTGTGGCTGCTACCGGGGGATTTTGTCCGCCAGATCACAAAGGCCTGTGTCTGAATGAGCTTGTGTGGCTTGGCCACTGAAAATGAGGAAGCTGATAGGATCAGTGCCGAGACAGCGTCCCTCACTTTCATGCGCCTCGCCGTTTGGGGACAACGCAGACAGCCAGCCAGACAAGGAGCAGTGTTTCACTCCTCATGATGCACACATACTAATAAGAAAGAGGAAGTCAGATGCATGACACACATGTTATGTCATTAGAATCACCCAGGGATGGGCAGTACTTCTATTACATGTATTTGAAATGCAGATTTGAAGTACTTTTGTGTGTTTTGTAATTTGTATTTTATAGTTTTGGAAAAATCTCAGTGTAATTTGTGTCATGATACTTAAGACAGAGGTATTTTTGTATTTATTAAAGGCTCAAATTCCTGGCTGACCTCCCCCCTCCCATTCCCGCCATGATGGTGCTATCATTTTTCTATGAAGTCTGTTTGACATTCAGGTAAATGTGGGTAAGGCCCACATGAGATTGGACACACTGACATTTTACTCGCCCCCTCCCTCTGCTTCATCTGTTTTCTTGCCCATCTCTGTTCACACTATACCAGATTTACCTTTCCAGTATTTACAGGAACTCTTTAGTGAGGCTTTGGGGTCAGTTCTCAGACGGCCATGTGAATGCTGGTGGTTTCTCCATCTTCTGCTAATGACTTATGTAATATACTCTTTTATAAAACTCGTCACGGTGGACAATTGCACCTTTCCCTCATTCTAAGCAATTACTTTACTGCAGTGCTTTATGGGAAATGCATGCCTGTGAAAGCAGGTGGACAGTGAGTTGATTGGACCTAATAAGTTAGGGTTGCAGGTCAGAAACTCACAGCTCTCTGGTAAGCAAGTTCACCACCCCTTGTCTAGCAGGAGTTGTTGTGTTTGTTGTGTGAGAATATGTTTTAAAGAATGAAAAAATGTCATGTCATGTCAAAAGGCATATTTTCAGTTGGTCCAGATTCCCCTCATACCATCTAACATGTGTTTTTGAGGGTAGAGACCAGAGGCTGAAGGGTGTCTTTCCTTGCTTTGCTGTAGGCTGCATTCCAGCAGGGTTTCAGCTCTCTGTAGACCACCTATCCTCAGAATTATGCAGGAGAAATTGGACCAGTCGAGGCGATGATTGAGTCCAGTGGTTAAGCACTTTTCTAGAACGTTAGCCTGCATACACTGTGGCCCTTCAGAACTGTTTGTGTGTGTGTGTGTGTGTGTGTGCAGCACTCACAGTATCTAGTGTAGAAACTGCAGTGTACCATTGCTTGGGTGTTAGAGGTATAGAACAGGTAAAAATATTTAATGTTTGTGCGTCTATATGTTTTTGAAAAATAGTTCTCCTGTGCAGGTGTAATGGGTACAAAATAAGTGAAGTTTCAGTGCCTGTTCAGTGAAGTTTAGAATTTAGAACAGGGAAGCTGATTGTCGGTCTGTCAGGTTGCCAGCATGTGAAGGTGTGGCATGTAAGTGTATGTACAGGATGTAAGACAAGGGAAGTTTCAGAGTGAAGGTGTATCTACAGGGAACTTACAGTATGTGGGTGTAGAATAGGAAAAACAGCAGCATGGAAATGTACTGCCACACACCAGTTACATTTCCAATTCAATTTAAATATCCTCTTTCAAACTGAATTAAATTCAATTCAAATAACTTTATTTTCCCAAGGGAACTTATTGTGTGGTGATTACCACAAACAACAAGGAATGACACCACAGTACAGGATGTGCTCAGACAATCACAAGAATAGTAGTATAGAGTAGAACAAATAGAAACATTTAGCAAGAGGCAGCACTTCATAGTGCCTTCTGTTTTATCAGTGTATTAGTGTATTAGTAGTGCATTAATTCATTGATGTTAAATAAACCAAATGTAAAAAACCTGTAATGGTGCAAATGCTGTAAAAGAGTGGGCATTTAAAATTAGTACAATAATACAATACAATTTAGTATTGTATTGTTGAAAGATAATTAAATAACAGATGTGCAAAACCAGTAAAAATGTTAATTGAAATGAATTTTAAAAAATAATGATAGGGTATACCCCATAATTTATTCAGGAGCGTAATAGATGTTTGCACAAAGCTAGAAGCAGTTCTCCTGGTTTTTGGTGCCAGGGGTTGAAATCTTGAAGGTAAAAGTGTTTCTCAGGCAGCATGAGGGTGGGGTCAAAAGCAATGTGTTCCTCTTCTTCCTTACATGTCTTTCATAAATGTCCCTGAGATGGTCCTGCTCTTTCCCCACAACTTTATATAATCTTAAACATACTACTTTATATAATCTTAAACAACTTCCCACCATTTATAATCTTAAACAAGGGATTGAGGCAGACAGTGCTGTGAGGGCCAAAGTCAAAGGACTGATCAGTACCTGTAAGTCTTCTCAGTTTGCGTGGAAAGAAGCCCCACCACAAGACCTGACAATCCAAAACATTCTGCTCTAGGGAGATACAGGAGTCCTTTGGCATTTGGAGAACATCCTGTTACATTTTTTTTTTCAGAAGGTAAATTCACGGTCAGTAACAGTGTCCAGGTATTTTACCTCTTCAAATTCCTCTACAGTTTGACTGTCCATTTTCAGCTCCCGCAGTGTAGTCTGAGGCCGTGTTAACTCTATCATGACACGTTTTGTCTTTGTCACCATTTGGGTCTAAAGGGTTTTCTGTGCACCACGGTGTATTCTTGTCTACAGTGTCCTGGAGAACCTGATGTGTTCACTATGACTGTATCATGAGAATATTTTATAAAGATCCTCTCGGGAGCAGTGCTTCCTCACTTATTTGTGTACAAGGGAGAAAATACTGGTGAAATGCCTGAACCTTGTGGAGGACCAGTGAAGTTTGTGATAATTGAGCCACTGTGTCCATGGTAACTCATTGACTTAAAAATGCGAGAGCAGTATTGGGTACATTGAGTGACATTGTAGACCGCTGTGATATGACATCTCCTGCACCGGATGGAAGCTCATGTAAGATCAGTCTCTGATTACAGGAAGTGATCATAATGCCAAAATCATAGCAGGCTAGTGTCCTGTTTTTGGTAATGAGGCTGGAGAGAACTGCATTATTCTCCCCAGTTGCCCTGTAGTAGATTAGCTGCCTTCTCCAGCTCCATCCATGACTGCCTCCCTCACTCCCCTGTACCATGTGTTTCTTCGGTATACAGTCCTAAAGCCCCTCTCCCTGGTCTCTGGTACAGTGACGGAGAACTGCTTTTCTCACTGCAGCACTGTTCTCATGCTGACCCCAGACCAGGGCTGTCTGTGATCTGTGACTAAGGCAGGGCGGGGTGGGTTGGGGGTGTGAAAGAAACTATGTGTAACTGCATGTATGTGAAAATGCTTGAAAAAATGCTGTGAAAATTAAAAGCTAGTGAATATTAAAGAGCCTCCCGGGTGGCTCAGTTAACTTAGGTGCTCGTTCTGGGAGCAGACTGACCCCTATGGCCCAGCTTCTATCCCAGCCATGTCATCAGCCAAATTAAATGAACCCTCCTGCTCTGAAGGCCAGGAGTCATGATGCTGTTCTGTGACCTGTGACTGCTGGCGCTTTACATCATATGTTGTGTCCATCTGTTTCTTGACTGCCCCGATGCTGGCAGGCCCCTCCCACCCCTCCCGGCGTTGTGTCTGATTGGCTGTCTCTCACGGTCAGGTGCTGTACAACATGTTCTCCTTCGTGGCGGACATGCCGGTGGTGGACTCCGTGGACGTGTTCCTGGGCGTGGCGCGCTTCTTCGTGGTGGGCATCGGCGGGCTGCTGTTCGGCCTCCTGTTCGGCTTCGTGGCGGCCTTCACCACGCGCTTCACCTCCAACGTGCGCGAGATTGAGCCGCTCTTCGTCTTCATGTACAGCTACCTGGCCTACCTGGTCGCCGAGCTCTTCTCTATCTCCAGCATCATGGCGTGAGTGCACAGGTTTACCCTTCTGCGTTCTCTCTGCCTCACACACACACGCGCGCACACACACTCACACACTCACTCTCTCACACTCATTCATGCTCTTTCGCAAGATTTCTCTCTTCTGCACTTCCTTGTAAATATGCTTTCTCTTTCTCTCACGTTTCATATTCTCTCGCATACAAGTAACATAGTTCTCCTGTACGTGCTTTTCACCCCTGCTCTGCACCACCATTTTGCATAATAATAATTATTAATTTCCTCTCACCTTTACCTTCTATATAAAAGGATATACTTTTGCACAATAAGGTAGATTCAGTAATGCCACACAATGTTAGCATTGACAGTGAATGGGTTTGCCTGACATAGTATATGTTTAAATAACTTGGCAGATGCTCTTATCTGGAGTGAGTGACATGGCTCAAAATTTTAAA
Organism: Megalops cyprinoides; assembly: GCF_013368585.1. Lineage (NCBI taxonomy): Eukaryota > Metazoa > Chordata > Actinopteri > Elopiformes > Megalopidae > Megalops > Megalops cyprinoides. The sequence goes on from NC_050593.1 coordinate 6,744,152, forward strand.
TGTTATCCTTTTACACTGCCTTATATTAAGAAGGCAATTAGATTTAAGTAGCTTGCCCAAGGGTACAACAGCAGTGGCCCACCTGGGAATTTAACCAGTGACCTTTAGGTTACAGGCCCTGCTCCTCACCGTGACATCACACTGCTGCCTTACATGTCATTGATATGACTGCTTTGATTAGCATCAGGAACACTAACATGCCCCTACCTGTGGGTCCCCAGTATTGTCACCTGTGCCCTGACCATGAAGTACTATGTGGAGGAGAACGTGTCCCAGAGGTCATGCACCACCATTCGGCACGTGATCAAGATGGTGGGCACTGTGTCTGAGACCCTCATCTTCTTCTTCCTGGGAGTTGTCACCGTCACCACGGACCACGAGTGGAATTGGGGCTACATACTGTTCACTCTGCTGTTCGCCTTCGTCTGGAGGGGACTGGGTCAGTAGTGTGTGTGCAGTGTTAGCTTGCTTGTTATTGTTAGTGTGTTTTTCAGTGTATGTGTGTGTGTGTTTTTGTGTATCTGTATCTGGGTGTCAGTATGTGTCTGTCAGCAGTGTGTATTTTTTAGCTTTTGTGGCTGTCTTTGTGTGTACAGCTGATGCAAGTTTTTTGTGTATATTGTACACATAAATAAGTGCACTCTCTAACTATGAGAATCTAACTTCTCTTCTCCGAGTCATTTGCTGGATTCTGTGATGCAAACACACTTTAATTATCCTCGGAAATGCTTTTGAATACACATGATCCAGGCTGTAATACTGTAATACAGTATTACCATGACTCATGTCCTCCTCCTCGATTCTGCAGGTGTCCTCGTCCTGACCCAGATCATTAACCCCTTCCGTACCATCCCCTTCAACTTCAAGGACCAGTTTGGTCTGGCGTACGGTGGTCTGCGTGGTGCCATCTGCTTCGCCCTGGTCTTCCTCCTCCCCGAGAACATTGGCCGGCGCAACCTCTTCATCACTGCCACCATCGCCATCATCATATTCACGGTTTTCCTCCAGGTAGGGTGTGGCCCTCAGCCTGCTGTTCCCTTTGCAGAGCTACGGGGCTACAGTTTGGGTGTGCTTTGAGCGTGGCTCCCCCTCCTCATCGGAAACCTGGTTCTCTTCCGCAGGGCATCAGCATCCGACCTCTGATTGAGTTCATGAACGTCCGGAGGACCAATCGAAAGCTCACCAGCATCAACGTGGAGATTCACACCAGGGTGTGTATCCAGCTACAGAGCCCTCAGCTCTCCTTATGCGTTTCCCCTGTCTGCTCCTCCACCTCTTTACCTCCCGCACCTTCTGCTATTCATACTTACATACATACATACATAGTATACATACATACATACATACATACATACATAGTATACATAGCACACTGCACATTTCCTTATTTTACAAAGACAGTTGGTATGCTGAAAAAAATGCTGGATGTAACCTTTTCTTCAAGAGGGTCTTGTGGTGGCTGATTACAAGAGGCATACAAACAAAAACGTATGTAATGTTTTACTTTTAAATTGCAATAATGAGGACAGGTTTTCTGTAAGTGTATAAGGAGTCTTTTTCAGTGCTTCTCAGGGGCCCTGGCAGACTGCTCGTTCAGTAGACACCTCACATCTAAAAGCCTTTCATCCACCTTCATTATGTCCACGTCAGATTTTGGAAGAAACATTTTCAGTTTGGTCATGCTGTGCACATTTTTACATATCCATTTATATGTCTGGAGTCAATTCGGTTCAAGCGCTTTGCCCAATGGCATAACAGCAGTGCCTGAGGAGAATCAAACTAGCAACCTTTTGGTTATATGCTCTGCTTCTTACTAGTATACTACAATGAGCAGTGCATTGATGTCTTTTTATCTATTTGAGGGGGTTAGATCACCATGTGCATGCATTGCTCAGTAAGAGGTTCTATAGTTTGTTCACTGTACAGGCTAACTTCTTCAGATTTATTCTGACTGACAGTATAGTTAATACAATATATAATATAACGCAATGTTATCCTATGTACATAGTAAGTCACCCAGTTTGTTCCTCCAGGTCATGGAGCACACCATCGCTGGAATTGAGGACCTCTGTGGACAGTGGAGCCATTACTATTGGAAAGACAAGTAAGACCCCACCTGGTCTCATGAAGGGAAATCCAGATCACTGCCTGCCTAAAGTTGTCCTCTGTCTGTGTTGCACATGGTGTTTCTCAATGGCAGAGAGGCCATGTCCAGTTGCATAATCTGGCTGTAGACGAGAGCCAGTTGAGGTTTGCTAAACAACACCAAAAAAGTCACTCTACTGATCAGGGGCTTATGGGTAGAGGAGCAGGAGAACATCTTAAGCCATGCACATTCATTAACGGCCAACACCCTGTTTAATTCATGAGAGTACACAAAGAGGCAAAAGTGCAGAGAGCTGGGGTGTTTACGTCCTTTAAGTGTTTCAGGGCAACTCTGTCAGCCTGGAGGAATTTCAGTGTTTGTGTCTTTCTGTTTCCACCCCCCTCTGATTCTCCTCTTTCTGTACTGCCCCCCCCCCCCACCTCTCGGTCAGGCTGGTGGAACTGGTTGTGCGGCTCCCGACATTAACTTGGGCTGTTGCCAGGACTTGCCTGCTCTCGGGGTGACGAGGCCCTTTTCACTTAGCCTTAGGGGGAGAGTTTAGGAGACACTTTCCATCACAGAAGTGTAGCAGGTTTCCTCTGCTGAGGCCCTGACAGCTGCAGAAAGACCTTATTGATCTGACCCATTTCTCCATGGGGGATGTGGGTCAGACATCAACAGCACCTGCGATACAATCATACCGGAACCTCCCACCATGGAATTTTGCATTTAAAATCCACTGTTCAATATGGAAGTTATTTCTTAAACCAACTAAAAGACTATGTAAGACACTGATGTTTAATGACTATTTGCTGATGGTATTGGGTGGCGAGTGACCATTGGCAAACTTTTTGCCTGTGAGATGAGTGACCTGGTTGACCCGCCCCTTTCAGGTTCAAGAAGTTCAATGACAGGTTCATCAGGAGGATCCTGATCAAGGACAGCCGGGCAGAGTCCAGCATCGTGGCTCTGTACAAGAAGCTGGAGCTGCAGAACGCCATGGAGGTCCTGGACACCACCGCTGGAGACCTCAGCGCTGCTCCGTCCATCATCTCCCTGCAGTGAGTGACCCCTTTGTACTTCCACCATATAATGAAGTTCCCTGCCCAGAACAACCCTTACCTTCCCACAACAGCATTACAACAGCATGTGGGTGCTCCCTGTTCCAGCTGCGTTCACCTCTCAGACGCTGGCCCTGACAGAACTGCTGTGCTGTGTTTGGACTTAAGGCTTTTCCCTTGCTGTCTTTGCAGTGAGGAGAAGAAGCCCTCCACTAAACCGAAGAGGAAGTTCCTGGGCGAAGACCTGAGGAACATGCATGACATCCTCTCCAAGAACATGTACAAGATCCGCCAGCGGGTGAGTTATCATGCTGTTTGGAAGTTTACCGCATAGCCTGGCTCACGGGATGATATTTCCTCCAAGAAATGCTGGTTCTCCTGCCCCCTCCACCTGATGGTCAGCCCACGGACATGAACTGAGCATGCTCAGATACTGCCAGAGTCTTTTTTTTCTACAATTCCTGTCTGCTTTCCCTCTGAAAGAAGGGAAAAGGTGATGTCAATATGGAACTAACCGGACTATTTAACATTTTAAAAATATTGTCCTCAGCAATATGAATGGAAGAGCACAAAAACAGACATAAAAAATGTAAAGTATAGCGGGTATAACTGGAATAGAAGAGCAGCAATGCTTGGGCGACAGAAGAGGACAAGCACTGATTGGTGATGGGAGGAGCAGAGATCTAAACTTAAAGAGAGATGTCCTAACAGAACAACATACAGTTGCATGTATATGACAGCAAGACATCAGGTGCTTGCTCTTGAGAAGACCAAAAAACACAAAATACATATAAATGCGGGAATGTTTGTGAGAGGAAAAAAATCCAGATTCAATATCAAATGGCAATTAAATATCAACTTTAAGAGCAAATCCTTGTCTGGTTTTATAAATTGTAAAATTGCTAAGCTAACATGTTAAGCTAGGTTGTGACATACACACAGCTGACAGTATTACAGACCAGCCACAACAGAGGAACGCAGCCCAGTTTCCGTGGTGAGACAGGGCCCTAACTCCTGTTTACAGCCAGTGGGTTCCTCCTGCAGTAATCCCGCTTCTGTTTGTTTGCCTGAGGTTATCACGGCTTTCATCTTCAGCTACCTGCTCGTTTTGCATACTCCCAAGGGTTTGGCTGCCAGTATTTTTCCACAGATGACATCACACTCTCAGATGCTCCTCTGACAGCTGTGTTTGGAGTAAATGTGTATGGAGGTGTATGTTGGTGTCAGACTCACCTATACCAGCATTTTTAGAAGGGCACACTTTCCTCTCCCAGCCTATTGCCCTGTCGTATCTGAGGTTTCGATGCTATCTCGTGTCACATGCCTCAGGGATGAGGTCATTGATTGGCCAATGTCTGAGGAACTGGAAAACGGCTGTGGAGCGATGTGTCTGATATCTTAAATATCAGTCAGATATTTGAGAGCTTTCGGTAGAACAAAAATCTACTGGAAATACCGGAAAAGGAAGTTCAGCCCCTCATGTTTTATGAAACGGTTATGGAAAAAACCCAACTTTAGATTTATCCATTTTTTGTCATGGGACCTGGAAATGTGCAGTCAACTCCCCACTCAAAACCAGACACAGTGCTGAGTGGACACTGGAGTGTCTACTATAGTTGTTGCATCTGAGCTCAATATATAAGAATAATATAGGTTGTGGTCAGGTGGGATGTTATAGGTAGTAAAGGAGAGACGGGTAGCGAGAAGTGTTGAAATACTGCTTGGGTTGTACAGTTGGCGGGAATCTGGAGTGGAACACTGTGTTGCGACCTTGCCTGCAGTCTACCATCCACAGAACCGGATGGACCGCATTCAGACACCCTCAGCGGAGTACAACGTGTCACTGTAAACTGATCCCAAAAGGCTGGTTTATCAAAACGCATCAGTATTATTTCAGATTGGGTCAGGTGTGAACAACTTTCTGTCTCCTGCAAAGGCCTTTACAAAAAGGGATATTAGTATTGTGGAAAAAATGCTGGCGTTTGGGGTTATTGTCACAATCATCACTGTTTTTTTTTTTTTTTTTTTTTTTTTTTGTTTAATCCTCCTTTTGTTTAAAACTCCTTTGTGTGCGGGTATGACCTGGGGGAGGCATGGGGGTGGTGGCAAGGGTCGGGTGACAGGGCTCCCAAACCAGCAGGCTCGTGACCATTCATGGTAGCTGCGAATACCATATTGTGTCCATACCAGAATCATGTAGCTCAAGTGAGTTCAGACCATGTATGTCCCATCTCATGGTCTGAACTCAAAATGAATGTAATGTAGAGCTCAGACTGTGTTTTGCAAAAGGGACAAAGCTTTGGGAAGTTGTGAAACTGGAACCATGAGTCTGCTGGATGAGAGTCAACAATGTAAATGTCAGGCTTGGTTGTGTAAGGCATGGTGCGAGCTTTAGTTCACCTGCAATGATGTCCGAGCGTTACAACATGAAAGGCAAAGGAATCTACAGGAGGTTTTATGGAAGTTTCAGTCCAACATATGTGCAGAAAACCATGTTTGTTTGACACTGTGTCCACATTGAACTCTGTACTTTTTCGTCAGACTGTGGCCTACACCAACAAGAGCTCCCTTCCCAATGACACCAAAGCCAAGGAGATCCTGATCCGACGACATGCCAGCATCCGCCGGAGCCTGCGGTCAGGGAGCTTCCAGGCACCGGTAGGAGAGGGGTTCCAATCTACATTTACATTTACGCTTGTTCATCTGGCAGACACTCCTATCCTGAGCGTCTAGTTAAAAAATATTTAATAGGGGTAGGCATATAGATGTATAATTGCTCAATCATTAGCACCATTGTACTGTATATGTAAATAAGATTTTACCACAAGCTCTTACCATGAGAGGTCAGAGATTTGGGAGTGACGATGTTTTCTGAATGTGTCTGCACCACGTTCCTTTATGTATGTCTGCTGAAATGACCTTTACCTTGAGAGGGCAGGGGAAGGTCATTATTTGAGTTGATCGTAAATCAGTGTAGGTGGATTAGGGAGAAATCAAACAAGAGTTTGGGTGTGGACAGTGAGATGCGGAAGCACAGGCTGAGTGCAGCTCAGATGCAGAGACTAGCCAATCAAATACTTACTTATTAGTATATACATGTTATTTTATGAAGATTTGTATCACGTTACCTGTAGCGTGTGCGCATCTCTTTAGTTAGCCTGCTGCTTGTGTACATACCGACCGCAATCGTATTAATGGATCCTGCGGCTCTTAACTTCAGGATGTCGCCAAGTCCCATAAGTACTTCTCCCTGCCTGCTGGGAAGAATCTGGACTCCAAGTTCCCCCCAAAGAGGTTCCGACATGCAGGTAGGTAGCACTAAAATGCCCTGTCCCAAAGTTTGTGACACTAGCCTTGGTTGTTACAGTGGGTAGTGTTGATGGGGTGTGTGACAGAAGAGCCAGCCCCAGTTGGGTGTGTGGGGCTTAAATGCACTGGTGAATGCTGTGTGCTGATGGGGGGGTTCCCATGTGCCTGTTTTATTAGATGACGATGATGTGGACCTGGATACTGACTACCCCTCTGCCAGGCCCAAATACGGCCAGCCCCTGCGGTCCTCGTCCCGGGCCATGATGCCCCTGAGGAGGCTGGACACCTTGCGGGAGGTGCCCACCGACAGCGCCGGTGCCCAGCCCTCCCTGGTGGACTTCGTGGATGAGCAGGGGGCGCGGCTGGGTGGGCGGGGCCCATCCCGCCAGGCCTCCAGCGCCAGCGACTCCCTGCTGCCTGCCCCCCGGCGGCGCTTTGACCGGCAGGACGGCGGACACCCGTCCCCGTCTCCATCCCCTAGCTGGGCTCAGGACCCTCAGGACCCTAACGGAGACGGAGAGGCGTGGAACCCCCTCCTCGGACGTCCGCAGTGGAAGCCGCACGTCCCGCCAAAGCCCTGAGAGCGCGACCCGGGGCGGACCGGAGTGGCGCAGACTGTGGGAGGGGTGTTGTGAGGGGCACGGTCAGGGGGGAGGGGCGGAATGGCCGAATCTGCTGCTAGGTCACAACCACCTCAAAACTGTGAAGCGCCAACTACTCAGAGAAGAACTGAAAATGCACTACAGTCGATGCTTTGAATATGGACATAGAGCAACAGCACGCACTCCAGGAGCACAGACACAAATAGCAGCTTGAGCTGCAGAAGAGACTGGGAAATGCTACTCTGTTTTTTTCAGACTGAATTCTGGAAACTAGCAAACGTCTTTCGTAGGTGTCTTTTTCAATTTTACCGGCTAGGTTTTAAATGTTGGGTAGTATTTTCCTTTTTAACCTTATTTTAATCCACGTTAACTTTCTGGTCACCATCCTCCTCTGGACACGCAGGAATTTTGAACCAGTTCAGTGACATTAGCATATAACAGGTTATTTATGTGTGCCTCACCGGGCCTCTAAGGAGTCATCCAGAACTAGCTTTTCCGCCAGTGATGTTCACCATATCAGGGCAGTGAATCAGCAGTGCACGTGCCCCTCGTGGTGCTCCCACAATGCCTTGGAGGCCGTCGGACATTTGCATGTGTCGCGACAGTTGCCATAGCATGGGACTGATGGCCACCACAGCTCTGACGTCTGTGAAGCCAAATGTTCAACGCAAATTCCTCTGGGCTGCTGGTAGTCCAAAACTCTTACCTGCCGTGTACCTGTTGTACGCTTCTCCTTTCTCTTTTCTTAAGGAGGCTGATTAAGACTGCGTATGGAAAGAACACGCCCTTTTCAAACAAAGCCCTGATAAGAGCTGCAGACCTCGCTGGTGGGTGTGCTTAGCGGTATCTCCACTGGATGAAGGGGACCTACACCTGGCCGGAGCAGGCAGAGTGCTGCTCATCTGGCAGCCCAGCTCTGTGTCGGTGATTGAGCAACAGAGCAGTCTGACATACAGTTTATGCTCGCAAATGGAGGAGTTGCAACGACATGTGTGCACGCACGCAGAGACGTGTGGAGAGAGTGCAGAGAGTGTCTTGTCACACACGGAAAGTTGTGACAAAGTACCTCAGACTGTGTTCCCCTCCCCCGAGTATGTGGCGCAGTTCAAGGGAAGTGCGTCGACATGGAAATGTGTTGGTAACATGGGTGAAGCAATGGGGGTCCTTGCCTCTCTGGGTGCATAATGATGTCATCAGGCAGGTACCACAGAACTCAGTCTCTGTCCTTGGGTAGAGGGTGCCTTCCAAAGAAAAAAAGAAATTACCCAAACCATGATAAGTAATGTTTATTTAACCATGACCTGAGCTCCCATCCCCAGGGTTGTGAGACTGATCCAGGGTCAGTGCCTGAAGGCACAGTCAGTTTATCCTTCCGTTCATACCAAAATGGCAGAAGGTGTGGGAAATCACTTACTTCCTGTTTGTGTCATTTCCTGTCTGTATGGGAATTGTATGGAAAGTGATGTGACATTTTAATGTGGGTTCTGTTTGTAGACGCTGACTGAGTTTTGCTGTTATTTAATTTCTTGATGGATGACTTGTGACAAGTTCTGTGAAAATGGACATTTCTGTTGGAGGCCATCCGTTACATGTCCCCTCACCTTCAAATTTGAGGTTGTCATTTTTTATGAGGTTCTATAATAAAAATGTGTACATTTTCATAGAACCACCTTCTAAGATGTTAATGTGTTGAAATAAATATTTCTGAAGTAATACACTTGTTCCATGTTTTTCTGCTGCAGTTTTTAAGAGATGCTCTGGGTTTTTAAATGTGGGTAGTGGGTGGTTGTCACACAAGGCAACTATGAAAAGGGCTCTTTAATACAGGTCTTGGAGGGCTACAGTTTGTAATACCAGCCAGTCAAAGTTAAAATTCTTCACCTGATTGAAACAATCCTCCACTTGATTAGGCATCCATTTGGGTCTCTGCTTTGGTCTTTATGTTAAGGTAGTAAGACCTGAAGAATTGTCCTCCAGGACCATGGCATAGAGGAGCCTTTCACTCACTGTTTGATGCTGCCACCTAGTGGTAATATGTGGTGACACAGGGAACCCGCCCCCTTAAACATCAATGGCTTTTATTCAAACTGGACAGGAGGCGCTGCACAAAATCTGCTGTAAAAGTAAAGGAACTGAACAACTTCTGAAAACACGTTTCTGCTTTATTCTATCAGGTTCCCTTATTTGTCAGAAACGTGAGAAAGTTATCTTACTGACTGCAATCTGACTACACACTACAACATAGCATGAACACCAGGCATGTGGAAATAGCATTTGCATTAAATACACTTTATTTTCAGCTTACTAAATACCTCAAAAACTAATCTGTCCTGATGGATTCCCCTTCAGGGTTAGGGTTCCTCCTAACATTGTGGCAACAAGAGACTGGTAATATGAGCAACAGGTCTGTGGTTTGACCTGTTCCGCTGAAGTTTAACCCAAACTTAGTACAGAATCATTACTTAATTCAGCCACAATCTGGAAAACTGACATTGAAATTGCCCTTTGACTTTCAACAGAGTTTTATGTCACTGGGTAATTGGCCTGTAGGATGTAAAGAAACCTCACTGGGAAAGAATGTACTGTCAGGCACGCTGTGACTTCCGTCCATGTTTGGTGGAACCTGCTTTTCAGATGAGGACATTTAGTCTGAATATGCAATACACAGCTTGGTAAGCCCATCAAATGCATTAGTATTGATAGCTCTGATACATTCCTACTATATAACGCTATTAACTTTAGAGGGAAATCATAAGGATGGGTGGCAGTGTAGCATAGTGGTTAAGGAGCAGGACTTGTAACTGAAAGGCTGCTGGTTTGATTCCCCACTGGGACACTGCTGCTGTACTTAACCCACAATTGCCTCAGTAAATATCCAGCTGTATAAATGGATAATGTTGTAAAAAAAAAAAAAACATGTAAATCGCTCTGGATAAGAGCGTCTGCCAAATGCCAACAATGTAATGTAATGTAATAAGGTGGTTGTGTGATGTAGTGGTTAAGATGACCTAGTGCCATAGAGGTTGGAGGTTCAGCTCCTATGTATGGAGCTGCTCTAGTACCCTTGAGCAAGGTGCCTGAATGCTTCCGTAAATATCTAGCTGTATACATACATATCATATATGTATACCATACATACATGATATGTGTTACAAAAAAGATATTTACACCATGATTCATTTCTGATACCCAAGGCAGATTCAGATTGATAGGAATGAGACGGTGAAGGAACTTGAGTGATGATGGGTTTAATAGCAGAAGAATTACGCTGTTCTTTATGGAATAGTGCATTTCTACTCCAAAAAGACAAAAAATCATTGAACAGGAGTTAGTCATAGAAAAGTGCAAATCTGTTATTCTAGGTGGTAGCTTCGAGTCCCCTGAGAATTAATGCCCTGCAGCGCTGTCGCTAGAGGCCAGTCACGGGTGAGACGCAGTTTGTTCTTGGAACCGGTCCAGCAACTATGGGGCGTAAAGGGTAAAGTACTCAATTTCTATCATCACGAGAAATACATTCCCTAACATATATCAGTAAATCGCTCCATCAAAAAAAAAAAAAAAAAAAACAGCCAAAGAGTTGCAGAATTCGATGTTTTTTGTCCATCGACACTCGCATTTACGATGTTTACCAACCATACCAACGATACTGTTCAATCCGCTGTCAAGTCGAATACCTTTACCGTGCAGTCAATTTCTGAAACATTATGCAGTACTGGACTTCATAATCATTTGTTTATCTCTTCAGCAGTGCACAGCTGCAGTTTAGATGTCTGTAGATTACTTTCAATTAGGCTTTATAGGAGGGGTAACGGGCACTGTCACAAGATTTCGGCACACAAATAAAGCTAAAGAAATCTTAATTGCCAATGCGATGCAAGGTATGCTAGTTAATCAATGGTCCGAATTAAAATGATTCCAGCCAGGTTTCACCCTTTCCTGGGAGAAACTGAGTTCAGAGCAGCCCTGCAGTTTTCAGGTGAGTAGAACCGACAATCGTTTTGAATCGATAAAATATTCCACTCAGTTTTCCGTTCCGGAAGCATCGCAGAAACAAACGCGAGTTTGTGCAGAACGCAATTGATGAAGGCAAAATCAGCGAACGCGAAGCACAAAAGTCTGAAACATTTATTCCCTGGACCATCTTTTCTAATTCTCTCATTTTACTACACGTATTCATCTCTCTGGGTCCTAAGGAAAAGGAACTGAGCACGTATAACCGACAGCATGTTAAAATTTACTGCGGTTTGTTTTCAGATTATTCATTGATTAAAGTTACTAAAACGTAATTGTGTACCCTCATTTGGTTTGTTTGTACTTGTGTTAGTTCAATTTCACGGGACTATTTTATTTTCACACCAATCCAAAACGCAGCTATTATAATCATCCAGTCTTCACTTGACTAGTTTTACTTAATCTTTGTTACTAAAACTGAGACGACGGAATATCTGACACTCCTGTATACTACTGTATACTGCTGTTTTAACTGTGAAACTCGAGCCGATCCGAATTGCTTGTAGTAGTACACGAGTGACACCCCATTGCGAATCACCGTCATAACACTCCTCCTTTCCTTCCCTCCCCTGCCGTAACGACTACCGTTTCTGGTAGTGTATTGAGATTTTTGTGAACACCTCCGACGAAAAATACCACCAGTTGAGATATCCATTACTGCACGTTGACAGTAATGGATTGTATTCTGCCAGCAATGCTGAGAAACCTGTATCACCCTCTATCATATCCGCATGCCCGCCGCCACGCCCACTTTCAAAGGCAGGAACGCGCCATGAATATGATCATTTAATGCGTTCTTTATTGATAGATGAGACTTGTTTTACTCTGACGACAACAGTCCGTGACAGACTGAAATCTGCTTGTCTCCGGCCCTGCCCAGGATTAAATATCACAATATTTCAAGGTAGATGCAAAAAATCAAACCATTTCCCCGGTAACAGAAGAGACGAATTGACAAAGAGATGCTTTAGAGAGACGTGTTCTCTCCGGCATTCCGTCACGTTGTGATGAATGCACTGTTTAACATGTATTTACGAATGGGAGTCTTCAGTCTTGGAAGACGGGGGTCTCACACTTAAAAACGTAAGAATTTATTTATGTACATGTATGCATATACGTATATATGTATATGCACATCATTATATCATTTTGTTGCAATCTGAAAATGATGTGGATTTTCGTGGAGATTATCTCTCCTCTGCCTGTAGGGATAGTATATGCTTGATGAAGTGCTGAGGTCATCACTTTTTCCAAATCCAAACCATTAGAGCGCTGCAGGCTTTAATGCTTCTTGTAAGTAAATTATAGCGCTCATGCTGCATATATCACACACACACGCACATACACACACATACACATACACACATGCGTGCGCATAAATACTTGCACCTATGCACGCATGCATAAAATATGAAACTACAGTCATACACTTCTTGGAATATTTGTATATTTTCTTACATGCTTGTGAATTTTGAATGCTGGGATGCTAACAGCTATTCAATCATTTTTGGGGTGGATAGAGAATTCTCACGCATGTAAATACAGTCTGTTACAGACGTCATCTGTTGTGACGTACAGACCCGCTGCAGTATCAGAGAAGCATAACGAATTCCTCAACACCATTGACAGCTGGGCTGGGCTTTTGTTTCAGTCCCTTATCACAGGCAAAGAAGAGAGAGAATCAAGAATAAAGATATAAAGGGCAGGAAAGGCCAGGCTGACGTTCTCTGTGACGTGGGGGACCCCATTTGCAGCACTGTGTTTATTAGCTTGTCCCTCTCCCAGGGTCCTCTGCCAAATGTCCCACTCACATGATAATGAAACCCCATTTCAGACCCAGTGACAGCCTCCCCAGCAACGGCTTTCTAAACTCAGTCAAACCGTGAGGTATATCAAGCACATGCTCCTTGTGGTTTTCTCTTGAAGCCTGAAAAAATCAGCCATTGGATATTCTAAAAATGAACTCAGTGTATAACATACATGCAGCTACCGTCCTCACCTAAAGGACATGCATATGTGACCATAATGCAACAAACTATAAGAGTTACATGGGCTGACGGTTGAGATCACTTTTCCTATTTGGTGAAAGGCAGGTCACTATTTTTGTTGTGGTATAGCTTGGTAAATGTATCCCAGGATATAATGCATAAGGACAGATTCTATTTTCTTTACACCAGCAACCCCCAAGCCCTACATGCACGCACCAGATCTTTACATGGGGCAAGAGGATTTGGGGGGAGGGTGGGGTGCAGGAATACTCAGCTCTTGTTCAAACACTTCATTGTCACCCCTTGACAACCCTGCCCCCGTCACCCCCCCCCTCCTGGCTGGGGTGTCCAGTTGCCTGCCTGTTATTTCTGTGCTTGCCCCAGGCCACACCCCTGCAGACGTGACAGCAGGGCTTTTCAGTCAGCGCCCAAAAATAGCGGGACGGCTCCATTGGGTCGCCCCCGGGGAGGTCCTCCCGTGCGCGCCCCTCGGCAGGCAGCACACAGAGACACAGGGGGTCGCGGGACACAGGCAGCAGAGATGAAGCTCAGCGTGGCCCTCTTCTTCGCCGGCTTTTTCGGGGCCCTGGCGGCCGTGTTCTTCCTGCTCTCCTTCGGGACGGATTACTGGCTCCTGGCGTCCGAAACCTGCGTCCCAGACCCCAGTGGTACCAGCGGGCCGGGTGGAGTCCTTCTCGAGGTGGGGGGCAAATTTACTTACCTCTTTCTGGTGGTTTGAGTGGGTGTTAATGGGAAGTGTTGCTTCAGCATTGTGTCCTGATGAGGTGGACAGTCCTTAACAGAAGCAGTGTAGAGGTAACTGGAGCTACAGAACTAGTCTTTAGAACTTCTAACTCTAACGTTCAGATTGGAGGAGCTGTTGGTTTTTCAGCCCTTTTCAAACTTTGAGCTCATAAAGGCGTAAACTAAGAGAATAACAAGTGTCTAATGTGCCAGCCTCAAGCTGTTCTTCAGTAGTCTCTATCCTTCAGTGATTAAGATGGAGCAAATTACTGGCAACTGCACAAATCTGTCACTGTAAACAGCCTGACCGCTGTGGGGGTTGAATATCACACACTATCGCAGGCCCTCCTTTTAATAGTGGGCAGTAAAAACAGGGTTTCAGTTATAAACCTGCGCCTGGTGCCAGCGCTCCGATGTGCTGGCGCGGGAGAAATCGGAGTCATGTGATGGCATAGCAGAGGGCACAGTCATTCCCCGCGGGTAACGGAGAGCCGGACAGGGGAGAGGGCAGGAGCGGGGAGCAGCTGTCAGAGCTGCCGCGGAGCACGCGGTCTGACTCAGGCCACATGAATGCTACCCACTGTCCAGCTCCACAGCAACGCTACCAAATGCTGCACCTTCCCTGTTAGTCTGATACACTGTGGGGTTACACAGTACTAACAATGCATGTCTATCGGTGCTGTACAACACATTTATGTTTGGTTTCTAATGGAACTGACGATATGTGTACACATTTTTGTGCATTTCACACAATGTCTCTTATTTTCATAAAGCAATCATTGATTTGTTGCCACGTTACCTCTTTAACCTATGCAAAGGTATAAATCAGAGGTGTCCGTTGGAGATTTTTGCATTGCTGGCCGTCTCCCTCTGCTGAGGTCATAATTATATATTTGGAGTAACTGACTGGATGCGAGCTCAAGTCAGTCAGTCTGCTACTGGTTGAAAGGTGTCACTGAAGCCCTGCTGGCTTTGTGACATCTGTGACAACTCTAAACAAGATATATAGGGCAAATAAGACCAAGATATGTGGAGCATCAGTGTTGAACACTGAACATTGAATGCAGTTGTTTTACAGTGCACCTACCTGCATTTACTTAAGGGGGCTGTTCCCCCAGCAACGTCCATGGTATCCTCTGCTTCCTTTCCATTTGCACAGCTGGACTTTTACTGTGGGAGTTGGGGTTGTAAAGCCTGCTTTTGTGTGATGGCAGTGTTTCCCACATGGAAACACAGTGCTCTGCTTTAGAGTGTAGACTCGCTACACCAGATCCACGCTGCTGCTCTGATCACTGCTCCACACTGCTGCTCTAAAAATTGCTCCACACTGCTGCTCTGAACATTGCTGCTCTGACCACTGCTCCACACTGCTGCTCTGATCACTGCTCCACACTGCTACTCTAAAAATTGCTCCACACTGCTGCTCTGAACATTGCTGCTCTGACCACTGCTCCACGCTGCTGCTCTGACCACTGCTCCACACTGCTACTCTAAAAATTGCTCCACACTGCTGCTCTGAACATTGCTGCTCTGACCACTGCTCCACGCTGCTGCTCTGACCACTGCTCCACACTGCTGCTCTGACCACTGCTCCACGCTGCTGCTCTGACCACTGCTCCACACTGCTGCTCTGTCTACTGATCCACAGTGTTGTTCAGACAAATGTTCCCAGTTGACTTTTGAACTGTTGCTTGCCCCACAGAGAGGGGATATGGTGGTTACCCCAGAGGGTCAGGACACTACAACCTTCTACCATGAAGGCTTCTTCTGGAGGTGCTCCTTTGGGGGGAAGCTGGAAGAGGACACCATGTGGAAGTTCTGGTTCAGTAAGTCCAGTTCAGATCCAGTGGAGTGGGCCATTGAAATAAGTCTCTATGACTGCTCTAATGCAGTCACAGAATGTCAGGGTTGTTCCCCCTTGGCTCTAAGCTCAGTGGTTCTCTCTGGAGACTGGAACAGCGGGACATGTGACGCTACTGTCATGTGGTGTTCTGTGTGACCCCAGTATTTGTCTTGTATGCGGAAAACTCTAGGAAGGGCATTGTCAGGAGCATGGAGAATGTTCTGGAGTCTCAGCAGAATTCCACAAGTGTCCTCCCCACCCAAGGCATTTTTCCCAGTCGGGCGGCATTTTCCATCCTGGGACTGAAAGGCTTGGCATGTTCCATCCCCTGACTGATTGCCTCTCAAACACTGACATCACTCTCCATCTGTGATAGTGGTTTCAGACAAATAGGAAAGACTGCAGTAATGTGTACTGTGTTCTGTGGGAAATAAACTTGCAATATGTTAATTAACTGGGTGGAACAGTACAGTAAGCCAATGCATACAGCTCCCAGGTATGCTCTGCAATACTGTCAGTAATGCAAAGATGGGGCAAACAATATAAAATATGTCTTTATCAAACTCTCCAGTATCCAGAGTCTGGACAGCAAATCATTTCCGCTCTGCAGCTTCCAAAGTTACTATGATAATGATGATTATGATAATTATGATAATAATGATGAATCAGTTCTTTGGAGTGAAATTTAAATACAAAATGTTATATAAAATAAAATGTAACATTGGGCTACTGAGTGACAGAATTATCAAGTTTCATTATCCAGGGGTAGTTTCTGACACCAGACCGTAGATGAGCTTTTCAGATAAAAAAGGGAAAAGAGAATAAATAAAAAAAAAATGATAGGGAAAAGAAAGAGAAAATGTAATGGAAATACACAGTAGGTTTATTAAAAGTTGATAAGGCATCCATATTACATATATACATATATATATATATAGGAGAAAAATCAAGGGAGATAGTAAATTTGGTGTTGCTAAAACTGAAACCTAACATTTTGGAATTCTCCAGAATGAGAGAGTAGTAAACTTGTAAGCCCGGAGTGAGAGGATAACAGGTCTGGTCTCAATGTTCATATGCTCTCTCCCCAGCCAATCAGCCCCCCTCCAAGGAGTGCATGCACGCCTACCTGTTTCCCTTTCCTGTCTCTGAGCAGACCCACAATGCCACAGCCCACGACTCTGCCATCAGTGAGTAATGCTGTCCGTCCCTCTGTCCATCTGTCTGTCTCTGTCTTTCACTCTAATAGCAAGAGCTGCTCAAACTGTTGCGACTCCACCCCCAGTGCGTAAATATGTCAGTTTGTATGTGTGTCTGACTTTCACTGTAGTACTGAATGCCGCATAGACAAGTGGGACCCTAACAGTGAGTAAGCCTGTCTGTCTATGTCTGTTATCTATGCAACTGTCGTTTTCTCCATCTGTCTGCCTTCCTACCTGCCTGCTCGACTCCCTGCCTGTCTGCCTGCATGCCTGTCACAGACTTTCACTGTAATATTGAGTGACATGCAAACATCTGTCTGGGAGTTTCTTCCTTTAAGTCAGGGAGGGCGAGGATTCTTGAGCCCCAAAATAGATGGAGCAACTGAGTACAGTGAATCACTGACAAACCAAAGACTTTGCCCTACTTAGAACAACACTGTGATTGGCCCACATCTGCGAGTCAATGGCAGAATGTGACAGCTCTACTCGTGTTGTAGATCAGGCAAACTTTTGTGGTATATGGGGTCCATGAAAACGATGGCTGTCACTTCTCAAGCTGTTTTTTATAGTTTTGTTGTCACTAAAGTGATGGCAGGATGTCTGTCGTGAGGTCTGTAGAGGTGTATGGAGCATACGCGGGGTGCTTCTGTTGCCCTTGTGGTGATAGCAGGATTTGCTGTGTTCCAGTATACAGAGGCTTCTGGAGCATCTTCATGCTGGCGGGTGTGGTTGCAGTGGTGTTGGGTGGCTTCATAATCATCTGTGCAGCCCCATTTGCCAGTCACCGGCTCTACAAAGCAGGGGGAGGCCTCTTCGTAGCTGCTGGTGAGTCTTCGTCGTCACCATCATCATCTTCTTCAAGATAATGTAACAGTACTGTACTTACATAATCCCCAAAACATTAACCTCATTACTACCTTTCTCTGTGTATGTGTATACACACACACACGCACAGACACACACACACTCATATGTATAGGTGTTAAAATACATGTATGTATATATTTTTCCAGAAGATTTTGTAATTGTCAAAGCAACAAAATAGCCGACATGATTCAAAAGCATGCTGTCTGAGCCCTAATCAACAAGTACAGAGAAACATCATCTGTAACTGACAAACACAAGGCTGGAAGACCCAAAAAGCTGTCTAAGAAGGATGAAAAACGTTTTGAGATAACATCCTTAAGGAACAGTGAGAGGACAAGTCATGTCCATCCATCAACAGTTGGGCTGTCCCTGGTGATATTGAGACTCAGACGATGTGTTGTAATAAACAGACAGAGGACTAAAAAGACAGATAGATAGACTAGCTTTAGTTTTCGTACACAGGAGAGTATACTAATGTATACTGTATATATAACATAATTATGTATATTACATGTTATATATTACATAATTATGTATTGTATTCAGTTCACTGTGAGACTACGTTAATGTCATCTATTCACGGAGGTACTTTTCTGCTGAAAGATACACATTCCAGAGGCTGCGTTTTTGCGGTTAGTGTTTTACTGCAGCAGGGGCCTATCGGGGCTTTGAACGCACAGACATCTAATACCCGCTCTCATTTCCTGAAGCGTGGCCAGTTTGGCCCGGACCCAGCAGATTCCGCCGGCTCTCTTTCTGTGTCACTCTCGCACATCGCAGCGTGAGGTCCATGGGCTGTTTCTAGGCGCTAGGTCGCTGTGGTCCTAACCCCCATTTGCTCTGGTGCTGTGCCAAGTGGTTGAAACCTGACCTCTTGACCTTTGACCCCATTTAATGAGGATTAGCGACTCTGATTCTGCTGAGTTCCGCAAACAATCAGGCGAGGACACAATTGGAGCAGAGCCAGTCAGATGGTGGTGGATTGGGTGTGTGTGTGTGTGTGTGTGTGTGTGTGTGTGTGTGTGTGTGTGTGTGTGTGTGTGTGTGCGCGTGCGGTATATTCTAGATTAGAAAGGTTATGTCAAGAAAGTTCTCTGTGACAGTTTATATGGTTAAGAACATCCTGCTAAAAAAACCCACTTGACTGATGTGAAAGGTCTGCACCAATCCAAACATGCTAAAAAATAATTTTGAATACATTTCCTCTTGTTATTTGCATTGGAGCCAATGTGACATTGCAGAGAGACTTCATTCACCACATTTTGACAAGGCCATCTTGTTTACTGTATAAAACTGATAATTGTTTCAGTGAGATAAATTTACTCAGCAGGCTCTGTGCACACAACACATTATGACTTGTTATTAGAAAACATGAATTAATATACTGTATGTGCCATATATAAATATCATGTTCATACTGCACTGGCAGATATATTTGCATGAATTCAGTAAAAATGCCTCAAAACAAGCAAAAATATCTTCCAGTGTAATAAAACCAAAAAATAAAGCCTACTTATTTCACCTACTACCCTATATTTCACAGTCACTACAAACTCCTTATTTACTTCTCCGAGGAGGGAGGGTCGTTTTCTAATACACTGTAGTACATGGAGGATGATGATTTCACCAGCAAAACTGCACCTACCTACCTGAACTCACTACTGCAAGTCTATGTTCTCTCCCGACCGTTACGTTCTGCTACCGAACAGGTCTGGTGGTCCCGTCACATTGCGGCACAAAATTACTATCCAGAATTTTCCGTTGTCCCCTGATGGTGGAATGAACTTCCACACTTCATCCGTTCTGCTGAGTCCCTCTCTGTCTTCAAGAAACATCTGAAGACACAGCTCTTCCGCTCCCACCTGAGCACCTTAAACACTACCCCTAAAGGAATTTCTCATGTCTCAAAACTGTTTCCTAGTTAACTATTTAAAAAATGTAATCTAATGGTTTAACACACTTGTTATCTCTACCAGCTAGCTTGTACCTTGTCTGGCAAACCATTGAAACCTGGTCATGCAGTGCTTCTAATATTGTTGACTCATGGCTTTTTGCTTGTGTTGTACTCTACCTAACTTGTAAGCCACTTTGGATAAAAGCGTCTGCCAAATGAATAAATGTAAATGTAATGTAAATGAATTTGACCGAATGTGCTCTCTCTCCTTCTCCCTCTCTCTCCCTCCCTCCGTGCAGGTCTTTTCTTCCTGGCTGTCGTGGTGATGTTCGTGATCTGGGTGCAGGTTTTGGATGAGGTGGATCAGTACGTGGCGCACCAGCGTGCCACCCTGTGTGATGACTTCCAGCTCAGCATCCGCTACGGCCTGTCCTTCATGCTCGCCCCTGTGGGCATCTTCTTCAGCCTCCTGGCGGGGCTGCTCTTCCTCCTGATTGGTCGGTCGGTGCAGCTGCAGTACAGTTAAGCCCCTCCCCCCATTTTAAGCCATGTGATTGGTGGAGGCTGGTTCCGGGGGCGGTTCTTCGTAACATCTAATGGCACTTGGTGCAGAAACAGGTTGGAGGACCTGTGGAAGGTTTGGGATCATTGCACATAGGTTTTGGAGGTGTGCTTTAAAGCTATGACTGTTACTTGACCGCCCGGTGTGCTTTACAGTCTGGTTATGTTATGGTACTGTTGCAATCGTAGTGCAAAGTAGTCCCCTTGTTGCTCTTTGGTGGTTTTCATGTTGTAAAATACACAATTCTACATATGCATCCTTTATGATCATATTTTATGAGGGGTTTCAAAGGAGTTGAGATTAACCATAGCAACATTTCAGTGTTTTTGATGTCATTTGCTCTTTCAATATTTAATGGTGTCTTTTAACTTTTTAAATCTTATTTTATATAATACTGTATTTTATTTAATGTTTTTCCTCTCAAAAAGAAGACAAGGAGAGATTTTATTATAATAGTAAGGAGTTTCTCTTGTTACAGTGAAAGAGGAGAACAGATTTGTGTGAGTACTAGTGAATTTCTTGCAGATTAATAACTACCAATATCTAAATCTCACCTTCATACCTGGTTCCTGACAAATTACGATCAGTCCCATGAAAACTATCACCGTTACTAAAAGTTAAGGAATGTTAAAATGAATGATGGAAATTATAAAAATATAGATTTTAATATGTGTAAAAACACTGCATATACTAAACAATATATAAATTATTCTCACATTTGTAAACTGTGTGTAATTTTATTCAGATACAGTAGATGTGCCTTGCATGTACTATAAAATTTAATTGCATTGTAGAATATACTCTGCAGTATCTGTGTAAATTTCCACTTTTTAGAGTTTTTACAATATATGGAAATATACCACTCATTCATCAGGACTGATAATTTATTTTACTTTTGGTATTTCATTTCTTAATTTTAATGACCTGCTAGCAGTGGCATAAAAACCTCATCAAGCATTTGGCAGGTCCTGGAAGATTGTGTTAGCTTTGTAAATATTGTGATATGTTGTGCCGTGCTGTTTAACAACTCATATTTAGTGTTTAAAAGAGAAAGTATTTGTTGCGTTTGAGTGAATTATCTGTTTTGTGGAATTTTTGCAGCATTTACCCAAATTCTTGCAGTTTCTACACTGAGTAAAAGTCCAAACTTTCAATAAATAAATACAACTTTAACAAGTATAGATATGTTTGACATTATAGTACTTGTTAATTCTGTATGGAGACATAATGAGGGAGACAAATGTGGGCATTTCTGTGAACTGTTCTTCTGCATTTATAGGGGGAGATTAGAAACTATTTATTCCTGGTGAGAGCTTGTTGCCAAAATGGTTGAAAAACAAGACATGATCATCATTGAAAATAAGCAGCCGTGTGGTGTAGTGATAGGGAGCAGGGCTCATAACCGAACGTTACTGGTTTGATTCCTAGCTGGGACACTGCTGCTTTACCCTTGGACAAGGTACTTAACTCACAGTTGCCAAAGTAAATCCAGCTGTATAAATGGATGTAATTGTAACCTATGTTGGTCTGGATAAGAGAATCTGCTGAATCATAGTACGTAATTATGTGACAAAACACCTTCTTCTGGAAAAAGCCCATGTTGTCATTGTTTTGGCCTCCAGCATCCTGACCTCACTCCCTTGCCAGATACAGTTTTGTACCATTCAGAAGCATGGGTACGTGCACAGAACTGGCTGGAACTGGAGCAATTATTGCCCTCCCATCTTTGATTTCTATGATGTGAATGAATGTCAAGCCATGGTTAGGAGGGAGATGGAAATGCGCTGTGTCACTGTGTGTGTGAGTACTCATACAGAAGGAATGTTTGCATCTCATGTACTAGACAGAGATACACCTTGAGTGCACTACGCTTTTATTCTACAGACACATATTACTTCTTCCTGGTCCGGACACATCCCACAGTGCCGTGCAAACCTATCTTGGATAACAACAGAAGACAACAGAATGCACAAAAGAATTCGGGAAGGCTCCATTTGAAAATGTGGCTTTCCACTCTGATTTTGTGCACAGCATAGGGAAGGGAGTGTTCCACATAATCGCTTGCACACAACTACTTCAGCGAGTCTTTCCTTTCTTTGCTTGGAAATTGTCCATACTCATGGATTTTAAATGAATATGAAACTCTAATCATTTGTGTCCTTCAGCAGAGAACATAAGCACCGAATTGGTGTCGCAACTCAAAAACGAGGAGATTTTGGCTGAGATTAAGGGAAAGTGTGAGAATGTTTTTACATTTAAAAGATGCAGCACGTCACACTGATTGCACTCAACCCAAATGGCAGTTTAGTAAGTGGGCCCTTGAAAAGAAAGTGGTGAGATTCACCCCTCCTTGTTAACTTGAGAACCTTGACGACAACCATGGAGCTTTAGAACACTTGAACACTCTGGAATGCCGGAGGAAGAATAATAAGCATGCCATAGTCTCCTGCATACGTCAATAACTGAGGGCACTTACACCACTACCTAAATTATATATATACTTTAAATTATATAAATTATACTGTTTTCATATACAACATATATGAATATGTAAATTCAAATCACTTTTCAGTGTTTTAGTCCTTTTGCACACAAAACAGTTTTGAGATTCTGAAATTCATGGTGAATAAGCCCTTGGCTGTGCTACCACATGCAGAGTAAGCTTGCAGTGGTTTCAATATACAGAATGTTAAGTTTTCATGAATGTCTGACGCAAAGGAGGAAAAAAAATGAAGTGTTAGCCAGCTTCAATGTAAAGAAAAGATAGAATCAGGGCACCCGCGATTGCCTAGCTTTGACTGACACCATATCGAAGCTGCGCAACTGCGTAAATCTTTTTCACACGAGTGCGTGCAAACTCTGATGACAAAGCTGCCATGAAGCACTAGTTGGGAGCATGAGAAGATGCGAGCAGGCGCACCCATGCCTCAGGAATTAGGAGGAGCAGGTGCTAGTCACACGCACATGTGTCTGGACCTTCCGGAACCCTCTTCGGTGATCAGGAGAAGAGGGGTACGCTGGGTGAGAGGGAGGAGCCAGAGCGGTCTCTCGGTGGGACATGTCCGTGACAGCTGAACCCAGTGAAAGTGTGCATCTGTAGAGGTGTAGACACACTGGGCGGGGGAAAGACGTGCCGCTCTGTGTTTGGGGTGATTGTGTTACGCACAGCTTGCCAAGGACCTCAGGCAGGGCTGGCAGCTATTTTAGAAACCCCTGGAGTCATATTACCTGGCAGGCACCATTCTGAGGGAGCCACACTCACAGAACTCTGGGAGATAAAAACTTATTGGATGACTTTCTGTATGGAGGAGGCCTTCATGTAATTATTTTTAGCCCATGTTGCACAAACAGGATAGTTCCTTTCTCACTGTAACTATATTGAACTTTGTTTCATAAAACTCAAGACATGAATAATTGAACAGGACACCAAACCAGTCGAGGATATGTGATGTCAAGGTCTGTGATTCAAGTACAGCTTAAAGGAATCATAAATAATCATAAATACCAGTGATGATTATGATGCTGGCAATAATTTTCATCTGCAGGATATTTTGTCATCAGTGTTATCATCTTTCCCATTTTGTGACTTGTAATGTATCGTGACATTAAAATTTAACAGCTTTGAAATATGACATCCAACATCCACTAGAGAGCAGTCTTGCTTTACCAGGTTCTGAAATTCCAAACACAAAAAGACTTCAGCCCTTCAGTGCTTCACCCAGTCAAATGCGCTCATTTTTAAAGGCATAATAATACTAAATGTTCCAATCATTATATGCTGTGCTTTTGAATATGTATAGAAAGAAAGAAAAAAAACAATAGATTAAATATAATTGATAATATCAGTCTGCAAAGTAATGTGTGTGCTAAACCTCCTGAAAATCAGTCGGAAAGCCTTTTTTGGAAAGAGCAGAAATACATATATTTGGTTCATAAATCTCACCTGCTCTTTTCATGAATATGAATATTTTTTTCAGAGGGATTATGGTTGTAAAGATAGAAAATGCAGCATTTCTTAGGTGGGCGACAAAAACAGCGTGACGGAGCAATGCGCCTCCTCGTTGTATTTCCTGTTTTCTCTAAACGTCAGACGCTGAGCTCAGCTCTCCGAGTCCAGCCTGCGAACAGGGTGGTTGTAATTACGTCTGAGACTGTCACGTCTGCATCCGCCGTGGAGCCCTGTGCCAGCATCTCTCACCACGACCGTTCTTCAAACCGGCAGAACTAACTGATGTTTTAAGGTAGGCTTTAACGAATGCCGTGGCTGATTCCATCATAACTCCTAGGTGTTTTTTTTAATACTACAATGGCAGATCCATTACCATTGTGTCGCGCTGTGAGTACAACCCCCCACCCCTCCCATCCCTGACCCCCCTGTCTTTGGCCGACACCCGTGCTGGTTGTCTGCTCTGTCACCTGAGTCTTCATCCCTGCGAGATGGGACTGTCCAGAGCGATTACCATGGGAACATTAAAGCCGTGTGCACTCAGGCGTTTTAATCTCTTTTCTCTTTTCCACTGAAAATGTCATTAAAAGGAGGTCAGGTACTTCTTAAGCGCCCTATGCAAGGAGGGACAAAATGCAGAAAAACTTTTTTTTCCAGTGGAGTTCAAGCAGGCCTTCCAGAATGTGCTCACGTGCACGCACACACACACACACACACACACACACAGACAGACACACACACACACATACACACACACACAGACACACACAGCTTGCGAGCTGCCTGTGTTTCTGTCCACTTTGCTGCTGAATGGAGTTAAAACTGTTTTGATCTCACAGCAGCAACAATGTTACAATCCTTACCATGAATGATGTCTCCTGGAGTCAATTGTTTGGCGAGCAATATACCAGCAGTCGTGACCCTTTGCCTCAACCCAGGGCTTTTACAGTTACAGTTCCTCAAACACCCATATCCACCCCTAAACTGACGCTGTGAGTGGAGACTCAGGGGAGGAAGGCCTGTTGTTCCTTGTGGCAGGCTACCCTCATGGAAGGAGAAGGCTCCACCATGATGTGATATCTGAGATCTGGGCTTAAAAGGGGAAAGAGGACTGATTTGCAGAAAAACAGCCCACTGCCCTCCATGGTTTTCCTTCATAGGTCACTGGGGATTCTGGGTCTGGGTACATGAGCTGGAGTGGCCAGATGGGTTCGGTCCTGCAGTTCTGTCATAGAATCACAGAGGGGTCACACATTTTTCCTGGAAGCCATGAGAACCAGGGGAGCCTGGGTTTCTGGGGGTCTCACATGTACTGAGGGGCAACAGTTGCCTGCCACTGGCATGGACCCTCTCTCTCAGAATATCAGAAGGGGGCCTAATCATTAGCACCAAACAGGAAACAAATTCAGCCAAATCTCCAGTTGATGGCTCATCCTCAACTAATGTGACCTTCTTAGGTTTTCAGATCTGTCGTTGGAGGTGCAGACAGAGAGCAGATATGATTATATTTGTTGAACTACCCCCCTTACCCCTCTCCTTCTCCCTGGTTTGTATAATTTGAGGTGGTTTATTCCAAGACAATCATGCCTGCTCTGATTTGTCCCCCATTATCACATGAAGAGCGGAAATGACCCTTTAACCTCACAGGGACCTTGACAGCAGTTATGAAATCAGTTCCAGTGCCCTCCATGCACTGGTGCACCGTGGAGCAGGGGTTTGAAAAGGCAATGACACTCCCACTGCTCCATTTGGCTCAGGTAACCAGCACTGCTGTGCTTTGGATCCATCTTGCGGTGTTGGTATTATATCCCTGATTTAGGCCCTTATTCCTATATTTCTCCAGTAAAACATTACATTTTATACAGCTGCTAATTTTCTGGTATGGACGCAATGCAATATATATGACTTATTCCTGCCCAGGTAATAATGTTCAGGTATGTGCACTTACGGTGGACAGTAACCTTGTCCATAAAAAAGAGACCTTCCACAGCCAAATCAGTGCTGGTGGACTGGCAATCAACAACAATGATAAATACACAGTAGAGCTCAAAAATTACAATCAAACGTCCCATAAATCCACTTCTTTTCTTCTGCTCCAATGAGCCTGTCACTACTCTCTTTACTCCTCCTTGTGGCATCACCTGCTTGTCCGTTGACCCCTCCTTGCTCCCGTCCCTCTGGTCCGTTCTGGCCGGCCCTTTCTGTCAGCCTAACGAGGTCAGAAATTCGGGGCCCTCTCCTTGGGTTAGTGATGACCTGACCCCATCAACAGGTGACTGCTGGATGTGTGGCTAATGGAGCTATGACGCCAGCCCCCGCTCCACCTGCTGCACTGATCCAAGGCAGAGCAGGGACACCTGACCTGCTGCGTAAAGCACAAAACACATCACATTATCCCTCCTCCCTCTCCCCTGCCCTGCTCCTCCCTCTCCATTTCTCCCTCTTTGTGTTTACTAACCTCTCTCTCTGTCTCCCTCCTCCCATAATTGGCTCTCTCCCTCTGTCTGTCTCCTGAGCCCTTGCCGAACATCACCATTCCGCCCTCCAGCGCATTGATTGCTTGCCCGAATATGCGGTTCTGGGGCCCTTGCTGTAGAAAGGGGAGGAAAGGGAACAGTGCTGATGAGAGAGTCTTTTCTTTATCTGCACCAGGCTAACTCCCCCCAGTCAGGATTCCATTAGGGCGCAGTATGCATTAGGGCCGGGCACCTGATTGTGTTCAACCACTTTTTCCTTTCCCTCTTCTGTGACAGAAATGAGCTTCAGTCTTTTCCCCTCCCTCCCTCCCTCTCTATCTCTCTCTCTCTGTCTGTCTCTCTCCTTCTTCTTTTCTCCTTTGCACCCCCCCCCCCCCCCCACCCACTATAGGAAATGATCAACGCAGTACGCTGGGTGAGAAGGAACGAGAGGAGAGAGGAAAAAAGATTAAATCCAAGTTTCTTTCATCCATGAATGCTTTCATCTCTTTTTCAAACAGAGGGAATTATCAGAGCTGGTACTGACTCAGCCTGTCCGGGTGAGAGGCGGGGTAGGGGGAGGGGTTGGAGTGGTGAGAGGGGGTGTGTGTTGGGGGGTTGGTACATTGGAAGTTTGAAGGCTGCTGATTGGGGTCATTATTACGGCTCGACATGTCCTTGGCCAAATGTTTGCTCAGGCGGTTTGGCGGTTAGACCTGAAGTTCTTGCGTCTTGAGTCCCGAAAAGACAAAAAGCCCGAAGAGCAGAACCAGCACAGTGCAGAAGAGCACAATGTACTGCAAAAGGGTGCCATCTGCAGTACACCTTGAGAAAATGTGCATACGGTCCTCCTCTGATTTCTGATTGGATGTTGTCCTGTCAGTCACACAGGCCTCCAAGAAAGAGAGGAGAACAAATGACAATCAAGAGGAAATGTAGCTCTTGTGATTGGACCATGGCTCAGAGTGGTCATCCTATTACAGATAAGCAGCTCTCCACAGCTGAGCCTTTGCAGCACAGAATCCCAGTGTGCAATGGGGGTGACTATTCCCAGAATGAGATGTAAGCAAATTAAACTGTGTATCTGCCTGCTGGGCAGGCTACAGCGGTGGTAGTTAGGTGCTGGCTTGCCAAAGCTTTCTATTGGCTGATGGCTGGCTTTCTGAAAAAAAAATCTGAATTCATCTAACAATCAACTGAGGCAAAGAGAGCAATGGTTAGCAATACATACGCTGTTGAACTGCTTTGGGGTCTGGGTGAAAACCGGGTTGAAACCAGATCAGTTATTGTTCAACGTTTGCACTTGAACTCCTCCCATACACACAGATAACCTGTCACTGATAACCTGTCAAGAAAATGTCTGCTGCCCACAGTGGGCCAATGAACTTGCCAAAGCCAGCAAACCAAGGGCCAGAAAGGCCTTGCTGCCTTTGACCAGAGAACACAGTGATGATTACCACACAGAGCATGCAAGAGAGCACATCCAAAGCATCTGCTAACCGCTTTGCAATAGTATCAACATGCCCAGAAAAATCAACAAACTACAACCAACACCCCCTCCCTCCCCCTACTCCAATCAAAACCAAAACAAAAAATGTAATCAAAATTTCCCTGAATCTTGGCCCATTCCTCTAATCTCCAGTGTTCTCAATGTTCTTTTTCATTAATTTCGTGTCAGGACTAATTTTGAGGCAAATGAATACAGATGTCAGTGTGCCATCGAATCCCATCGCGGAGCTCTTTTAACGAGATAACAGGCTTTAGTCAAAGAATTAACGCTGTTGAAAAAAACGAGATTAGCTCAATGGTTGAGGATAAGGGCGGAACTGGGGGTTGCGCTGCGCAGAGAGTCGCTGTATCAGACATAGCGACCTGCGCTGCCAAATCACAAATCTATTTCCAACGCCGGTATTAATTATCAAACCAAAGCCGCTGTTGCATATTGATTCATCGGGCGCGCTCTCCTTATTATCTCCTATTAAGTCTGAAAGAAGAGAGGATTATCGCGGCCTGGAGGGGCGGTTATGAATTTTTTCGAGGCTGTTAAACTATGTCATGGTCGTTGGAGGAACACGACAGTGGCTGCCACGAGCCGGTCCCCTTGTGCTCTAACATGCGTTCCAAATCCTTAAATTCGATTATTTTTGGTGCCATTTTCAATTAACATGAAAAAGAAAAGGGCTGGGTTTAAAAACAGATCCACAGATTACAATATATGTGTCGGGGTTTAGATGAAGACAGTGAGGACGGTTTCTAAAGAGGAACACTTGTACCACTGTCTACGTTGAGTTGCCCTAGGTTACTAATAAAATGCTCTTCCATTGGAACAGGTCCCAGAGTGTTACCACACACGGAAAAAGACTTGTTTCTACACTGCAGATAACATTTTATTGAATTATGTAAACTTACGTTGGCTTTCATTTGTTCACAGTAAAGCGCAGCCAAGATCCAGTCGTACCGTGGGTAATACTGTTCTTGCAATTCTGGGATCTGAACATTGCTGTCATATGTAAATTATTATATTTTTTACCATAATATCTCAGGGATGATTGACACACATGAAGTCTCTTTCGCATTTAACAAACGTTGAATGCCAGTCTGAGTGTCTTCCATTTATCCTACTGTTTCAAATCTGGCACTATTTACTTCATGACAATAATATACCAGCAGCGAGAGAGAAAGAAGGAACGTGCCCCATCTGGAATTCCATGGCGACGACGGAGTCACGCCCGGGGGGAGGAGGAAATCGTGGTTATTGTGCTTTATGAATCCAAGATCACCGTGCAGAAACCTATGCCTTGGACTGCGAGGCTAAACATTATCGACATCAGCTGTGACAATCACTGCGCAGTCCATAAAAATATTTGCTGGGCATGATGATTCACCCCAATATTAAAAAAGCAAGAACAAATCCAACAAGAAAAACAAAACAAACTACAACAGAAACTTGTCTTAGTCAGTACCTTACTCTGTCACTGTTGACGGAGTACCCCAGGGGTGTTTTCACTATACTCACTAACACCGATCGACTCAATTAAACATACCGTTTTGCACTGCAGAATAATCTTCATCAAACACTTTGACCATTTTTCTGGTGTCTTTTATGGCAAAACGTGCACAGCGTCTTATCTGAAAAACCACAGGGGAGCGCAGAAATACGTCAGAAAATAACCCGATCTTTTATTTACGGCGGGGTGCTAATTCAAAGAACCTTCACGAATCTGTATGACACAGACAGATTTACACATATCTTTATATGTCCTCTACAGTTAGGTAAACATGCAGCATGGAGCCCGGACAGAAGCAAGCCTTGCCTTAAGAGCACGTAGATCTATTTATTTAAAAAGGTAATTCATGACTGGATCAACAAAATAACAACAGCAGCAGAAAACTCGCTGAGTATTATATTGTGCAACAAATACAATATCCAGATATCTAATGTTGTAGCACACATCTCACTTCCACTCACTCTCTCTAGTCAATTCTCAGCAGAAGTCTGTGGCAGGCTAGTGTTAATTACTGCGCACTGGCTGAGGTATTCACACATTGACAAACAGCGACGTACCCATTTCACACATGAGCGCAGCGATTGATGGAAAACACGTGTGCGTATTGATAAATCGCTATTAACGGTACGCTATACTTTATTTATCTATGGGATGAGATGGCTTCATACGGACGCGAGCTCGGGGTGTGTAGACGTCGTCTCCCAGCTGCTTGGACCCAATCATTCCTCAATTATGCAGCGAGAGCGCGGTCCCCGGTCTCCTCGGATCGGAGAGGCGCGCCTGTTCCGCCACCTCTCGTCCTTGAGTACGTCCTGGGCCCCGTGCATGTCTGTGAAAATAAGGTGCCCCAGACTGCTATCCGGTGCCTTTCTGAAGGCACGCCGTGAGAGCTGTGCGTTGTGAAATGAAACAGCAGGAGTCAAAAACAGAGGGAAAGGAGAGAGGGAATGAGAGAGATAGCAAGAGACAGATGGATGAAAATCATAATAAGAGAGACGAGTTGTTTAGGAAGTTCATACACACACTGTCAACCAATCAGAATCCATTATTTGCTCAAGGCAGGGTATAATTGTAATTATTGCATTAGTAGTATCTGAGTATGTAAATGATTTTGTTTACTGTACCGTGTATTTCCCATTTGTAGCCATGTTTGGCAGTATTGTACATTGTCATGCCAATAAAGTACCTTCTGAATCTTTGAAGAGAAAGAGAGAGAGAGAGAGAGAGAGATGAAACAGTGAAAAAGGAGGTGGGGAGGAGGGGACCAAATTTTCTCCCGCAATCTCCCTGTTCCTGCTGCAGGTGCCAGGCCATTTCAGCAAAGCGGGCCAGAGGAGAATGTCATTAGTTCCTAAGCCCCAGGTGAATTTGCTACTGTTCCACATGATTAAGTCAGATAATTGTGTGTTGATAGCGAGCGTGGTCGATGGAATACAATTTTCAGAGCGAGATTCCTAAACAAACAGCTCAGCAGTGGGTGCGTAGCGGGGGGGAGATGGAAGGGCCCCCCTGTTTCGGCGGCGGGTCCGACTGCCTAGGAACAGTAGAGTCACCCAGCGGCGGCTGTGGGCCTGCAGATCTACACGCGTCTGCACACACGCATTTAGCCTTTTTTTGATGTTTGTATTCATCAGCCAACAGAATCTCACCCATCCTTCATGATTCCTAATATTTTCATTTTTGATTTTTGATACTTTGATGTGTTGGGCAATTGTTTTGCGGAATTTTTTGGAGTGTAACCATAAATTTTATTTCCAGCCAAGTATGTATGTTCCTTTGTGCATATTTCAGTCAACGAACTTGACACCCTTTGGAAATGTTAGAGTGTGTGTGTTTTTTCCTGTCTAAGAACTGCAGACCCCCGCCCCCTGCTTCTGGGCACATGAAGGCCTGTTTCTCTGTGAGAAGGATTCATTTTACTCTATTAAAACACCGCAAGTCCTCGCGCCCACGCTCGCCGCGTGGAGGAGAGAGGCTTTCCCTGCCAAAACACCTTTTATCCCCTGCTCGGCGCTTGTCCCTTTAACCTGCTTTGGCAGCTGGAATTTTTTTTGTTTTTAACTATGTTTTTTTGAGTCTGCATTTCCATTGGCAATGTGTCATCTTGCACTAATTTGCAGGGCATTTCAAAACAAGCAGCTACTGTGAGGAATATTCCATATGACCATGTTCTTCATCAGTTAAAATCACCTGAGCATTGTAGGAAAGGACTGTGAAACTGTGAAAGCCAATGATGTTGCTTAACAGGCCTGTTGAAGTGATTTTCATGCATCCTGATGTTTATTGGTACTTCCTGGAATATGATGAATCTTGTCGACTTTTTTCAACATTTCATAAACAATTATGTCAAATTTTATTCCTTTTTTTGCTTCCAAGTTGCTAAGTAGGGAAAGTTGCTTGTCTTCAGTGCAGGCTGAGCCCTATGTCCTGGATTCAATCCCAACTGTATTGTCAGCTGACAATGACTGGGGGCCCACAGTGGTAGAACAAATTGACTTTATTCTGAGAGTGACAGAGATGGGTAGGTAAGTTTCCCTTGTCTCACTGCTCTCAGGCATCCTTTGATTTGTCAGGCAGCTGCAAGTTCCTCAGATAATGTCAGTGCAGTAGCACCTATCCTCCAATTATTGCTCACTTCACTGTGGTACACTGTGGGAGTTTGACTGCATGCAAGTGTATCGGAGGACTGTATTCGTCTCGCTTCAGCAGGTCTGTAGTAGAGAAATGAAAAGAATTCTTTATCTGAAAGAGCAAAGTTCAAAGATGTCATTTTGTTTTGAGTACAGGGAGCACAATGTGCTATAGTAATGTTGTAGAGTAATACAATGTGTGGTCATTAATAAGTTCGGTACAGGTGTATTTTTACATTAGAAATAGTCAAAAAGCGTTGAACATGGAGCATATTGCATTTTTTAGAGGATATTTAAAAAGCAGCAAACCCAGGGCCTGCTGGGAAAAAATGGAAAATTATTCCTGGACTCTGGGAAAAGGTGGTGGAGAGGATAGGCAGTAGCAGCAGATCACCGTCATTATCATCATTAGACGACATTTGTTCAATGCGGTACAATACAGTTACAAAGGTGCCTCTGATCTACTGGCTTTCCATCTCATTCTCCTTCCTGCTCCATCGCAGCAAATGCACAAACACACTGAATTCATCCTCCCCTCAGGCCTCCTTGCTGTCTCTCCCTCTCACGGAGGGGATTGCCTCTGAGCTACTGTGCCGGGGTCGTCTCTGCTGGGCGTGACCCCCACGTGTTCCTGTCTCATTTATAACCCCAGCAGCCTTTTCTTCCTCTGCCTGTTCTCTAATCTGAGGGGCTCTTCTCCTCTCAATCTGCGTTACACCTTCCATCATCCTCTTCGTTCCACTCTGAGCGCTTCTCGATTAGCGCCCTAGCGCTTCCTCTACGCTCCGGGCTTCTTAACTACAAATCCGGAGGACACACTGATTATACACCTCTGTGTTTAAGGACAGGGACATGTCACTGGCCATAACATTCCTCATTTTTATTCTCACTGCTGCTATGTTTATGGTTTACTTGTTGTTGTACTATTTCAGGCTTTCTAACAGATCCTACAGTGGACGTATGCATTCTGTCCCAGCCTTTCTCTTTGCTTTCCATTTGAATGTACTGTATTAATATGATTTCACGCTCATCTTAAAACCTCATCATAATTTTTCATTTCGACACTCTCCCCACTGTCATTTTTGATTTCGCCGTAGCTGGTTATGCGGATCTACTTCAGAGGCTCCACGGCGAAGATGATTGGAGTTCTTTAAAAAAAAAAGCTATAGATGCACAATCAAACCGTAATTCAACAGCCTTCATATCCTAGATCTGTACGGACAGCTTGACACATAAAAATACACTCCAATTTGGGCTTCGGCTCACACACGCTCCACGGCGCGAACGAGGCAGCCCTGATCAAAGGGCCGCCTGTTTCCAGCGGTTGCCACGGTGGTTCTCACCGCCGTTAGAGTAGGAGACAGCCAATCCCCCCTGGTGCATTCTGGGAGTTGAACCTGGCAGGAGAAATTAATACCGCTGCTAAGTGAAACAGATAATCCCCTCTCCGTAAAGCTCCTTGCCAGCTGGATCCGAAACCCATCCGTTTTTTTCTGAATTCCTGCTTTAGGTTTATTTATTAGGTGGATAAGCCCCTCTATCTCTCTGTATAGAGCATGCAGAACATGGGAAGCCTTCCCAAACACTGTGGCGGGTTCTCACAGGCTAGTGCTGGCCAAGGGCCCTGCATGATCTCACCTTGATTGACTTGGGATTGTTCAAGGCACTGTGAGCACCAATCAGAGCCTCAGGAATTGTTGGTCAGTTGTAACTCAACATGGGGTAGTTGAGGACAGGACCTCTCTGTCAAAAGCTGCAGTCTGAGGTAGTTCCTGAAGCAGTTGATTGTGGGTACTGCGATCACACCCCTATATGAGATATTTTACCTCTATTTCTTCAATAAAAAATCCAGCAAAGCTCTATACATCTGTCTGTGCCATTTTAAAATGTATCACTGTAGGGCACCATAGAGGGGCTGTTTGCTAAGCACATAACGGCGAACATATTGTCAGCTGAAATTAATGTAGTGGCATTGTTGCCTTCCTTTGTCTGCAGCTGTGAAAGAGCTTGTTCTCCTTCATTACGTTTTATTGTAAATTATTCAGAAATATTTGCAAACTTTTTTAAAAGCTCTAATTTATCTAATTTGATGGAAAATGGG
This sequence comes from Megalops cyprinoides, assembly GCF_013368585.1. Lineage (NCBI taxonomy): Eukaryota > Metazoa > Chordata > Actinopteri > Elopiformes > Megalopidae > Megalops > Megalops cyprinoides. The sequence continues at coordinate 6,778,459 of NC_050593.1, forward strand.
GCCATCTTTCCATGTAAGAGCAATTGCCTTTCAGTTTTTTTTTTGATATATTTGATGTATTCAAATCAATCATAATTGCTTCAGCAACCAAACGCATATTAATGCCATTTAATGACAAGCTAAGAACGACTCTGGCATCATTAGTATCGGATTAAGTTATGTACACTCTGAGGGGAAAAAAGAAGATACATTCCTCCATATATCTAATAAACATGATCACAGTCGCCTGCGGCCGTAGTCATTTGTATACTAATGCGCAGTGATTATTTGCATTATCACTTCTGACTTGTCAGAAGATCCTCCATTAGCAAGATGTTTCTCCCTGAGTGCTTCCTGTCAGAGCAGGAACTTGAAAACTGAATACACTGAGCTCCCCAGTAAAGATACTGATCTGAACAGAAAAACTCCCCGCTAGGACCAGACCCAGAGATGATGGATGAAACAGCGTCACGGTTAAAGTGTGTAGCTAACAGAGTCAACATTTCATGGCTCCATTTCTGTATGGCGTGTGTGAGTTATGGGTGTGCTGTGTAATTCTAACGAGCAGAGCCTGATGACAGCAAGCAAACGGTATCACGACACATCAGATGTACAGTGCCACTATAACTTACCTGTACTGAGGTACCTGTCACATTGCTCATCTGTACCGAGGCACCTATCACATGCACCTGCAGTGAGGTATCTATCACACATTTCAGCTGTACTGGGGTACTGTGGTATCTTTCACATAGTTTAACTGTGGTTAGGTATCTGTCACATACAGTAATCGATCTGTAATAAGGTATCCGTCACATATCTTACCTGTAGTAAGGTTATCTGTCACATACAGTAGTTCACCTGCAGAAAGGTACCCATCATATAACTTACCTGTGCTAGGGTACCTGTTACATAGCTCACCTGTAAAACTCTGTGCTCAATTGCTCTTATTTTGGTGTGGACAGGACCCCCACCCTTGTCCCCTAACTCCTTCCCCCAAGACTAATAACAGCCTCACAAAACATAATAATAATAATAATGGATTCAGAGACTGCCTTTTGACATTCTGCAAGCACTTTACAGTGGGGCACTCACCTCAACCACCACTAATGTGTTGCACCCACCTGGGTGATGAATGGCAGCCATTTTGTGCCAGAACACTCACCACACATCAGCTGCAGTGGAGAGAGAGGGAGTGGATTTGGCAAAGGCCCCGGAGAGACCAGGCAACCGCGATGGCAGGGGAGGCCGGGGGTTTTGGGATGTGGGTAAAATCTCTTCCCCTACTCCCAGAGAGAGGCTCCTCTGGCCTGCCAGCTTGTACAGAAAGAGTGTCTCTCCTGCTTGGAGAAAGGCAACAAAATCAAGCAGCAGGGAAGAATTTATGTAGCAACAGCAGGGGGCAGTGTAGACCACACCACTGACTGAAATGGAACTTCATTCTTTTATTTCTTCTAAACCCAGCATGAATGTCTCTCTGGTGCGTGAGGCGTGTCAGTCTGGTCTACACACACCTACGTCCTCGTGGGAGAATGCCGACTCTGGACCTGCGAGCTGTGTTCAGCCCGTCTCAAACAGAGAGACGGGGCGCACGCGCGCGGCACTAGTCTGGGATCAGCGCTGACGGCACGGCGCACCCCGGCAAGCCCGCGGAAAGAATGGCCCAATTTTCCTAAGAGCCCGGGAGGTAATTTTCCCCATACCAGCGATAAAATTAATCTGATTGAAATCGCTGGCGATTATTTACAGGGTGGGTGGGGGAGGGTGGGGGGGGGGGGGGGTAGTTGGGGGTTGTCGGCACAATCATCGCTGCTCTTTTCTCCTCTCGGGCTCCGGCGGATGAAAGCTAATTACGCGGCGCGGCGACGAGAAGCTGCAAGGAAGTGGCGGGGGGAGCCAGGGCGCAGGAGTGGTTAATTGAGGTGTGTGATTACACAGACGGCTGCAGGAGAGAATTAACCGGCGGCAGCCTCTCCTGTAAGGCTCATCAGCGAGGTGCAGCCAACAAGCCTGATATTCCTCTAATTACGCCCCGGCACCTCGCCCCCCAATCACACTGCCGCACGACCTCTCTGGCGCTCAGACGGAGGGGCGGGGGGAGAGGGGGTTAACCGGTCGTCGGGCCAGCTGCCGTGACCTGAGCAGGAGGTTTAAATGGACAGTTTACGCTGCAGGAACCACAGAGCCCTATTCAAACAGGAGCGGCCATTCCCAATCTTGCAGATTATCACAGCCCATGCAGTCAGAACAGGAATCTGTGGTATAAAAGTTCAGGCTTGCGATCCCTTGTTAAGGTTGCTCCAGTTCACCCACTGCTTTTACAAAGATGGGTTCTTTTCAGGTTCTTTTATTTCTGGTAACATTACAGTTGGAAGTTTATTTTTTATCCTTTTCCAACCCTCAAACTGCCTCTCTCCAAAATAAAGAACTACATGAAATTTCATGTAGGGTGTGTTTCAAATGGCACTCATTTTTAACTGTGACCACAATTAATTATATGTTACTCTTTTATGCTCCCCACCTCCCTTTTTAACCACAACCCTTATCGTCAATTGGACACTGTCATCTCTTAATGTGAAACTGTACTCATGCAGGAGTGTTGGGGCATAGCAACAGCAACCCTCTGTGACACCAGCGTGACTGTCAGCCGCGACAGTTTCTCACACTTCAAGTCTCCCAGCATATCACAGTCAGATAGGCACCTATTGGAAGATGGTTGCAGCTTTGCTGATGTCATCCAAGACACCTGCAGGTGCCTGATGAGTTACAAGGTGTCACCCCTGGTGATGTACCCACCCCTGTCCCTGGCAGAATGAAGGTAACGTGGGCTGATGGGAGTCGAAACCATGCCTGTATGAATCCAACAATAAGAAAAATAATTACACCAATGATGAATGAATGAATGTAAGAACGAATGAATGAAAGACCGAGTTGAAACACTATATCAATACTGAATGCTTTTGCTTCACAGCTTGTGGCAGCACTGGCCTTGATTTCAGGATGTTGCGTTGAACGGCGTTTGGTCACTTAAAGCGTACAGATTGTGCCACGCCTTGTTCTGTGACCCCATGTTGGAACATGCCCACCAAGGATGTGCCCGCCTTAGGTCTAGAGAGATTACCTTTAAACAAGAAGTGACCGTCGCAGTTACCCCGCAAAGCCTGTGAGAACTCGTGAAACTGTGACCTTCTTTCTCCTTGTTTGTTCGTACGTACGGTCAGCTGGGTGTGTGGTATTTTATGGATCCCTCACAGATCGCTGAGGTCCATCTCTGTAACTTTGCCCAGTGAGGAGACACTGAAGTGAAGCTGAGTACGGGTGAGCAACACATATTTAATGACAGCAGCAGCAGAGCAGTGTGAGTTTTTGGTTGGTACTTTGGGAGTTATTACGCCTGTACATTTGGCTAGGCCAACATACTGCCATCCTGCTCTGACTGGTGTACCTTTGTCTGTATTACTCAGGTGGGCCCTCACTGCATAAAGCGAACCCATAAGGTGCGACGATGCCTAAAGATATTGCCCCACCAATCAAAATGGAGTAACAGTCTGCACCTGCCTAAGCAGGGAGAGTCAGAGTCAGGCCACACACAGCTGCAGAGGGCAGAGGGGGGCTGAGTGACGGGACCGATCTGTCACAATGCTCAGGCCCGGGGACTTCTCCTTGCTGTGGCAGTTTGCTCTGGTTCGCGTGTTATCTGTGCTGACAGACGCACGGCGGAGTGACAGTGGACACTTGTAATGACCTGAGATGTGGCAGCTGCTGTATGTCAGCAGCGAGCGGGACGGTGAGGCGGGGACCGAGTTCTGCCACAAGGGGGAGCCCTGTGATGTGTCCAACAGTGCTACAGTGCTATAGTGAGGTTAGTTCCCTTTGAAAATGGGGACTACCACCAAGAAAACCGTCTGGTCGGCTTGATTCAGTGAATGGTTCTATATCACGTGATAGTGATGTTTTAAACCCACTTGTGGAATTTTCAAAGGCTTAGGTTTGCTGAATTTATCCTCTGCTTGTTTTAAGGGCTCTTATTTTGCCAGTCGGTGATGTAGTACACTTCCTCCAAGAAGAACTGTATAACAAAATACTGTACATCTGCCTGCCAGATATAAGCATTTAAATGAGGCCTTGCAGGAGGTAGAAGGGTTGTAGTCCTTTGAGGGGTTGGAGTTAGATTTCATCACCCTTATTAAAGACTAAAATCAAGACATACATCAAATACTAACACCAAGACTAAAATCAAGGTTAACATTTACACAAAAATCAAAAAGACCAAGACAGAAAACTAAAGACTAAGCCCAAAATCAAGACCAAGCCAAAGACTAAAATCAAGACTAAAGGCAAGGAATAATAAAAAATAAAAGACCAAGACCAAAGCTACAACCAAACCGCACTAACATTTATACCAACAATCCAGTACTCTAACCACTAGGTTCGGAGTACAGTGCTTCACTTGGCCCAGGCTGCAGGTGGTAATGAGAGATATTGAGAGACTTATTTCATGAGAATAACAGTTATAGATATAGCTGAGAGAGCCCTCTTTAGAAACTCTCTTTAGCCTGTCTGTCCGCACGTCACAGGCAGCTGGACTGAGGATGACTGCCAGCGGCGATCTTGCCTTTACAGTGACCTGTTCCCTCCTGATGGGGTTGTCAATCTTTGGCCCTATCTCACAAGCTTTAGGGCACTATTGATCAGTGCTTTATTTAAAGCTTTCTCCATCCCTCATGTACTTTTTCTCCCTTTATTACGCAGAACAAAAGCTGAAAGGCAGAAAGAAGGGGGGGAGGCGGACTGAGTTAGGGGCCGTTGACTGTTCAGCCAGACCCGGAGGTGAAGGGTCGACTTTGTGTCAGCGGTAATATACATGCCAAGGCATTCATCGCCCTAAAAGAAAGGGCCTTTTACAGTCCCCAGCGCATCCATCTTGGGACGTCCTTATCTCCTGTTTCAGTGTCCCTTCCACTCGCCATTACAAATCACTCCACCCTGTTTCAAACTGACTAGAGGACACCATTGCAGAACGCTCTGAAATATTGCTGTGGGTGAGAGGCTGTTGTGCTTGTGATGGCCAGGCGAACACACAAAGCAATTAGAAACATGCTCACAACTCCTCCATTTGTGCCCTGAAGAATTTTCAAAATCGTATTTCACTCTGGTCAAGGAAAACCCCACTTGTACACATGAGGAGTGTCAGCATGTTACCTACACTCATAAGACTGTTTGAATGCAAAGACACTGCTTGATGTAGAAGTGTATTACAGCTGCACAGGACAATCTGTTAGCTGAAAACTTCATTAGCGGCAATCGATTAGCCATGAACTAATACAGTTAGCATGCTTTGATTTACCAGAACAGGTAAGGATTTTGTAAAACAATGGTCTCGTCCTAAACCATCTGTAACATTAACTGCACTGTTTTGTCTGTATTGTAGGAGTCCTTTCGACCACAGCAGTGCCTGTTTCACAGCACAGTTCATTTCCTCTGTGCTAACAATGAGGCTGCGCTTTCACGTGCACGTGAGGTGACTCATGCTTTAACAGCCGAGAGAAACGCGATCAAAAACACCCCTTCCTTTTTCATGTTTGGCCAGCCTGAAGTGGACGAGCCACTTCTCGAGCCGGGTGGACAAACAGGACCCCTTCCGTTGACTCACAAACTCCCGAAACGAGAAAAACGGCTGACATGAAAGACTGTGAACGGGCAAATAAAGATCAACGTGAAATCTGAACATGAATATGAAAAAAAAAGCGCTTTTATGCCACCCTCGCCGTCTCTTTCGATGAATGGGAGCAGGGACCGCTGCCGTTCCGGTCAGACCCTGGGCCCCGCCTCTGACTTCATATATCAAAGCTACAGGTGGTGCACAAGTGGCCCACATCAAAGGCCGCGCGGGATTCGAATGAAACAATGCTGTTCGGAGGCGCGGGTTCTTTGAACCTCCTCCTCTCCGACTACGTGACAAAGCCTCAATTAGCCGAGATCAGAAGATGCTGAGACATGGCTCTCTGCTCGCTGTGGCCCCTTGGCTCACTGCTGCCTTTGTGTTTGTTGTGAATGGCGACCATGAGAAAGTTAGCTGTTGTTATTGTTAACAAATCAAAACTGGCACGCCAACGATGGGGGCATGGGGATGAAAACAATCTCCACGGGCAATGAGATGAATACAGAATGAATAGGAGCACTGTGATAAAAGGACAGAGGAGAGATCAGAGCAGCAGCGTGGAGCAGCAGTCAGAGCAGCAGTACAGAGCAGTGATCAGAGCAGCAGCATAGAGCAGTGATCTGAGCAGCAGCATGAAGCAGTGGTCAGGACAGCTATTTAGAGCAGTGGTCAAAGCAGCAGTATGGAGCAGTGATCAGAGCAGCAGTATGAAGCAGCTGTCAGAGCAGCAGCGTGGAGCAGTGGCCAGAGCAGCAGTGTGGAGCAGTGGTCAGAGCAGCAGCAATGTAGATCAGTGGTTAGGGCAGCAGTATGGAGCAGTGGTCAGAGCAGCAGTATGTAACATTGGTCAGGGCAGCAGCAATGTAGAGCAGTGGTTAGGGCAGCAGTATGGAGCAGTGGTCAGGGCAGCAGCGGGTAACAGTGATCTGGGTCGTTATCTTAGACCCTGTGATTAAATCCTGACTATCAGTGGCTAATCCACAAAATGTCTGGCCAGTAAAAACCAAGCGAGATTTTGAGATTTACTTTGCAATCAGTTTCAGATCTTGAACACCTGCACTCAAAGATGATGTTTTACAACATATTGCCACTAGATGTCACTACAGGATCTGGGAAAAAATAAATGAGCGCCACAGTCCAATAAGGGTAACCACAAACGCTGGTTTGTCAACAATTGATCATTTTCAGAAAGTATGTATCACATAAGTATGTACATAAGTATGTATGTTTTTTAGACCATAGCTTTACACGGTCATCGTTGTGAGCAACGTCATCTATCTCTCACACGTGTAGGCTTGTCATAATTATTTTCTTTACACACAGCTCATCCGTATTTTGGCAGCTGCGCGCAGCAATTTTAGCATTTGGCAATGTGTTAAAAATTAGCGTGGACGAAATATGTGTCGACGTTTATTTTTCCGTGACAAGGATTCATTCCATTAAGTGATTTTGAGAGGTCTTGACAGCTCATGCTAGTCACATACAATACATAGCTTTTGCTGAAACTGATTGAATTAGATCTTCACAAAAAAGAAAGAGAGAAAGAAAAAAATCGAGTAAAACATCTACCCTCTCTGCTGATAAGACGCCCCTGGTGTTCAGAATGATGAGTGCGACAGAAATCCCATTTAAGTTCGTCTCGATAAAGTGCTCAATCTCGCCCAGTCATCACAGAGGAGAAGAAACAAATTGCCTCACAAGCAGTAGTTTGTGAACGGTAGTGTTTTGCATGTTTTTTAGAATTACGCTCTGATTTGACGGTCGCGAAACATGTGGTTCCCTCATGTCAGACGCAGATATTATAAAAAGTACATGCTCTGTCAGATAAATGATCAAGACTTCATTTTCAGAGCAGGGGGAGACTGGAGCATCTATGCTGTGCAGTTCAGAGGTGGACCCTGAGAGGTTTATACAGCTAAGAACGATTGTATGGGTTTTTTTTTTTTTTTTTTAAAGAAACGTTTAAAGTTTTAGTCCTCTCTGTCCCTCATGTAAGACACATAGTGCGCCCTCTGGTGATCTAAAAATATCATCCCTGAAATTTGAATTGATTGCAGTAAAACATAACAGGCAGTCCACACCACCTAGCACGCATTTATGACGTGTCCTCACTGACTGTCGTTGACTGAATGTTTTGCTTGCCTGTGACATACACGATTCACTGTATTTTTTTAATTGCGAAGACAGATTTCCCACGACATTACGTGCACACAGACAGCGCATTAAGGGTAACCTTTTGTAAAATGTCCATATGCTTATTTCGCATCCAGAAAAGCAATGGCCCCATTACTGCCATAATGTACTCACATATGTCGCGAACCTCAGATTCCTCTGGCGCGTATCTAAGAACAGACGACCGTCCCTATAAGCCCAATGAAGAATTACTCGTGAAAGGACACCTTTCTGAGTTTATTTAAACAGCAGCAACAACTACGCAGCCTCCAGCTGTTAAAGGAATGTAGCAAATCTCGACTAATATAAGACTAGGATTCGGGATTATTCTTGTTTGTAAGGCCTGCGCATCTTGAAGACAAGCTCCTAGCTCCTTTAAAAGATCTTGCAGCGCTAGTATGTGTAGATTCAGCGCAACAGCAAGTAGCAACATATGAGCAACGAAGGCCAGAAAGTTTGTAAAATGCCAACGTATAATCAAACGTTCGTTGAGAACATAGTGGAGAGGTTTTTAGATATGAAATTGTTGAATTTAGATGTGAGACTGTTCACGTATTTTCCACAATATCTCTGACCGCTAATAATCAGCGTGCCATGGCGGATCTAGATTTCCTCTTTCAGTTCCCTTCAGACGGTTTATGCTCTTACAGTAACTCCCTCGTTACAGACCAATCTGTTTTACAGGAGCACTTAGTGGTAACACAGCCAAACCCTCCAACACTGTGGACGGCTTGACGGTGGACTGAAATTCACAAGCGCGGTACAGGTACAGCCGGAACGGTAGATTTTGCCCCAGTGACCTCGCAATGCGCCTGCCTGAGACGCATCGTGCATGCCACTTTGCAGAAAGGCAACTGATGAGAAGGTAGCAGCCCCTCTTGTCTAACACAGTATCACATTTCCCCTCTTTATGATAAAACCACCTTGTCTCTTTGCTTGCTCATCGTAGGCACATGAAATGTAATTTCGGGAGGTTGCTATCCTGAATGGCTTTTGTTACATTATCCTCTAACAAGCTAATCCATTAAGAACATATTATGTTGACTGGTTATCAGGGTCTATTGTAGACGGGGAATTATCTGCATTGAAAGTCCCCCCGGTTTTGACTGTGGTTAATAATTGATGTAATCACTTGAATAAACGTAAATGATGTTGCTGGCCTCCCCTTTCAAGTGCTGTGAAAATTTCAGGTGTCTCGCGCTCGTTTTGAGAAAATAACAATTTACCCTGAAACACGATGCTTTTGATTGCAACAAAACTGGAGGAAATGCGGAGAAGCTCAAACAGTTCTCTCGTTTTTACCTACGCGTGCTTAAAACATACACACTGTAAGGGAAATATATTTTTAGGCCTATAGTTTATAATAATCCCATGTGACACTCAAATCTATTTATAAATTCCATTTGTATTATTTGCCTTTCAGGAAGCAACTGGGCTTATTTGAATTGCATGAACAAGATGGCAATTCTTATTACACGCGGAGCTTTAGTTTAGAAATAGTTTAACATAATTTCAAAAACGAATTGAAATAATGAATTAACCCTGGCATATGTAAATATACGGATTTAAAGTTCAGAGCAAGAATGTATAATTAAGACGTATTGTGTTAAGTGGACGCTACCATTAAATGTTTGAAGTAGGCCATGCGAAAGTTGAACACAACAACGGAAAAACGACGAACGTGGCTTTTTGTGCGAATCTGAATGTTTAAACAATAAAAATATAGACACAGTTAATACGAGAGATCTGGTGTTGCTCTTAAATGCTGCGAAAATTGCAAGCGTTGTTTGAACGAGTAGTTATTTGGCAGACGCTTTTATCCAAAGCGACTTACAACCGAGCTAGAGTACAACACAAGCAATTTACATTTTAACCGGTTGACCATTATATAAATTGGTTCTCGTACGCCTTTGAGTCACCGAGTCTGGTGGAAGTATGGCAACTTTCGGCTACAAACGATGGGATAGATGCTTTTGAATAATGGTTCTAGATCGACCACTCTCTGACACGCGGTACGTTGAGCAGCGTCACAGTGCCCCATAATATGGATGATTCAACAAACAAAAGTCTCTCTCTCTCTCTCTCTCTACACACACACACACACACACACACACACACATATATATATATATATATATATATATATATATATATATATATATATATATATATATATATATATATACACACACACATCTGACATTTTTTCTTAATGGTTCATCCTCTGCTATCCTGTATAAGTGCATGCATTAAATAGAGGAGATATATTTTGATATTGGCCCCTATTTGAAGGAACATTTTTGAGGTAACTGAACTTTATAATAAACCTCCCACTCCTGTTTTAACGGCATTATCCAGTTTTCCTTTTACCTGCTGCCAAATTGCTTATATTTGCATGTCATTCGAAATCGGTGCTCTTGAGTAAAATAACACTAATTGCATGGTATTCAAATGGGCAGTCTGAAGGGAATACATTGTGATTTACTCAAAGCGGCCATCATCTGCCAGCCCACCGCGTAGCATTATTTCCCGCAGTCCGCGCAGGGAAAAAGGAACAACATTAGACCTAAGTGGGTATAAAGACTTGTTCTAGGAGTTTTACCCTGTCAGGTGCACATTCTGTTCCTTTTATTTTATGGCACCCTAATTCGCATCCAAAAGAGGCAGATGCGTCATTTGGGTGACAAAACAATACATTCCCTCACTGATCTTCGCAGCTCCAAACGTGTCCCTGAAAGGAAAAAGTTCTTAGTTCCCATCGTTGGTATCACCCCAGTGGGAAAACGCGCAATCGAGGGCGTGACTGGGCCGATGCGCCGAGCGAGTTTTTAAATAGGGCAATCGCAACATGCCCCGTCAGTTCATTTCTCCTCACTTGATCTCCGTGCTTAGCGCTGACGAGCATCCGATCGCATGATGACGCAGAGCCGTGACATCATTACTCACGCATAGTCACGTTCGTATACGACAGCTTGAACGTCATGATATCTCTGTGAATCTGTCAATCTTACATCTCATGTTTGGGCCTCGCCCCAAAGTATGAGACTTTCCCATGCGTTTCAGTCCGTTCACCTCTGTGAAGTGTCTTGAGAACTTCAATATTTCTAGAAAAAATGTTTCTCACAGGGTCGAGGAAGCTGCTAGATTCAGGGACAAAACTGACAAGCTGGCAACAGTGGTAGTGCTGGTAATGTTCCAGCACTACCACTGAGACATAGGGTCATAAGGGTCACAATGCACTAACCTCGACAAAACTGGGAATGACACTTAGAGAAGACTAAAATTCTGACAACTGAAATTCTGATTTAGTTATTTAAATTGTTGGTTTAACATTTCAGTGACTGAACTAGCCCATATTTGTGGCAGTAATCTTATCTAATATCTGATTTACCTTGACAAGTAATGCAATATTCAAGCCTCAATGCATTTAGAACATGTGTGGTGTTGTGGAGTAGGGCTTGAAATCCAAAAAATTGCAGTTTCGATTCCCAGGTGGACCATCGAGTAAGGGACAAGGTACTCAATCCAAATTGCCTCAGTAAATATATAGTAAGTATATATTAATCATTATTGTTCAGACATTGAAATACCTAAACTTAGAGATGATGTCATGACAATATTTTACTGATCCTTCAAATGTAAAGAGCCACTTTGTGTTTAAATGACAATGGTTTAGGCTACCTAAATATAATTTTTGATACTCCATGTACATTTCTTTAATCCACTGGAGCAACATTAGGAAATCAGCATTCATAGAAAAATGCAATTCAATGGGTGATTTACTAGCTTTTAATCAGAATAGGGCTATTTAATTGTTCAGGATAAAGCATCACCATCACCTTCTATGTGTTCCTTGTGCAGAAGAAATGATCGTTTTGGCACTGGTAAGTGCTTAAATACAATACAAATAAACTGGATGCAGTCGTTGTAAATATAATGTACATAATGTATCTGGTTATTCAACAAACTAGCAGACAATACACAGCTGACATGCTCATCCAGCACATGTAGAACAAAGAAATGTTGCAGCTATGACATCAGATCTATTCACCATGGGTATTGCTTTTTATGGAAGACACAGCTGTGTACCTCCAGAACTGCATACAACAGTATTGGCAAGGGTTTTTGTGTCCCTATGAGGGAACATACATGTGTATTCTACGAGGTAACAGAATGCACCCCAATTGTACCCTTTTTTTGTGAGAGTGGGTGCACAAAGGGCTGTTGTGGCTACTTAGATGGACACGCAGGCGTTTGATTTTAATTGCAATTGTAAACCTCTTCACTTGAGGCCTCGAATGCGCCGTTTGAAATTCAGCGTAGATGTGAAATTTTCACCGCGGCCACTTACAGCTCGTGATACATTAAAAGGTGTAATCCAACTGAAATGTAAATCGCAGTTCTTGAAAACAAATTACGGACGAAGATAACAGCGCGGAGCTCTATCAGTAAAGCATCAGAGAGCTCCGTTCGAGGGAAGCTTCTTTCAGCCCAAATTGCGGCAGGCTTGTTATCACGCGTAATGGGGAGCTGTCATCCAGGTTGATTACTAGGTTACCGTAAACAATCCTTTTCAGCCGCACCGGCGGAATGGAGGGGGAAAGCTCACATCACACTCATCAAGCGGATTCAACCCGCAACGCGAGCCCCAGAGCTCGGCCAGCCTCTTTTTCTTTAACTCCGGGTAATTGACTATTCTGCGCTGGTGAGCTTTTTTTTTTTTTTTTGTAGCGGCTTCACCCCGTTATCTGGAATCTCCATCAAGTTATCCAAAGCTGTAATTGCTGTCCATGAAAATCGTTGCGCTTTACTGTTTTTTGAAGGTCCTAAAGACAGACAAGGCTTTGTAAAGAAAACGAGATGACACTGCTTCTAAAACGCACACGATACGCACCTTGCCTAAACGTTTGAAAATAAATATTTAACAAAAATAATTATATTTACACCCGAGACACCATGGGTGGCCTTCTTTATTATTAAAGTTAACCCTACATTGAAATCACAACTTGAGTGTTTGGACTGGTGTACATTATCATTTGCTGACATTGCGTTTACACGAGCAGATATGACGTAACACACGCAGAACCGAAGTAATCATAAAAAAAAAAAATCTACAGATATAACAGGTCTGCAGTGAGAAAGCCAGAGCATCACAATAACTGCAGTCAAGTGGGCTGAAATGAACAGAGCTGGTGTGTTTGTCAGACAGTCAGGATGGCGCGCAGTTATAAAGGTTAACCGCGCAGCTTTTATCCGCTCCCTTCGGCTGCCAGGGAGGCGCATTTTGAGTGACATTGTTCGGGTGCTGCGCGTGCTGACAGGCGCCTCGTGCACGCAGGAAGCGCTGCGTTCATGTTTGATGCGCGACGTTACTCTGTCACCGTACGCTTGCTTTGCAACAGACACCCGCACTGGGGATATTTCGCGTTGCTTCCGTTTGTCAGTGTTACTGATTTGTCTTTTTTTTGTTGTTTTTTGGGGGGGGGGCGCTGTGTTACTCTAGCAATCTCTAGCAATCTAGCGCTGGTCGGTTGGGACAATGAACGGGCAGGTACAATCACTTCGAGAGGGGCCCTCTAAATACTAGCAGCGTATTGGGTGGAAGTGTGGCTCACTGTTGAGAAACAGAGTTAATAACAGGCTGCTGTTTTGATTCCATGGTGGACCACTGCCGTTGTACCTCTGGACAAAACACTCAGCCTGAGTAGACATTAAGCTGTGTAAATGCATACCATGTAATAGTTGTAAGCGATGCAAGTCGCTCTAGATAATAGCATCTGCTAAGGAAAAGCAGGTCTGTCTGCTTGACATAAAAAGGCTCAAGATATTCTGATACTGTTGCTGGCTCGTAATGCTGTTTACTTGGAAACGCAAGACACTTTTCCTCTCAAGACAACTTTTGCTTCCAGACATCTCGTTAAGTGCTGGAAACAAAATTATGTTTGCAGGCTTAAAACCAAGAAGACGAGTCATGTTTAACTGATATGACACCGCCCCGTGTTCCAAAAAGCAGGTAATAACACCTGGTGACTGGGGCAGTATATTCTCACTATATGAATCACTTTGCAGTCTAGGCTACTCCCACTCAGTCATTGCTCTGAAACAAAAGCCTCTATATGACACAACAGTACATGCAACAAAGGCTCTACAAGACAGAGTTCTGTGTCTATGCAGCAAAAGGCTTCAGGTCAGTGTCATTTCACAAGCTGATTCACTGGCTAGATTGTATTGTATTTCAGTTAAGTTGCACTTGTCGATAAACATTGACAATATGCTTGAGAGACCAGAGTGATTTCGCTCCCCTGATTAGTATGTTCAAAAAAAAAAAAAACTGGCTAGCTATTGCTTTTCTTTATTTGAAAAGAGAGGCAATATGCATCGATGAAGCCTGTAGTGTTGAACCTGTGTTTCTAAATGGCCCAGGAAAAATGTTTGGTTTAATTCACCAGGAATATATAAATCACTCTTGAAAGGGAAATGGACTTGGTCTGTTCTTGGTGACTCCAGCTGATGTCTCTAGGATTCATTTTCAAATACCTCATGATTGTTTCCTTAAAACCTGTTTCAGCCTCCCATGTAAACATTAATATACAATTGCCGGGCAAAGTACTGATGTTTTTTCAGTGTCGGGGCTGTGGGTGTCTTTTAATGTGTACCCCATGCTGAAAATGCACTTTTTTGGTTTCAGACATGTCATAATCCAGGGCATCTTTACACAAACACAGTAATCTGCAACAAGATGGCCAGTAAAGGCCAGTGCTCCTGCACAATGCCCTGCTTTGTGAGGGATGCTAACGCTAGCCCCAATGGTGCTGTTATCCACCTCCTCTGGGCCCCAGCTTGTAACCGGATGACTCAGAGTCACTTAAAAAGAGCTGGGGTTACAAATTTGTTACAAATTAAGCTCGTCGGGATCCTGAAAAGCCGAAAAAAGGGGAGGGGAGTTATATCTGTGAGCGTGGCCTGGCGGTGCCCCTGCCACCCCCCCACCTCCCTTCACTGCCAGGGCCCTGATAATGCTGATATAGGAGGTCCGGGGGATGAGGCCAACCCTCCTCTCCATTAGGGAACAGCCCCCTCATTGTTCCCGCCAATGCCGCGGAGCCACAAATGGATTCCAGCGAGAGGAGACAAAGGCGCGGGAATCATTTCGGTGCAACTCGACCCCCGGGCAGGTGCCCCTCCGGGACACTTTAATTGACGTCGCCCGTTACCTATACCTTCCCAATTGAGCCGCTATCATCGCCACCGCCGTCACGCCGGCCTCCTGGAATGTCACCAGCGGGTGGAGCGAGCTGCCGTGGCGGGGGCCGTCCTGTCTTCCCTTGCGGCTTCGGTTTCACCGCCGCCCGGTCCCCGGCCCTGAAACAGAACCCGCGCAAATATCCCAATTACACTTGCGCTCCGTGTCCTTTTGTGACAGCATTTCTCTTTTTTTCCTTCCCCTTCCCCCCCCCCCCCCCCCCAAGACCATGAAGTACTTGATTGTCTGAGGCAGAGCTTGGAGAATCTGCTCATATGAGCTTGCCTGTTTTGCAGGTTACATGGGCTGCTCAATGCTGGGTCGGGCCTGAGCAGACCCCAGTTAAGGACTGTAACAAGCCCACAATCTCACTACTTCCCTCTTAAACAACGCTTTGTCCGGGTGGGGGGTGTGATGAGGGGACGTTAAGAGCCGCAGTCCCTGCCATCTTCTGTCCTGAAGTATCTCTCAGATGTAAAAATGCCTGCCATGTCCCCGTGAGTATGGCCACCCCGTGCAAACACCATCCCCGCTGTCCGTCATTATGTTTTCTCAATGTGGTGGTTTCTTGTTTTGCCTGCAATGCTGACACTCATGGTCAAAGCAGGCTCCTTCTGAAATGGGCCCTGCCTTTCACAGCAGCCGCAGAACAAACCAAAGCAAAACAAAAAAACGTCTTGGGAATAAGCAAGGAAAGGTTCTTTGCTTAGTCTTGACTTCAGCACACTTGCTGTAATGACAGGCTACATACTGTGTTTACAGAGACACGTCCTTTCCTTCTTTCCTTTTTTCCACAGGCTACCTATTGGCTGCTGTTTGCCTCTCTGTAACAAGTCTTCTGTCTTATAATGTACCATGTGCTGTTTGTTTGCCCAAGCAGTATTACTGGCGGACCTTCATTGCGGCACATTGTAAATTCAGTGTTTCGCTAAGGACACAACCCTTTGTGTCTGATACAATCTCATCTCTGTGAACTCTGACTAAAGTGCAATCCTGGCACAGCTATGATCTTTCCCTGCACTTAAGGCACTGAGATTTGATACCATGAATCTCTCTGTCTGTGATTGACCTCAAACCAGCAATGGCTATGTTGCCATGGTGGTGCACGTCTTAAATACTGTTCGCTATTTTAAACGTGCTATCTGTGACACAAATCAGACAGGCGAAAGCTTCAGAAAGGACGGGAATGCGGGAGAGGAACATTCTGTAGGCCACGGTCAAGCTGCAGCCCAACCACAGTGAGTTCTGTCCTTAATTTTGAACTTTTAGAGCAGGAGCCCCTTGCCATTTGTGGATTTGCTGTAGATGGTTTTGGATATGAACGCCAGGCAGTCCTCATTCCAGGGACACAGAGCATAGTGCCAGCTCATGCTGTTGTCAGTGCTACACATTACATGCTTGTGCCACTTCATTACATGAGTACACATGTTAATAACTTGTTTGTTGCATCATTGCATTGCATTAAATGTGTTTTTTCATATTGGGAACAAATCCCTGTTTGTGGATGAGCCTGTTAGCAGTGCAGCACAGCATTTGCTCATATCCCTGCTCATGGTGTGGCTGGTATCCCTGCAAACAGCCAGGGTCACCTGGAGAATAGAAAAGGCGAGAAATGCTAATGGGTGAAACTGATTGGGTAAGCTCCTGAACCGGGTCAAGACCAGGTCTTCTCTCTCACATTTGAGAGAGTCCTGCAGTACTGGGTGCAGGGAGTGGTGTGTGAGCCTGCTTGTTGCAGGGTTGGCTTTTAAGGAGTGCCTATGGCCAGGAGTCATACCCAGTTCTCCAATCCCCCAAACGTGCCGTGACTTCATTGCACTTTTCAGCTAGTTGAAAAAGGAGGGCGTAAGAGACTTTCAGCTCAAGAAATGAAATTATCTCTGCTTCTGACACTGGAGCAATTTCACTTCATTCCTGTCATATGCCAGGTTCTCCAGGACGTCTGGAGGTACAGTAAACCAGGCAAACAGTAACTGGGTGAATGGTAACCCAGGTGCTGTAAATTGTCACCAGGGCAAAGGTTCTCTGTTCAGTGGTGGAAGCACTAGTGCAAGTCTGCTGTGTTTCTTCCGTCTGGTGGTGCCCAGTTTTCACGGCCCAGTGCTTGTCATCAGTAAAAAACTGAAATTAGTAGAGGAGGAATCTGGTGTCTGGCTGCTAAGTAAGAATCTCTGCACATCATCTTGGCCAAGCGATGAAGTGACAGAGCTCTGGTCATCCAGACGTCAGTGTGTGATCAAAATCTTTGGAAACGGAGCATTGCAGGGCTCCACAGTGGCTCAGCCAGCTGAAGCGCTTGCTCAGAGCACACCCCTTCAGCTAGGTGCCCACAGGGAGCCCACAGCCTGGAACCCTGGCTTTGCTCCACTGGGGGTAGGCTGAGCTGGATAGCAAATGCAATCCTCCTGCCCCTCTACAACTGGCCGTTCCACATGGGGTGAAAAAGCATAAAGAAAAATACCTCAGAAAGAGGGACGGAGTAGCACGAGACTGAGCGGATTACCACTAAATACCTCCGTTTACCACGACTAAAATCAGTACAACCTGAGAACCAGCAGACATTAGACTTTAGGACCAACATTAAGACAAGGCAGTTTCTCTGGGGTACCAGAGCTTTCCTCCATTTCTTGCCACCATACCTGATCAATGCACACCAAATACATGTATATCCATATTTTCTACAGACATATCTTGATTTATACATTTACATTTGATGCGGACTGTAATTAGCACAACGTCTGCGGGCTACCTGTGACCTTCCCTTATATGAATACGTCAATACCCTTCTGTCCCAGAGTCAGGGGCTGCGCGGCTTCCGGAGTGACGCCCTCGAGCACGCACCCGGCAGCCGTCACTGACACGCCTGAGCGAAGCGTCGAGGCCGCGGCCGGACTGACTAACGGCCAACGTGAGCAACTGTCACCTGTCACCGCCCCTCTCCTGCAACACTGCGCTTCACCAGGGGGCCCTGTCCTCAATGTCCCCTCATGCAGCGTGCATTGGGGGGAGGTCATGCACCAGCCTGGGTATTTAGAGAAAGTGGGGCTTGTGGGGTGAGGTTGGGGTTGGGGGTGGCAAATTTTCTCTGTCTCTGTTTGTAATGTTGTGTAGAAAATGCCACATTAAAGATGGCTGCAGCTTTCGTCCTTTTTTTTTGCACGTCTGGAGGCAGTGGAAGAAGGTTGCATCCGCAGACGACGGTGATGTAAAATGAAACGGAAAAGCGCGGATGCCGGCGCAGAGAGTGGCATTTAAGGGCATGCTCTGCAGGCTGGCTGCAGGGGAGGCCCGTTGCCAGGAGACTCAAAATCGGTGGAACCCAGCAGGTTGGCCCGGGCCACACGTGGTGAAATGTCAGAGTCCGGCTCTGTGGTGGAAGTGCACATGCCAGAGGGGTGGGGGTGGGGGTTCGGGGGGGGGGAGAGAAGGCAACAGTTACGCTGCTCCAAGCCATGCCTCCACTGTGATGTCATAGGAGATGATTATTCATATCAGCCCCAGGTCTGTGTCTGCTATGAGCAGCTCAGGACACCTTACCTCTCTTGCTGGAAAATGCAATCAAATCATTTGTTCTTTTAAGAAGTTCTGTCAAATTCTCTCAAAAAGTTACCCCGTGATAAAGATGTGAGAAGAGACTGCAGAGGAGTTATGCAATTTGAAAATTAGAAGGCATTGTCATATTTCATCCTTATTCCAGTCCTTGTTGTCACTGAGCTGTCTGGCACTGGGAGTGCATTGCCAGCGCAGGCTGAAAGAGCCAGCAGTCTGACAGAACTGTCCCCTGCATATCCAAAATTCAGATCCGCTTAAAAAAAAAGGGGCAGTTGTGTCTTTCAGCCCTTCATTTCAGCATTCATTCCAGACTGAGCGGTATTAAGTCCAATTTGTTTGGTCAAATGCAAAATGGCAGGATGAACCCTCTCTCTGTCTTTTCTGTTTGGGCTTGTTACGATTAAGGTTAAGTTTAAACTGGTTTCTTCTTCTGGGGAATCTGTGCCACTGTAAATCACATACTCTGAGAATACAGATTTTGGACTGTAGGAAATACCTCCCAGTGTTTCCTTTCCCAGTGTTTATTGTAAACTTTTAGCGAGGGGGGGGGGGGGTGTTGTTATTTTTAATATATTTAACACATTAATATCTAATAATAATGCATTGACATATATAAATTATACATTTGCCGTAAGTATCACCACATTACATAATAATGACATATAATACATGAATCATTATGTTATGTAGGGACGGTCATAATTTTTCTATGTTACTTATAGTAGGAAAAGAATGTAAGTGTCAGTGGTTATGTTATGGGCGTGATGTTATAGGTATGATATGGACATGGTCAGTATCAGTACCAGTGCCAGTACCATTACCAGTACGAGTGTGGGGTTCACAGGGACCATAATGCACTCTACATCAGAACTCTCACAGCCTAGGGCACACGTGATTTCTGCTGGCACTGATGTTATTTCTAAAGGTCCGATTGGTTGTCTCGAGGGCCGTGCTCCAGTGCTCTGGGTCAGAGCTGGGACCGAGTGGCCTGCCAGGGTGCCAGAGCTGGTCCCATGGGTCCGTTCCGACCCGAGAGCAGCTGTCCTGGAGGCTTGTCCTGGAGCCGGTGTGATTTCCCCAGAAGGCCCGCGCTGGCGCAAAGGGAACTACTGCTCCTATTCACATTCAGTTGGCAGCACTAAACCTCCCCACACCTGGGCCACCATGCTAATTAACCCTGCACCCCACCAGAGCCCCCCGCCCCTCTCTTACACCCCAGATGTCTGGCCAACCCTCGCTGCAAAGCCACAAAGGCTTGGAAGCCCATGAGCTCTGCGGGACTGATTCCCGAATCGCCACTGTGCTCCGAGAAGCGCTCCATAATGATTAGACATGAAGCAAGCCTTTCTGCAGTGCCTGCAGTGCTCAGGGAGCAGGAATATGGCTATGCAGGAATCAAACATTTGAAATACATGACTACTTTACTGACACAACAACAATGCAAAACCCTGCTGAAATAGTACCCATCTGTAATGGTTTTAACAGGCTCTAGCAAAATGCCTGGTCAACAGGGAAATAAAACTACAGGAATGAAGGTGTTCTCCAGCATATTCATAAGTTCATAAATGAATAACATTGACAGGAGTAATGACAATACCAGTAATAGTATGCAGTACAGTTCATTAGTTAGCCTCTTGTGCTTCCGTTGGACCCTATGAATAATATGAACATTCGTGTTTTTCACTTATTTGGCTGAGTTATTAAGAGCTTTCCCCTCATTAATACACACAGAGATGTAACTGTAAATTGCATTATGTTTTAGGCAGAGACAGAAATCAGGGGGTTTGAGAGTAGGCCTATTGCTGTATGCTTTGGTGGTGAAATGTGCTGAAATTCATTCATCCTAATTTAGTGCTATTAGTCATCAGTGTCCCAGAGCGTTTGGGGATTTGGCTGCTTTTTAGGGAACAAGGGGCGACACTGAAAAATTTCAATGTGGAGTCAATGTTCAATGTTTCAATGTTGTTTCATTAATCGGGTTTGGCTGTGGTGTCCTGGCAGAGCTGGGATGCTGAGCCTGTGAGCAAGTGGTTTCCCTTCGCTGGGGCGTCATGTTAGCCTGTCTCTCTGATGTCAAGGGCCGTGGAAACTCTGCCTGCTCAGGGTCATACTGTCACCACTTGTCCTCCATGCTTATAAATAAAACCTAACTTTATGATTGGTTATCATACTGTCAGTCACATGTGCCTGTGATCAAGGGTGGGGAAAAAGAAGAGAAGGGTGAAATTCAGCTGTTCTTACTGTGGCTCAGAAAGGTAATCCTATCATGGGTAAGTAAGGTCCATAGGCTAAGCCATCAATATTTAGATACGGCGCATTAGGCCAAACCGTAAAAGGGTCATCCTTTCCAGGATGGGAGGCCAGGATCTCGTACTATTTATCTGACTGATGGGTGAGCTGGCACTTATTCTGCCCCTGGGGGTGGGGGGGGGGATAGGAACATCTGCCTGGCTGACACTCAGGGGACCTTCCGATGACCATCCTCCTACTGACAATCACTCTATTGGAGCCATGCGTGAACCCTGCATAATTAGGATTTCTTTTTTTCTGACTCAAAATTGCTTCCTAGACAAAGGTGTCCACTGCATTCCTTCAACAGCAAAGGCGTCTCCTGTACCCGTGATCAACAGGTAACACAGAGTCAGGGAGCGCACTGCCGCGTGGCGATGGAGCGGGAGTGTAACCAGGCGGCGCGTAATTGTGTCACCCCTGCACTCATTTGCCATATGGAATAATGTGTGCAAATGGCGCATCTATACTCAATTTACAAAGATAAACGTGTTCACAGACGGGCGGCGGTCTCCAAGGAATGCTACACCCCCTGCACTGTTTAATACCTCTAAAGTATGTAATTACTGATCAGAGTGCCCGTGTTGCTGTGGTGTGTAAAACGCCTCTCTCTCAAGGAGGGAATGAATGCAGTCATATGGTGCCCTTGGCCTCATTGGCCTTATTTCAACTTCAGTTTACTTTACCTCATGTCGGCTTTTAGCAGCAATAAGGAATGAGGCCATACCATTTCATAAAGCGAGACATATCTCACTGCAAAAAAGGCTGGAAAAGCCTTATGTGGTATTAGTGGGTAGCAGTGTGGTATCGTGGTAAGGTGCAGGACTTGTAACCAAAAGGTCATTGGTTCTATTCCCCACTAGGGTAGTGCTCTTGTACCCTTGGGCAAGGTACAGTAAATATACAGCTATTTAAATGGATTAAATTGAGCTGGGTAAGTGTAATGTAATGTAAAAAATGTAATGGTATAAATTGGTGACACACGGCCTCCGCAAGAGTTTAAATCTTGAGTCCACAGGCGGAACACATTGGCTTCGTTCCGCCGGGGGTAGGGGTGGGTACGTTGGCTGGGGCTTTGGTCCCATTAGTAACAGCGACCCCTGTTGGTCGATCAGGCGCCTGTGGTCCACGTGCCAAAGCTGCATATGAAATGTCTTCCTCCGACTCATCTCTGTGCTAGCTTGGCTTGCGGACCGCAGTGCGAAAAGAAGCAGTGGCTGACATCACGTGTCTCGTAGGAGGGCACGTGCTTGTCCATGCTCTCCCGGATTGGCAGTGGGGGTTGTGCAATGGGACCGAACATCGATGACAAATTGGGCATTCCAAAAATTCGGGGAATTGGGCATTCCAAATTGGGGAGAAAATGGAAAAATGAAAAAAAAAAATCTTGAGTCCAGATCACTGGAGCACTGACCTCTAAATCAGGAATAGACATCCTATGCCAGTTTGAACAGAGCTCAGCAGTCTCTCTGTCTAAACCTGCAGTATAAACACATACCAAGAGTGCTCCAGCTCACTCTTTGTGCCTCTCTCTCTTTTGGCCTGATGGAGGTCATCCAAAGTCCTGACCACTTGAGTAACTGACCCCAGGTTCTGTACCCAATGTCTGAAGAGATGGCGAGCGCTTTGCAGGACTTTGATGTCAGGGGACCGCATATTGACCGCCTCACACTGGAGCTCCCTCGACACACAGCCAAAGTCGAACGGAGACATGAAGCTGGCTATAGCATACACACTCCACTCAGCTTCAAAATAACATGTACACTTACCAGGTAAGGTTAATTTAAGTTATACATGTTTGGTTTCTGACCATACCACGGAGTAGGACTAAGCTATGATACCCAGGTACGCCTTACACCTATAGAAAACCTACCTTAAAGAAACATTCAAGCAATGCAGTAAATACAGGAGATTGTTTTTGCCATTTCTTCCTTTGCTCAATGCTCTCACTAAGCTGGTAGTATGCAGTATCAACTGCTAATGTAATAAAACTCCTGGTTAATCCATTCTATTCTCTATCCATTAAAATGGACAGACAATAGGAGTTTAGTCTTCATATAGGTCTTGTTAACAATGACCATGTGTGCTGGTTAATTCTCACAGAAAAAATATATTATTTAGGTAAAGCAGATCATTTTACATATTTTAGTTGTAACAAGGAGTAAATAAGCACTATGTAGTGTGGTTTAACAAGTGTCTGCTCAGTCAACTTTTTCACTTTCAAATATTTGTTATATAATTGTTATCTTTACATTCTGGAACATATAAATCCTACTTTCATGCATTATTTTGTGTGGAATTTAAAATTTTGAAATCACATGGATCTTATAAAAAACACTGTTTTAAAAAACACATCTATTTTTCATTAATGCAGAAAATTTATTAATATAATGTATTTTGGCTGACACAAAGTTACAGTTTGAATGTCCATATTGGGCTATGATGCCATTATTCCTTTTCAATGATATGATATGTTATCTTCCTATTCTTTGCTTCATAATTATTTCACAGGAACAACCTTGCAAAACTCTTTTATTACCATCAAACAATTACTTTTCAATGTACACCCTTCAGTGATAAATCACAGAAAAAGAACAAAAACAAAGGTACTGTTGAATATTCATGTATGTTGAAATCAGCAGTGTATAGCGAGGCTTTTTCTGGGTGGAATTAATTTGATTTCATTTATGTACGCTCAAATGCAACTACATTATTGAGCCAAGAAATTCATGAAATATTTCATTAACACAGCTCTTACAATAGTTGTTTGTCTGTATGAGCTTTATTGATTTTCTTTTCCGTGGAGTTTTAGACATGGAAAGCACAACTGAACACAAAGCAGGAAACTGATGCTAATTTTCTGTCATTTCTACACTCTCATTTAAGCAAAAAGTGTAAAACTAGAAAAAAAAAACTCACTCCTATTTTAAGTTGCTGCTTTACACCTGCTATGCTTTCTCAGAAAATGGGATTCTCTACCAATATGTACCATTGCATTGTAAACCTTCAACTAGTTTTAAAAGGTCAGAAAAAGATTAAAGAACACATATAATGAATATTTGATGACTTAAAGTTTGTTCCCAATTAAATATGAGTGTTCTCAGGCAAAAATCCTGTCACCCTGGCAAGTGTTTCACTCCTTGTAAAACGTGAGGATAGCGAGTTTGTGTTACTCGGAAAGTGCTAATTAACGAAAGACAGACCTCCGCCAATTAAGGACCCATTTTTTTGTTACCCCTTCCCCCCCTCCTTTTTTTCCCCCCTGACCTTGTTAACTGCCGGGTGCCGCGAGAGATGTTTGTGTGGCGGACTGGCACCGCTCCGAATTTCGCGTTCCCCCCTCGAAAAAGGAGTGAGGGGAATAAAAGCCGAGAATGGGTTGAGATCGTTTGTTTAATTTAGGGGCCACTCTCCTCTCAGCGGGAGAAGTTGGGGAGCTGTGATCGCTGCAGGGATTTTTTTGGGGTGTGGGGGTATGGTGTTGGACCTGGTCACAGTTCTGTGTCATGGGAAGTTGAAGACTTAGGATAAGGGGCAGTGACGAGTGGGGTGTGTGGAGGGCGTGGGACATTGACGGGGGTGTGGGGTGTCACACCTCTTGTCCCCCAGCTGCAGGTCATTGGACACACCATCCCCTTTGGCTCACAAAAACAGCCCCTAATTATCTCTGAATGGAGACTGTATTGAATCCTAATGTGTGGTAATGGATCGAGACGGTTAACAAGCAAGAATCTAAGAGATTTCTTTCTTTTTCATGTGTTTTTTTCAGGATAAGTCCCTGCTGCCGTCAGAAAGCGATGGTCCTACCTCGATGGCTCTGCCTTGAATATTTTGCTTACTTGTTTGGGATAGGGTGGACGATTTTAGGGGACTGGAGGAAGTCATGGCAAATTGTTTTGGTTCTGAAAAACAACAGATTGGCCTGACCTGTGCCACTCAAAGACACCACTGCCAGAGAAAGAAATATGTGGAAGGGATGGAGAGATAAACAGAGAGAAGGAAAGAGTCACAGGGCGATAGTGAAAAAAGTTCTCAAACTGGAAAAAACACCCTTCCTTATTGTCAGTACTGTACTCTGTGGAATATATTGGCACATAGACATTAGTTAACTGTGAGGACATCAGTGGTTATTGAACCAAAATGTGCCGTCAGCAAACACAGCAGTCCACCACCCCAGTGAGCACAGCGTAGCAGCAAAAACATTTTAGCTCACAGGACCTCTCGCTCTCTGCTTGCGTCTTCAGAAATGGCCGTGCAAGCGTATCAAAATCCCTTAAACTCTTCAGGGGCTGAAATGCTTCAGCCCACAGTGAGGTCAGAAACCTCAGATATCAGCTGGCCGGCTATGCGGAGCTCACATTGGACCCTCTCCAGCAGACATTGTAGAGTAGTTACTTTCTCGAGGATGCCAGTGAATGCACACATTAATGCCGCAAATCTGAAAGTGACATTTCTGGCTCCCATGTTGCGTTACAATGCTTTCTCCAAAAGTCTCTCTAGCAGTTTATTGCAGGGGCCTATTTCTAACTAATTACTCAGTCTCAAAAGACAAAGGAAACTGCTTCAGGTGGTGCTATTCTTGATCCCAGTTGAGCTCAAGCATACTGAAAGGTCATGGAGGTAACAATGATGACCCTTACCCTTAACAAGCTGTTAGCAAAACTATGAAGTTAGGGCCTACAGTCTTCAAATAAACTGTAACTGATTTTGTTGACAGCTGTTGAACTACAGGTAAAAATATATTCTGATATACTGGCAATGATATTTGTATCAAGAACCCCCCTAGAGCAAGAATAAGCAACCGTGACAAACAGAATCTTGACATTTTGTCATAGTTGCATTCCGTTTCAAACACATTTACAATATTATTCATAACAACGACAGATGATAAGGAAATTACCCTCGCAGACCATTGTTCTACTGAACTGTGAAATTCAGCCATAACTGTGTGAAAGCATTCAAGTCGACCAACAGCATAAACCCAATGCCAAAATTACATTATGGTAACCTCTTCTTCACCCTGCATCCCTTCACACCTGAAGGAAATAGACTGTTTCTTTTGACCGTAACCTGTGGTTCTGCTCTACCGCTGGTAGCAGGCATGTTGTTTGATGAGGATTTCTGCAGTGTGTGCTCACATTGACAATGTGTAGATTTAGTGAAAAGTAACAGGCAACCCCCCCTGCCCGCCCACCGGGTGTGTACCGTCAGACTTTCCCCCAGACAGATGGCTGGCACTCCTGAAATGGGACAAGGCTTTGAGGAGCCAAAGTACCTGATTACGATTCACAGATACAATTCAAATATCGCACCCCAGCCTGCCGGTAATGCCACAGCTGCAGTATCTCTCATGACTTTGTCTTCATATTTTCTTTTTTTCCCTTGTCTGACTGGACATGGTGGTCACAAAGCCTCAGCCAAGCTGATAATAAACATAGAAAACCTTGTGTGGAAAGAGCTTTTTCTGTATCGCTTCATTGAAACAATGTATTTGCTATGTACTGTATATGTATGTAAATATGTGTATGTGTGTGTGGTTATATTAGATTTATAACATTTTCACATTTTCTTTGAAGATGTTTCTTTTAGTTTTTTTTAATTACTCACATTTGAGAATGCGTATGAGATAGAGAAATAATAAAAGCAACATAAAACAATGATTTGAATAACATGATTTATGCAAATTTGTGTTTTTAAAAAACATTTACCCATTTGAATGACAATTATATGTTAAAATGTTATGCTAAATATGTGTAAGGGCAATTTATTTAAATTTGACAAATATATTCAGTTTTTCAGTTTCAGCCAAAATGTCATACATTTGTATTCTTATTAAGACATTAAAATCCATTAATTATTTATGTTATTTGTAAATGATTTGTTATGAAAATTTTCAGTCCTAAAGCAAATATCTTGCATACTATTTTATATGAAACATTATACATTACATTATTGTGTATTAATAATTTAATATTTTATTCATCTTATTATATTCATGTTAGACTGGCATGTCAAAAAAACAAAAAACAAAAAAAAAAACAGTAAATTCCAAGACAACAATAACAATGCTTCAATATATTAATGCTTTTTAATTCAAAAGTAGGAGTCACATGAGTTTTGTGTAATGTACTTCAAACAAAATAAGTAAAAAACTACTTTAATGGTTGCTTATGTTAGAATACATAAAACCACATCAGATATTTCCTGTTAACTCTGGTTATTACCAGAATTATTGAAGTGAACGGCCTGGGCTGAAAAGAACATTCTTAGGATCAGTAAATATCATGAAGGCCATCTAAGTATTTATAAACATATGAATATATATTTGTTTTTTTTTACACTACCCCTGAAATATCTGCCATTACATTTTTTGTAATGTCAGCTTGCTCTAATGTGTGACCATGAAATCAGAGATGATCTCTCTCTCTCTCTCTCTCTCTCTCTCTCTCTCTCTCTCACACACACACACACACACACACACACACACACACACACACACACACATACATACACACACACACCAGGTATTAATAGAAATGCTCCAACCACTGCGCTAGAGTCACGAGTGAGTATGCAGTGTTACATGTCTCCATTTGAATTACAATGGTGGAACATCTTTCTTCATGGCTGGTCTCAGATTTGAATTTAAATTTTAACAGAACAGAAATAGGATTGGGTATCCTCTTCTAGAAAGATCTGTGTCCTTCTGGGGTTTGCATGTGTAAGGTCTAGCTGATCGCACCGCAAACCCCGCCTCCTTCCCCCAGTCAACAGATACCTGGTGCTGACCATACAGAGAAACAAATAGCTGTACCACTGCAGGTCTTAGAGACTCACTTATCACTCAGGATGTGAGAATAGGGCCTGTCTCTATTGGATGAGTATGGGATCCTGTAACAGACCCTACTAGATACAGATAATTCAATGTGTGTGTGTGTGTGTGTGTGTGTATGTGTTAGAGTGAGAGGGGGAGAGAGTTTGCCCACACCTTGTCGGTCCTGCCTTAGTCAACCAAACACCAGGCCATTAGTGAAATAGCAGTCTGCCTGCATCCCAACCACCTTAATTAGCAATTCTGTTCCTTATTTTTGTTTGGTTTCCCCTCTGGCTGCTAATTAATGCTTAATCGAAGCTGCTGAACTGAGCTTGTAAAGAGTTCATGAATATTAAAATTAGCCCCAACAATTTTTAGGGGGACTTGTGCCATTTATATTTGTTACTATCAAGGGTTTGAGGGGCTAGATCTCATTCCAATTCCTATTTTTGTAATAATAATAATAATAATAATAATAATAATAACAATAATAATAATAATAATAATAATAATGTACAGACACATAACCCAAATGTACATGTACTGTACAAGCTGTCCTTGTTGGAGAATTTGTGTGGTATCTGTTGAATGGAACAAGGAATGGATTGTTGCTTCTTAGTTGTGCTTTGTTGAACAGAACCTTTTGATTAATGATATACAGGCCCTACAACATTAGTTTTTATTTTCAAGGCATAGATGTAAATATAAAAAGCTGTCACAGATATGCGTGATATAATTCACCACGTATCCTGTCAGTTGAAAGCGATGTTGGAAGACACGGACTGGAACAAAGAGTGCAATGAAATGAAGCTTCTAACTATACATATACTTCACTCAGCAACAGTTTATATTAAAATATATCAATAATGTAACGACCCTTTTTATAGCCACGTTGATTTATGATTGAAGAAAATACTACAGGGGTGCATGACTTCGAATGCTGGAAATACTTCCTCTCCGATTATTTGATTGCTCGCGTTTTAGTTGCGTATTTACTGAAGTGCAAACAGTTTACCGGTTCAAAAACGTAAGTATCTTAGTGGCTGTCCTCAAATTTTTGTTGAATTATTAGGATAGGTGTAGCTGTGCAACAGAATGACTGTCTGTTTTTCCACTATCCTCAGATAACTTTATGGAGTACAGAATGTCTCTTCTTCAGCTCACACTGGGGCAATTTTCGTATGTGAAGTTCACCTCTTAATTGTAAATTTTGCTTTTTGGTGGCTGTTGACTCAACATGATTATTAATATTTCCTTGCAGGAAGGCCTGTCATATCCTTTGTGGAACGCATGTTAGTGTGCGGAAAATAATTTAAAAATATTCACCAACCATTGCTACTTACCATATTTTATTAAAAACCAACACAAAATTGGAATGCATTTATTCAAATGGTAAACATTTTTCATTGAGTTATTATTCAAAGATTCGCACAAGAATTGCTTATGCAACCCGGCTTCATTTAAATAACATTTATGACAAAACAATCACTTCTTGAACGAACAAACACTTTTCGAAGAAACAAGCATATGAGTTTTTACTCACTAGCTAAATCAAAAATGGCGTGGTGGGGGTTACTCAGTTTCAAATCCTGGTGACAGTTTCTCTAAAATTATTGAAATACTATTTGACTTCCGAAGAGGGGGTTATAATTTATAAAACAGAACATGCCTATCAGTGGAGCGCAAATTTGCATAATGAGGATCCTCTCGTCTCTTCCAGCAACGCCTCTGACATCCCTATGTGGAGCGGCGGAGGATTGAAGTGGGGATACGTCGATACACATACGCAGAAAAGGTGATGAATAAACCAGTCAGAGCATCCATCTGAGCCGGGTAAACAGTAAATTTAGCTTTCAGAAAACAATAATTGCCCCAACAGCGATGAAACGCCGTCTGAAATTACCGAGGCAAGGAAAATGCTGGGAGGGTGCGCTTGTCGCCTCGGGTAAACAGCCTCTGCTTTGAGCCGCGCGGCGCATCGAGGGAAAGTATTTCCAAGTTTGGTGACCGGACGACAGATATGTCGTCGCTGATATCCATGCAGTTCGGCTCTTTTGCTCTAATTGCCGATTCGATTAGCCAATTACTAATTTGACTTGAGTGCAGGCATTTCCGCGTGCGTGGGACATGAAAACAAAACGAGGTGCTGCGGTGATCATCACAGAAAGTGCGTTCTGACATTAATGTTTTATGAGCATTCGCGCTGGAGCATTTCTGTGATGTACAGCTTAATACCATACTCTAGAATCCACTCTAGTTTTACGATTAACACCCACCCTGTTTTATTACCGGCTCTCAGGCCGTCCTCTGTGACAGGAAGTCAATGTGACACATCAGTCGGGAGATTTTAATCTGGAGTCCAACCTGCCATACAGATACAGAGGCCTGGATTACATTGGAGGCCAGCATTTTCCTTTAAATCTAACAATCAATGCAAGTGTTATTTCAGAAAAAAAAGCTGCATATATTTGTAACTTATTTTGGTGATAGCTGAATTTGCTCAACGCTGTTGGTGATTAAAAAAGTAACTCGAGTTTAATTGTTAATAAAAGATAAGGGTGTGTGTTGTTAGATCCAAGCCCAAACATGGGGGCGAATTCCAAACCCAAAGTGACTGTCCTGTTGGTAAAACAAACCAGCTGTTGTTTTGTTAGTGGGCTTGTAGTCAAACACAAGGTAGAGAGACGAAAATTTTGATATGGGACGACACAGGATACACATGCACGGAACTAACAAGAAGATGGAAAGGTTACTGTCAGCCAGAAACGTGTTTGCCAGGTGTGTGGATTTTCACGATCATCCCAATGTCAATATCTGCATTTGTAGTAACTTGATCCCCCATGTCTTTTACTGCATATTATGTCTTTAATCTTTCATTACAGCCTTACAAACATAATTCTTTACCATGGCTCCTCTGAATAGATTCACAAAAGATGGTAACTAGAATTCTACTTAGGAAACATTGATATTCACATTTCTCACAAACATATAAACAAATGTCAGGGTCTCGCACATGCACGCACGTGCGCACACACGCAGTGAACTGCAACGAGTAAAACACGTCATACAAGTGTGCCTCCCTTTGACACAATCCAGAAGTTGGACACATTTCAGCTTACTTGAAAATATAAAAAAGAAATTCTGTCTGAGGTCAGGCAGTCAGAAAGCCTTTTAAAAACACCAGCAGCCTGATGCTGCACAGAGATTTTCTTTGAAAATTGGTCAGTGTTTGACCTTACTGTTATAATTTAGCATTTACATTGGCACTTGCTTCTGGTTTCACATTAACTGGATAAAGTCAATAAGTACTTGATAATTAAATGGAAAGTGTTTGTAGGTGTAAAAAAAGCAATTATCTGCCAATGTAGCCAGGAATATCTCCATAAATGGAATATCTCCAGGAATATCTCTTGGGTGCCTGATAAGTCCAACCAAACACTTTTGCGTGCTTTAAGTCTCAAGTACTCAATTACATTTTTGTTTACCCCCCCCCCCCCCCCCCTTTTTTTGTATGTATGTGTATGTGTGCATGTGTTTGTGTGTAACACAGTAACAGCAATATATTGATTTAAAGAGAAGTTAGCTAGATTCCCATTAACTGCATGTTCAGTCATACTGTAAGAGCAGTCATTATGAGAGAGAAGATATGTGCTACCTATGACAGACATCACAGTAAGGGTAGGTGCTTACCCTGTAACGGATGAGGAAACAGTCCTGTTATTTCCTGGATGGAGGCTTTAAGGAGCAGTCATGGAGGATCCCACCGTTCTGTTCACCCATCCTTTTAGGTGAATGCTGCTTGAGCCAGCGAGGCTTCTGAGCCTGTTCACTCGCCCGGCCGAAACTTTGGAAAGATCATTAACTGGTGTCTTTGGCTTCTTATTGTTCCCGTCGGTGCGTCTGTGGCGTCGTTCGACTTGCAAATTGCTCAATGATGTCGAATGGGATTGACATTTTTTTGTAAAATTAATACGTTTAAAAAAAAAACACTTCATGCTGTTTAATCATGGGCAATGGGGAAGCTGCTCTCTAATTAAAATATAATGATATTTCCTTCTCAGATCTGGAAGGGTCAGTGCATGTGTTGCTATGTAGATGTTAAATGAATATGTTCATATATTCATTTATTAATTTATACATTTGGGCAGTTGTTTAGTTGAATATAGTCCTGTATTCATGTATTAATTTATACATTTGGGTTGTTATTTAGTTCTGCATGCTGATATCCAGAAGGCCGTAAAAGTTATTCTTCGACAGTGATAATGTTGGTCCTCTGTGGTAACTGTGTGAGAATTTTTTTTTTTCAACGTTGCATAAAAGAAGTCCAACTCGAAATGGTTTCCCTGGGAGTCTCGAAAAGGGGGATTAATTTTGGCAGGTTCCATAGTCCCCTTTGATCAAACGAGTTGGCAAAGATTTGGTAAACCTCGCTCCCTCTCTCACGCGCCTCTCCCCTCTTCAAGAGAAGCAGGGGAAAAGAAGGAGAATGGAGAGAAAGGGCAAAGAGAACTTCAGTCACTGCGTTCAGCAAACTTTTCCAGAAGTGGGACAGAAAGCTGAGCGCGGGCAGGCGGGTCACATGAGATGTTTTACGGCGGTTTATATTAGTATTGATAAATAAACATTATTTAAAACATCTGTCAAGCCCTGTTAAGTATCTTCTACGTGGTTCACTAGGCTTAGGAACCCAGGGCAAGGAATATTTAATTATGGCGCTAACGGTATAATCAAAAAGTCAATTTTCTCACAGCCCCTGAATGCGGAATTGCATTTGTAATATCTGCATGCAAAACTTCTGCAACCCCCTCCACACACATTTTTTATTTGCTTCACAGAAGCGAAGACTAATACATTAAGATCCAACGACCAGCACCCCCCCACCAATTCAGTTGTCCTTACAGCTAATTAGATTGTTTTATCTGCCTGGTATTAACACGAAGATGGATTGTAAGACTTGTATTACACTAACATTTAAGTGGGCCTCAATGATCTGATTATACAGAAAATGTCAATGAAAATTAATTATCCAATAATTGATCATTAGTCTGGTGTAAACAGTGACAGGCTCTAGGGATCTCATCTCTCTGACATTGACTCTTGCTTTTTGTAAGGCAAAGATAAGGACGACTTCTTCTGAAGCTATAGGACAAAGAAGTACCCCTCCTGGAATACAGCAGTGAGATAGTCTGCACATTACCTTATCTGAGGCCCACTGTGTTTCAGTCCATTCATGGATTATGTTTGTCAGCCAGCATGTTTCTGGTAATAACAGTTGCTTCTATAGCACTCATTAAATATTTTAAGTATTGATCTGATTTCTGTGGCCACTGTAGCTGCCTCCGTGACTGTTTGTCATTTTTCGATTCCTCAGAAAATGATGATCAAACTTATTTTTGGTTCATTGTCTGCTGAAGTGAAGTTTAATGTTTCAGTGACCTCACTGCAGTTCAGTGAATTCAATGGTATTCATGTTTTCTGTCAAAAAATATTTTTATATGGAAAAAATCAAAAAATACTTTAATGTCTACAATATGTACATGAAAAAATGAAAATAGGTACATTAAAAAAATCCAAAAAATTATGTAACACAACATATACAGCAGTTATGTAATATACACTTGAGAAATAACATTGTAAACAAACAAAACATTTTAGATACAAACTGTGAATGTATATTCCTCAGAGGTGAGATGAATAGTAGAATTATTAAAAATTTGTTGTTATTTAGCTGTGATATATCCTTATTTGTATTTCGTGAAGATGTAAAATTCATGCCAAGATGAGTTAAATTCCAAAAGACTGACCAATGGCAAAACAGTTTATCAAAACCTAATGAATGAGAAGAAATGTGCTATTGTTGGCTGTAGCAGTTATTATCAAGTCTCATTATTGTTAGGAAATATTGCATAGTATAAACAAAGCATGGATACATTTTACCATAGTTGCTACTATCTCCACTGCTGCTACCACAAGAAATGATATTGAAGTCCAATGGATACCATGGTCTATAAGGTAAACCCTTATTAAAACTTTTTTAAAGGTTCAGAATATGTGTACAAATGTTGACCTTTGTATTTAATAAATTTTAGGTAAATTATGGAAATTTTCTGTCTTCTAGCAGAACATTTTATTTGAGAAGAATCCCAGAATTTCCTGTTTTTTTTTTAAATATACGTTGTCAGACAATCCACGGGAAGGCAAGTCACACAGCTATTTTTTCATAAAAAGTATCAGCTTTTTATGAAGAAAAAAAAGGTCTACATCAGTCTACATTGATGTCTGCTGCTTTTCTAACCATCTAGGTTATGAAACTTTCCCTGAACCTCCCCTCACTGTTCCTTTTGCCTGGTGGCTTGAAACTGGTAACATCCAGTGGGATTTGATATGACGTGTGTCATATTTTGAGTCAGATGTAGGCACACTGCCTAGTCATCAACAATGATTGAAAGATTTTTTTGATCATTATTATACCTATGATATTGTTTGTCAGTATCAGAGTATAGTACCAATGTTTTTGATAAGAACAAGTGAAAGGTTCTGCCAGCCAGACAGAAGGATTCTGGGAAATAGAATCTGCCCAGTATAGGGAGTGATTTAGCCTTGGATGGCATACATGCCGAATAGGCTATTTTTCTCTCTATTCACTTTTGATGGTCATATTCATGCTACCCGTTGACTTGATGTTGAATATCTAGCTTCTAATGAGCTAGATAGTATGCGATTTTGAAGGATGAATTGTGTTTTTTGTATTTTTTTTGTTATTATTTTACGATCTTCCAATGTATCCTGTATTCATACCAGGGTTATGCAGTTCACGATCTGAGTTAACTTGGCTACAGTGTTTTGAAAGGAGCGTTACTAGTAAAGTGGTTGAGACAACTAGTTAAATCCCATTTGAAGCTAATCATTAAAGTCTGCTTATATCAGTAAGGAATGGACAGGGGATGCACTCGCTTGCTGGCTAGGGCACCAGTTTCCCTGCAACACCTGTAGGTTATGTATTCATTGTGATATGTGAGATATGTGATTTCATGATTTAAAAAAAAAATCACCATTCACTCAATCATCTCTCTGTCATGATTTTACTGAAATGGAACCTGGAAATGACTTTCTGCTTCCTCTAAAGTTGCGGTATGGAGTGACCTCAGCCTGCAGCTGAGAAATAAAAATGCATAGCACATTGGAATGTCCGTTGCATGGGTGTTATCCTTTAGATCGCATTAACCGGCGAGATCGGCTCAATTTCCTGGCCTTGTGTACGGCACTGCAGAGGCTAAATGAGCGTGATTTAGGGGCAGACAGGGCTGGAAGATGGGTTAAGACAGATAATGGATTGAATGATAATTTTCATCAAGCAATCAGATATCCTGGCAATGCATTTAAAGGGAAGAAGTGACATAAAAACTAGGCATGGATATCAGCACACATATCTTGCTGTGATGCCACCCAGGGGCAGTCCGTATCAGTTATTTCAAGTGATTATTTTAAACGTCACCTGTAACGTCTGATAAGAGCAACCTTTGCTCACCTGTAAAGAGCAACCTTTTGTGGATTAGTTAAATTTTCAGTCAAATTATTGATATACTACATTATTATTATTATTTTTTTTATCAAATCCTGTTCTGTTGAAGAGAACATTTGAAGCTAAAATATGTAACATGGTCTATTTGGTGAGGCTTGGCCTTCATGGCTAATAGTGATTACAGCAGTAATTGTTGTATTCATGGAATGGATTTTTGCTTATTCATGGAAATTAATATGGCAGTGTGATGACCGCTTTGCTTAACACTTTTTGGCATGTGATTTATATAGCTGAGAGCCTTCTCTGTGATGTGGGAAAGAGGATCAAGATGGTTTTGGTTATATTTATTTTAGATTAATTTTGTTATTTTGTTTTAAAGGGACATTGTACTGTATTGCTAGCAACATGTCATTGACTATCTTTAGTATATCACAAAAATGACTGTTAATAGTCTTGAATATGCTATATACTGAACTAATAGTAGTAATAAATGCAAAACATATCTTTGGGATTTATAGCATAAATGTTACCTGAGAGAGAAATTGCAAAGCTGCATTGTCTCGACCATCTTTCAAGTGAGTCAGAAATGGATTTCGTCAATAAGGCACTTGTCTTCACATTAACATCAGAGGGTGGCAACATCAGTCTATTCAGTAATAAACCACGACCAGCAATAAAAGACTTTTATAAAAATCTCACCATGCTTCAGTCAGCTCTACTGGACTGTCTGAGGTATGTGCTCGTTGGCACATGAGGGCAGCCTCCTTTGTCTGACCCCTGACACTTTCCTCTATAGTATGTGTGTGTGTGTTACTGCCTGCATTTGTATGTGTGCGCTTGCGTGTGTGAGGGATATGTGTGTGCGTACATGTGGGTGTGAGTCTGTGATGCACTACACCTGGATAAAGTGGATTATTTGCAGACGATGTGTACTTGTGCACTTTGGTTGACCCATGTGGCTCAGCCGTGGTTAGGAGTGTGAGCATGACCTCTGGTGTTAAGTGTTGGACACATTAGCCTACCCACTGTCAGTAAATGATCTGTTTTTTGAAGCGGCCTAAGACATTAGGTAATGTCTAACATGTGAGGGGTTTGTTAGGGACACTAATGCTATTGAAAAGAAACTGACTGATATGTACCAGTCTAGATGCTGTCTGATGAGGTAGAAAAGGAATGTGATATTTACTTTTTAACGCGATAGCTCTATAACGAGCTGTCTACCAAGCTGTTACATACCTACCGCTGACAGCATACCTAGTTACTTGCATTCTTCTGCTGTGTGCGAGAACAGAGAAGGATAGTGAGGCCTTCATGAAGCCATCCATATAAAAATTTGTTCCCTTTTGTTGTGAATAACAGTATATTTCCTTCAGACTATGAAGGTAGCTAGTAATATTGGTATGGTATACGTTAGGTGACTGGCTCTAGACAGGTAGTGCTATGCCAACAGCTAATGACTAAACCAACTGTCTAGTGTAACCAAGGGTTAAACTTCACCAATACCACAGCATTAACTGACTCATAGATACCATCAGATACTGCAGGTGCCTGAAATGACCCTGAATGCAGAAATTCTTGAAATTATCCAGAAAAAAATCAGTTGTCATGATTTGTGACATTATTGACAAACCTGACGATCTGTTTTATCAAAAATACCTGGTATTTGGGCCAGTATTGTCTCAGTAAATCGTCAGAAATGTTGAGAATTTCCACTCAGTTCCTGAGGGTCATTGTGCAAGAGCCACCTACAGCACTTCCATACAACTAAAAACAATGCATCTAACAGTCTAAATGAAACTTACATTGAAGCAGGTAAGTGGATTATATCAAAATGGAGAGCTGTGATTGGTTATGGCTTGTTCACTCATAATTTTCAAGAAGAGATAAGTCATTCATCAAGTCTACCCTACATGACCATTAGTTATATCTTCTAAATCAGCAATACTAGCTTATAACAGCCACAAGCCATAATTATTGTCATTTATAGGACTGCAGAATGGCTTTGTGAGGACAGTAAAAACTCAGTCCTAATTAGTTCCAGTCCCTTTTATTTAGTGAAATTATGGAAATTCCTGAGAAAAACAAATATGTTATGGACATCATCAAGAATATTTTTAAAGAAGCTTATCTTGGCCATAAAGTGTGTAATTTAGCTTTTGCAAAGATATGGACATGACTCAAACCAAAGCCGGACAATACCAGCTTTTGTAGCTTTCAGCAAATTGTCACACACAAAACTGGTATATATAAAGATAATACTGTAAGGAACCGGTATCTCATAATGTTATGCAAAAACAGAAGTTATAGTATTGAATTATTGATGAAATTGTAATAGCATTTCTAATTATTAGGGTATTTGCAATTCTGCTCTCTGCCATTTTATATTTCAGTTCATGCCTTTAATATGACCTCTTTTCCTTACCCTACTAATGTTACCAACTTTCTGTACCATGTAAACATTGGGGTTGCATTCAGATTTCCTGAAATATCCCCCAGATATCCCCAGGTAGCCCCCTCACACACTCTGCAGTTCTGACTACAGGTCTGAGAGCAAGGGCAAGGACTTTTGCTTCCGGCCACTAGGTGGCGATGTTTATTAATGTCTCAGTGGGCTCATGCCGCAGATGGGCAGAGAGCGGAAGCAGGGCTGAGGCTGACCAAGGGGAGGCAGAGCGCTGCTGCTGATCTTCTTTGTTGCCCTGCGCTCACCTCCACACTGAAATGGGAGGGACGGCCAAGCGAGGGACAGGAAGCCAGGAGAGTCTGTGTGTGCCCACTGCACAGCTAGCACAGAGTGTGTGGGGTTAGGCCGCTCTGCAGCTCTGTTGCTTTTCAGTGTGTCTGAGGGGCGTTATAGTATGTCCCACAATCCCTTCTTTCTCTGTTCCTCTGACACCCTTTGTTTTGACAGCAAATCGTCTCTCACCCAGTTGCTAACTTACCCAAATAATGAGTCAGCAACTTTGCCCTCCTCCATAATTTGCTCATCTTTCGGCACTACTGGAAAGAAAGAGAGACAAAATGAAGGAATGAAACGAATAATGAGAAAACGGGATTCTCTTTGCAGCCCGGTGGGTGAGTGGAAATGTAGATTGGGCCTGAGGGTGTTGCTCAGCTGGGGCAGAGGAGATGCTAGCGCTCTCGCCCTGCCTCTCCCTCAAAGCGGCCGGTCTTTGTGTGGCGGATTCGCTCTTCAGAGGGGCTTGTTTGCAGGGTGAGGGCTCTCAGGGAGAGAGGGGAGGAGTGCACCCCAGATGAAAAGCGCCCGGCCTCTCTCCTGGGCAGAGGGCGACCGGTCACAGACATACGCCGTTTGAAATGCCAGTAGAGCTAAACTGCGGGAGCTGCTTGTGTGCAAATAACTCTCTCCCCCACCGCCCCCAATCCCTCAACCTCACCCTCCTTCTACCCCTGCCTTGGTCTTCTGCATTCTGCATTTCTTCTCTTCTCTGTGTTATTCATCTTCCTTTGGCTTTAGAGGAAAAAACAAAGAGCTGAACTTCAGGATCTGCTTGGGAAGAATGTGTGGAAGTGGTGGTTTTCTTCCCCTGTCACTCTTCCTCCTTTTACCCACTCCTCCTCATTCTTCTTCTTCTTCCCCTTCTCCCCCTCTCTTCTCCTCCCCTCTCTCTTCTCTCGCCCTCCTTTCTTCCTCCTCCTTTCTCTCATTCCCCCTCTTGTCTTAATAACGCAGTCTTCGTTTTCTGTCAGGTGTGTGCGTGGAGCGCACCCTCAGAAAAGTAACACTGAGAGAATCTGAGTCGAACAAACAGCATGAAAGGCATCTGCTTGTATATTAAAGTTGAAGCACTGCAGTCTGACAAAACCCTACTGTTCACCCCCCTTCTCCTCCCAATTTCAAAGCTGATTTTGTACAAATCAGTGAGCTGACGCTCCCAGAATACAGAGGAGAGATTTTGCTGCCGTTTTGTTGCGCTGTCATTTTGACATCAGCGAGAGGATTGTTGCACTGGCAAGCTTTACTTTTGGGTGAAACAAAAAAAAAAAAAGAAAGAACAGAAAAACAAAACAAATCTGTTTTGTTTGATTAACATCCTTTCCCTGATGTCAGTTTCGTGTTCCCTGTCATCTCTAGATGAAGCCTGTGGGGCCACTAAGAAATTAATGGAACCAAAGAAAAAGAAATACTCAAGAAACGTTAATTAATAGTTTTTCCTTTGAACAGGCAACCTGGTGAGCAGAAGCCGGACTATCAGTCCTTGGGGGGGTGGAGATGTCCTCACAGCGATGCTGTGAGCTTCACCTTCTTCCTGCCTATGACAGAGCAAATAAAGTCACTCAACCTCGCAGCCTCACGGACAAAAATTCTTCTCAAATTATAGCACCACTGAAAGTCCTATAAGACTAAAACACATACTGTAGTGCTGTACTAAAATTGCTATGCTCTGTAAGACATTTTTAAGGGCAGTTTTCATGGAATTTACAGGGTGTCTTGAGTTCCCAAACAGGTAATGATAATGCTTGTGGGGATGATGGTGATGATGGTAACAGTGATGCTGATGATGATGATGATGATGATAATGATCGAGATTACGATGATGATGATGATGATGATGATGATGGAGGCATCGTATGTCAGGATGTCACTGATCCTTTCAAACAAAGCCTGAGCTGCAGACCTGCTTCAGCGCATCGGTGTCAGCGTCGTGTTCTCTCCGCCACTGATGCATTAGCATAAGCCACCACCGTAAACTGCGAGGGCCATTAATGCTATTACTGTAACAGGGCTATCAACCCTCCATCACAGAGAGGGAGGGAGAGAGAGAGAGAGAGAGAGAGTGTTTTATGTATATTTATCAAATTCCCAGCAGTAGTATCTGCTACTTTAGCGTAAGCTGTCAGACCAGGAAGAGAGGGATGTGAAGACTCCCTGTCTCTTGCTTTAAAGAGAAGCACTGTTGTGGTCATATGAAGTTTCATCAAAGAGGACATTTTTCTACCAATCATATTGGTTAATCCTTTTTATGTTTCAGTGTGGAAGTAAAGGTACGCTCACTCTATTGCATGTAATGAGACATGCACTTACATGAGGTGTAATGGTGGGAGCTCTGTTGTTTTATCCACTGTTTTTTTATCATTCCTATAATCAGCTTTTAGATTGGTTAACTTCCTCTATATATCCTGATCCAATGCGTCAGTGGTGACAAGCCGCACATATTTCTGTGAAATCTATTAACTGCAAAAGTTTTGAATGTTCAGCAGTTCTCTCAGTCTACAAATTGCCCGACATGTTTTCTAAACACAACCCCGTGCCATAACCGTAACACTGTGCCCTTAGGCACTCTCCTGTCACTTCACTGTTCTGAGGTCAGTGGTTTTGCGTGTTACCCACTTGTTATGACCTGTAACCCAATAAGACTCTAGCTTCTTTTTAGGACCTAGTCTGGGCTACCCGTGGGTGGTATTGAACATGTTCAGGATGAACATGCTACATTTCAGCTAGCTGATATTCACGTCTTTGAATAGCTTTTTTCCCTCATCTGAAAATTTGATAATGACATATTGGGGGTGAACACATCAGAGATGTATACGCGATATTAGAAATCATTTGTGACTCAGTTTTCCATTTTTCCACGAATCCAATTTTTCCCTTTACGGCTCAGATTCTGTTTGAATGTGTTATTCCGTCCAGTTGTTTCGCCTTCAATTTCATAACCTTTGACCTTCTACGTGCTCTCCAGCGCTGTCTCAAAAGGAGCTGTGTTAGATTGTCGCATTAGCCCTGATGGGCGAATAGTCCTGTAATATGTAACGGGGCCAGAGATTTAGTGTAGCACAGCGAGGTGACTCAGCCACGTCCCATCGCCGCGACGTTAGGCCGCTGCAAAGTCGACATCAGTCCGGAATGGTTCTGGTTGGGGGGGTTTCTGGTCCGCAGAGGGAGCATTCAGTGAGATAGCACCATGGCCCCTGCAATTTTAAAAAAGCCTGTAGAGACTGAACTGAAAATCGTCCTCCGAGAGACTCCGCCCTGAGAGCAGGGAGGGAGAGGGAGCTGTGTCGTTTTCAGAATTATCGTCACAGAGGCCTGCGGTTTCACCAAGCACAGAGGGGCCAACTTGTCC
The DNA here is from genome assembly GCF_013368585.1 of Megalops cyprinoides. Classification (NCBI taxonomy): domain Eukaryota; kingdom Metazoa; phylum Chordata; class Actinopteri; order Elopiformes; family Megalopidae; genus Megalops; species Megalops cyprinoides. Next base: position 6,819,775 of record NC_050593.1, read on the forward strand.
AAAGGTGTTTCCCTTGGCTGCGCACAGGCAGGGGACCAGTTATAATTTCAATTTCTCCTTTTCCCCCTATGTATTTGAAACGGATTAGCAATGAGAGGATGTCGAATGCGGCACTCACACGCATTTGTGACTGCTCCTCCTTTACGGGATCAGTCTGCATGGGCTGGAAATGAAAAGGCTAGATTTCCTCTAATGTGAATAAATATGCGATAAGAACTTTGAGGAGAGAAAAAAATGTAAAATGTATTTTTTATCAGGGTTTGGAGGAAAATCAATATGCACTGGATAAAAGATCACACGCTAGATCCTGCGCGTGTGTGAGCGCATTTATCTTTGTGTTTCTGCGAGTCTCAATTTGGTAGATATGAATTTCCAGACGATGCAAATGTATCATTTGGTGACTATAGAGGTTGACTGTTAGAAGTGGGAGCTGGGAAATTCTTTGTCTTGGAGTCTGATGAGGCCGTTAGGACAAGGGTGTTGATCCCTCATTTGGACATCATAATCACTGAAAAAATGGGGTGGAGGAGGGATGCTGTGAACAGCAGATTGTAAGTATTGGGATTTAATACTAGCAGATAAAAAGAGTTTATCTAGATTAGGTTAGCATAGGGATTGTCTATAACATCTAAAATCTTCTTTTGGAACTTCACTAATAATTTCAGAATACACAGGTGGATGGATGATTTGTGTGTGTGTGTGTGTGTGTGTGTGTGTGTGTGTGCTTACATGCATGTATGCGCATGTCAGCTTTATCATTGATCATGTCAGTTGGTAGTTGGACCTGTTTCTTGCCTCACGCCACAGCAGAGAGCATCATGGGTATTGAAATACACCATTTATACCCATTAACCTTTCCTGATTAAATCGTGGGGGTGCCATTGTTCCTCCAAAAGCACCCCCAGCGTGGGGGGTAGCAGCCAGCCACTGTCCCGCAGCATGGTTGTGAAAAAGGGGCCCGCTCTGTGTCCCTTTTTCCACAGACAGCCACGCCTCCTTTTTCCTGAGGGCAGCGCAGATGAGAGCTGTGGATAGGGGTGTGTCCTCTTTGGCGTTGGGTCCTCGCGGGCTCGCCCGGTCGAGCTCAGGGTTCCATTACCCGTCATTAGCTCCTCCCAGCATGGGTCCAATCCGCTAATTAGTGGAGCCGCCGAGGATCGCTGAGATTTAAGCACCAGCTCAATCCCATTATCTCCTGTCCCCCACAGCTTGGCAGAGTCATCCGGATTCCATGGGCACGGAGGAGGGTCCGGGGTTATCAATAGCCCCCTCCCCACCAAATAAACACAAACCACATCCCTGGGGGCGGGGTCTAGCCTGGAATGGCACCTGGGAGTGACAGAGGGAGGAGGTAAGGAGGGAGGAGGACTTGGGGGGGGGGGGGTGGGAGGCTGGTGTTTGGAAAGAATATGGGTTGCCATGTTTGCTCAGAGCCCCCAGTGTTTGGAGGGTCTCATGCTGCAGTCACCCCAGAGCTACTAATTACTGCTCAGATGTCACACTCACGGTGGATAATGGGAGTCAGGAAACAGAATTAGAATATTCCTTCGGGGCCTGAGGGGGGGGGTCCTTCTCTGGGGGGTGCAATGCGCGTCTGTGGGTGGGAGTGTGTGTATGTGTGGGGGGGTTATCTCTATCTGGCCGTGCTATGTGGCCCTGGTCTATGTCCCTGCCAACCTCCTCTTCGCACATTTGGTGTCTGTTGGCAGGGCGACGCCTGTCTGTTAGGGACGGTTGAGTGGCATCTGCTCTGTGGAGAGCGACGCACCGGCGGCTCTTGGCAGGGCCAGCGCGTGTTGCGGGGGCTGGCACAAGGCATCGTGGGTACAGCAGGGGTGGCGGCACCAGCAGCAGGCAGGATGCGGCCTAGCGGAGAAACGTTTTGCCCAAACAGTAAGACCTCTCCAGGAATGAGAGCTCTCTCTCCAGCTCCCTCCTCCCTCCCTTTCCCCCTTTCGCTCTCTGTATCTCTGTCTCCACAAAAAATCCTGCCTTTCATTTTCTCACCCCTGCCTTTCCTTTCTCCCTGCTCTCTCTTTTCTCTCTCTCTCTCTCTCCGTTTTCACTGCCAACACTTGACACGATCCATCCACACCGTTGTACTTGCTGCAGATTAATAAATAATTTGCATATTTCATATTCAAGCAAAAATACTCCATCTGCAAAAGCACCGATGACTTACTGATTGAAGCAGTAGGTGTATCAAATTGATTATTTTTTTTCCTATAGGCTTCAGAAGTGCATTTGCTGTGAAGCGGGTCTCATGAAGCACCTTTTTCAGCTCCCAATTAAAGTCGTAACTTTTGTCATGAACACACATAAATATCATAACAGCTTTAAGAATTGACATAAGGTTATGAAACATGTCCAATGAAAAACAAGTATTAAGAGCTGGTTATGTTTAGGTGTGCTTATGAACACTGTTATGATGCATCATGCAGTAATTAAGTGACTATGAATTCTTCATAAGACTCAATTCAGGCAAAGTATTACCAAATACTTTCTGCAGTATCCTCTCACGGTTCATGAACATTAAGGTCTCTTTTTTATCTCCTCTGTAGCCACTGCTTCCTTTCATCACAGACCTCATCTCTTTTATTTTTTTCATCGTTTTCTTTTAGGTTTTCATAAAACAAACGCCATTAATAAACTGCTGTGCTGACACACGCAGGAACTCAACAGCAAAATGAATGCACGAGCGACTTATCAAACCTCAGCCTTCCCTGTGTCATTCACAGCCTCTCAAAGAGAATACATAACTACCAGTGGTGGGGAAGGGGAGGGGGCGGGGGAGGGGAGGCACAGATTCGCGACATGGCTGAGAAACACTAAAATATTGAAATAAACACCACAGATAATCGTCCTAACGGTGGAAATCACACACAGTGCTTTGATCCCCCATACTCAAGCCTGACCCTATATGTAACAATGCAACAGACTAGCCATGTCTAGTGTGGACACAAACTGAGCAGACACACACACGTATGGAAGGTGTTATTATGTGTTTATTACTGTTTCAAGACCAAAATACAGCCTGCTGTTTTTTCCTGAAGTTTTTTATAATTACCATAGCCTGTCCGTCGCTGACAACTGGGGGGTGGGTCTGTGGCGGTGTGAAGTGGACGCGCTGTAAATTGATTTCAGGGAAGATCTGATGGATGAATGGAAAATGAACGTCTTCATCGGTGACCACCCCCCACCCCCCCCCCCCCCGGCCAGCATGGCGTGTCGGCGCGATTGCTTTTCTCCCCGACGCCGCCGTGTGATTGACACGCCCGCTAACGAGCCCTGTCTGCGTCCGCACTCTAATTTACCTGGGCGGACCGCGCCGCCCTGCCCCCCGCAGGTAATGAGATCCGCGGAGCGTCCGGCGGATGGATGGAGGAGGAGGAAGAGGAAGAAAGGAGGGCAGGGGGATGAAAGAGGGAGAGGAAAGGAGAGGCGGAAGGACAGAAAAAAGACACACGCGTCCTTTAAAAAAGACAGTCACGTGACCCGTGTGGGTGAAAGTCACACTGCGTTCTCACCCAGGAAGGGTGTTTATTCATTTTTTAGATCCAGTTTTTTCCTCTATTTAATGTGCTGTTCATGTGCTGCATTTCGCATCCAGCTCCACTGTAATGTGCATGGCCTCACAGCAGTTGGCTAACACTGGACCTGTCAGCGTCATGCGTTTGCCATTGATTCTGTGCTGTGGACCAAAGATGCATTCTGCGGCTAACAGCCGCGCTGCTGAGACTCTGAGCGACTCGGCGGCCGCGGTGCACAAAGGCCAGCTGTTGACCCTCTGATCCGGGCCCCAGATGTCTTTGGCGCATGGGGACCCCCGCGACAAAGCCTCGCCTTTGCCGGGGTCGCCGATGTAATTAGACAGGGTCCACACCCCGCGGTAACATGTCGCCGCCTCTTTGGCTTTGGGGGGTGGTGGGGGGGGAGGGGGGTAGTGGGAGGAAATGAATCAATTAGCAGACTTTGTTAATTCAAGTCACTCTCCGGCGTGACCCAGAGCTGCGCAGGGAGAGTGGTGAGTGAGAGTAAAAACATAGTCCCAGATGTACATTTATTATGGGTTTTTGGGAAGGGCGCGGTGTCTAAATGCTTCTTAATGCAACTAAATTGAGGGCTGTTTATTTTCAATTACATCTACAATGACCTGTGTCTCTCTGTATCATAGCTGGAAGGCTATGTATGAGTGTTGGTGTGTGGGTGTGTGTGTGTGTGTGTGTATGTGTGCACATGCATATGTATATGTGTGTCTCTTCTCGTGCATGTATGTGAGTGTGTGACCCAGTGTGTGTGTGTGCAGGCGTGCATGCACATGTATATGTGTATTTCTTCTTGTACATGTGCATGTATGTAACTGCGTGTGCATTTGTACATGTAGATAGATAGACAGATCTCCTGTTGAGGTGCATGGGGTTTGTGAGTCAGTATGTGTATGTATACTGTGTGTTCATCTCTTGCACATACGTGTCAGTGAACAAATGTGTGTGCCTGTTTTACATGCATTTCACCCTGCAGTCAGCCATCTCGGCGGTAAGAGGAGAAATCTGCTCTTATTTATTTTGTGATTAAAAGGTGTTGAGATGTCAGCGAAGGTCTGGCTGTTAATCAGGGAGCATGCTTCACTTTAACCCTGATTAAAGCCTTAAAATGTTAATATTGTCATCTCTCATCAAAACAAAGAGCTGCGCAGTGAGTTTGATTAATTCCCGCTGTAGCGGGCCTGGCGGTAAGCACGCCCCTTCACGAGCAGGGGGGGAAACCGAAATCGAAAACATCTTTCCTGAGGACGCGGCTCTCAATAATAAAGAGCCCCGCGTAGCAAAGGTGTGCGAGGCTTGATTGTGGGGATTCTCTTTGATCTGACACTTCTCACTGATTTCGGTTTAAATGCTATAGTCTCGGAGCGTGTGCCGTGATCCCAGACGGCGATACAACAACCCCTTGTCCACATCCCTTATGCTCCTGGCAGATAACGCGTGGAGAGAGAGGTGGATTCCCATTATCTTCCCCGAAAACGCTGCTCTGGAACATCTCATGGCCCATTCATTTATGGCTCTACCACGTGGCAGCTCCGTTTCCTGGATTCCTTGTGTGCAGGGTCATGTGACTTGGAAGGGTGATACCCAAGTGGCTGTGCTAGAGGGAAGGACCTCTTGTGATGTCACAATGGCCGAGAAGTTTTCACATGACATGAACATAATCAGCTGTATTCCCACACCTTCCTCACTTGTCATGTCCTCTCCCTGCACTTATTTCCTGCTAAAGCTGTCATGAACAAACCTGTAGAGCCCACCCCGAAATGGCCAAAATGGATGTCTGCCCCTGCCCAGTGTGTAGGAGGTGCTCATTTTAGCTACTATATGCTACTATTTCCTGACTGTTAACCTTAGGCTTGGATCTGATGTCCAGTTTTTTAAAAATTATTTTTTCAGCACAACTTTCTCAGCTGTGACTGTAGCGTAGGAAACAGCCTGTCTGATCACTGTCAATGTTTTACCTTCTCTCCTCTCCGACCCCGCCTCTTTTCCCCCGTAACCCCTGTCCCCACTGGGGGGGACGCCGTTTCTCAGAGAGCCCATGGCCCCCCCAGTGGCCTCACCTTTACCTGTTCACCTAAGCTGCAGGAGGGTGTTAATGGAGCAGCGTTTTTCTCTCTCTCTCTCCCCCTCCCTCTCATGGCTGCTGCTTGTTTACCAGCCCCAGACTCCGCAGGGGGTAAAGGCTCTCTTCCAAAGTTTAGAGGAAAGCAGTCGACTCAAACTTTTTTCCTCTGACCTCATTTCCTCTGTCGGTGGAGATGGCTTTGAGCCGAAGGGGGTGTGGCCTAATGTCTGCGCGGAGTCCTCTGTGGTCGTACCAGGAATACCCAAGTAAGATGGAAACTAATCTCTCTTGAACTTGAAGCTGATCATCGGATTTAATTGAGAAAAGTTGCGTGAAGTCATCTCCCTGTTGACTGATTGCACATGAAAGGTTTTGCAGGACTGTCATCTTTTAGCTCTGGCCGAGGTCTTTTATCTTCCGGCAGAAAGGACGAGCGCCAGATTGTATCACAGGCATCCACCACTGTTGACTTACGAACTTTAGGGTGACCTTTAATCCTGTACAACTGAAAAATATATATTTAAACAGGGGGCTCAAAGGACAAAAGCGAATACACTAAATAAGATGAAGACATAACATCTCTCCACATCTCCCCTGGATTCAGATGGAAAGGCACAGAAAGAGCTTACAAGGAGTGGTTGTGGTGCGGTACTGAGTGAGTTTGGGTCAGCTGACCGTAAGGTAACTGCTCACCACAGCAGAAGATTAACCTGTGGACTGGGTGCTGGGCTCTTCTTGCACCAACCCAGTCTTTGATGTTAATAGTTGACCTCATCTCTCTGGTTTCTCCATGGGAAGGAGACTTTCCCTGTGTACCTTCTCCATCCCCAGAGTGCCTCTCATTACTGGCACATACTGAAATCCAGTTCAGCCCTTGGCCGAGCCCCACTTCCAAGCCCCCCCCCATGAGTTTATAGCCTCAGTGCTCTCAGGTCAGACTCTACAACTTAGAAACAGATCCAGAAGATGAACACCTCAGAGTTTTTTGACTTGTGATATATGTATATATGTGTGTGTGTGTGTGTGTGTGTGCGCGCGCGTGTGTGTGTGTGTATGCATGTCCGTGCAAACATACACACGCCTGGACAAACATACACACACACAAGGACATGCATACACACACACAAGGACATGCATACACACACACACATGCACGCTATGTAGGTGTTCCCCCACACTGCTCCTCACCCAGAAGTATTATTCTTAGTTATTAGCTTTAATTACAGGCTCATTAGGTGGATTGACTCACCACATCTCTACATATTAACCAACAAGCGCAAGTAAATCCCCTCCTTTCCCCTGCTCAAGGTGACCACGCTGTCTGTCTTGAGTAAACGAAGTGTAACAAGGCCTCCTACGTGGGGCAAACCCTCTGCCCCACCAATGCACACTCACCTCTCTGTCCACAGCCGAACCTCAACAACATTTAATTCCCCCTTTCCCCAAATCCACTCAAAAACTGATTTGTCAGGTTTTCCTCCCCTAGCAGTCATAAGCTGAATATTACGCCACGCGTGTGTTCGAAATCCAATTCTTATCTGGAAATCTTTTTACTTTTTACCCGCTGAATTAACCTTGGGGAGTTGGTGATGGAAACAGAAATGAGAACTCCCTTGGTGGTAGAGAGTTATACTCTTCACAGAAAAAAAGGAAAAAAAAAAGATTCTTCAAGTGGAGGTCTTTGAATAATGTGTTGTGCTAAACATTTTAATTAAAACTACCCCTATGCAGCCATGCCAAAAGAATTACTGCAAAGCATCTTTTCCCCCTAACTGGAAGCAATTCTGTAAAAAACGGAAATGGAGCTGTTTTCTATGAGACCGGCGACTGAGGAATTAATCACTGTCTACTGCGGCCCACCTTCTCAGAGATCTGTGCAGCTGCATACATCTATTAAAACAGATTTTACCTGGCGACAAGGAGAGTGACAAAGTTATCTTCAAAGACGCTTACTCCTGGGCACTCAGTTGCAGAATCCTTTATTTTTCAACCAATCAGAATAAAAGAAATTGAATAATTAAAAAAAAACATTGAAAATTTGACAAGACTCTGAAACAAACTCTTGTGTTATCTTTTGATCTCAATTTGTTTTATGGTGGTTTAATGCTAGTGATCAATGTTTTCCTCTAAAGTGATTTATGCAGTAAGTCCTTTGACTTGAAAGGAGAACGCTGCACCTAAAATCAACACAAAGCATGCTGGTCAAAACCAGGACTGGTGCTATCAAGGATTGCTGCAGTGTCTGGAGAGAGATTTCACTGACTTGCCTGAACTTGAAAAAGCGATTTCAGTCTCAGACATGTAAAATGTGCTACACATACAAAATCCCTCCTTTTTATTCATTTATTTCAGTCTCATCCTTTTATTCATTCATCTCATTCTACTTCATCATAACAATTTATATATTGTGTTTATTAGTGTTAGCTGTAATCTATTTTAAGTGTAATAATGGTGTTCCCCATAACTGTATTACTTTAGCAAAACGTCAAATATCATCTCCAGCCAGTAAAGCTTATTCAATTGAAATGAATGAAATCTTTTAAATTCAGTTATTGTTCTTCATGTTGGTTTACAGAAGTGCTGTAATTTGAATGACTCTCACACACAAACACACACACATACAGTTAAATGTATCCAGTGTCTTATGTGGTGTGGGTTCGCTTCATAGGCCTTCATGTGTAGTTTTGCCTCTGCTTCGGGTTTGATTAACAGGCTTCAGAGTATTTGGCTTTGATATATGCACCTGAGGTCACCTTAGTGTTGGGTTACACCTGGCAATTTTTTAATTGTAATTACTAGCAGGTGAATTGCTCTGGCGAGTAACGGCAAACATGATGGCTTCCCTGTGATGCGAGAGGCCACTGACACGAAGCAGGCAAATGCACGGCAGCGATAACAGGCCTCGCTATGGGGGAAATAAAAAGCAGGAATCCTTGAAGATCTTCAAGCGCAGGGATATTGCATGAAAAGTTGTGGCTTTACCCAAAATACTGCCATGACCCAAATGCAACTACAGCTGGCTAAATTGGAACAGATCAAAAATATGTATAGATTTTTTTAGAGAGGAGGGGTGACAGGCTCCCAGCCCATGCATAACAGGCACTCCCCCTCAAGGCCTGCATTTGTATTGAAACACCCCCTCCCTCCTTTTTAGCACCGTAGCATACACTGTTCAAGCCAGCCCAATGAACCGTTAACTATAAGCATAGCCCAGAAAAACTCACCATAAACCCAGTGACCCAGAGAGCCACCTCTGTCCCTAATACCCCACCCCCCTACCACATGGGGTAACTGACATCTCTCGGGTTTGAATCCTGTCCGATCCACAACTATTGCCATCATTTGGTTTCGTCTGGTGCTGTCAAGAAGCAGGACCACAGGCCAGGCAACTTCCTGCTGCTGCCGCCAGCTGTGTCCTCCAACAAGGGCACTTAGCCAGGCCGGAGCAGGGGGTACGAGGCCGGGTCGACCCAGCCCAGCAATTCCCGCAGAGCGCTAATGGATGGGTGTGCATCCCGGGTGGTCCTGGGCTGTCCCCGCTGAGGAGGAGAGCACCGTGCTTTATTCGCTGTGCTCTCAAAGTCACCTTCTGGCATCTACCCCCGGGGTTTTTGGAAGCCCTCCCGCTTCATGTCAGCAGGCTCACCTGTAGGTCCCTGTACTCCTGCACTGATGGAGTATGTAGTGAACGTCGGTCCATTTCCTGTCTGAAGGGGGTCTCTGCAGGTGAGCTGAGGGGTCTCGGTAGAGCGAGGGAGTGGAAATGAACAGCAGAGCCCCAACTTTTTGGGCAATTAACCTTTCAGTTCCGGCAGCCACTGAACAAATGTGAAGAAAAAATGTGTGCTCACACTCACACACAGACACACTCAAACATGAACACACAGACACACACACACACACAGAGTGGTCTCAGAGGTGTTCTGCAGAGGCTCTTATTCCGGATCAGCAGAAACAGAAGGACACCATGCTGTGTGAAATTTTTAGCATCGGCTCCTGTTTCTGACCCATGAAATTTCCCTGTGTACCCCCGCACCATGTGGGGCTGGAAGAGTTTATCTGGTGTTAGTGGTTTCCTGTGGTCTTCACTGAGACCCATAATACATTCTGGATGACTGTATCTCCATGTCCCAATTCTGAGTCAGTCACAGTTCTATATACATTTGCAAAGAACCCACCATAAAGAGTCCCTGTTACATCTGTGAAATAGCTTCTATGTTTTATTTTAACTCCAAAGAAAACTGAAAATTGCTCAGAAAAGTAAAAACAACTTGAATTCAACTGGAAATGGACACGATCAGAAAGTCGCTTGCGTAGCCAATCACAAAATCAGAATCGGTGGCACATTTTTGATAAAAGCCCCAAATGCTCCAAATTTTGCGAAAGTCGTGGCAGTTGGCAGTTATGATGCGGGGCACCATAGTCTGCAGTGAATTCCTGGTGAATAAATTTTCTTCTCCTGTTTAATTAGGGTCACAGTCTCACTTTAGTATCACATTTTTTTCTCCTCTTCCCCATCCACTCCTCCCGCTAGCTGTGTAACAGAGCGTCAGTTAGTGTCAGTTATGTTGGCTGCGATTCTGCAGGACAATCACTGGGGCTGCCAATGGCGAATCTTGAAGTGAAATAACAAAGGGAAAGGTGTTTTGTTCCAGCGGGCGTCTATGGCATTTTCCCCCGCTGATGAACGCAGTTCCAATTATACCCAGCAATAGCGACCGAGGCAGAGCAGTGGACTCATTGCATTCCATGACCTGAGCAGCGTTCCTCAGAATTAGCGTAGCACGTGCTTCACCTTTCCTCTCTGCTTTTTCCTGCCTGGTGCCCGGACCTTGTGCAGAAAAGTACTCAAACGTTAACCCGAATACTCTGGACTCAGCCTGCTCTGGTTTCTCTTGCCATTGGCCGCATCCTGCCCAAAGAGAGGGGGATCCTCAGAACCCAGGTGAAATGAAGGGAAAAGCAAAAGGGAAATGCACCTCAGTGCATCTGCCCTCAACCTTTTGTGTTGTCTACAAGTGATGCAATTGCCCACAGATATGGCCATATGTGTTTATTAGGCCAGGGCTTCTCTCTCTCTCTTTCTCTCTCTCTCTCTGAAGTCTTTATCAACAGTACTGACAGAGGGGAGGGAACAAATTCAATTGAGAGGAAGGAAATTTATTTCTTAGAGTGCTGCAATAGCCCTCCAGCCTGCTAAAACCCGTGCTGATTGAGGGGATATGTGTGTGCGTGTTCAGAAGGAGCTGGCAGTTTCAGACAATCTCCCACCTTTGTTGGGGGAAGAGGTATAATGTGTGGGGGCGTTATTGGGTATTTGTTTTGTCATGTTAATTATTTTGACATGGATTCCATTACTGTTGCAAACTTGCTTTGCGCTGGTCTTGGAAGCAAGGCATTCCTGCTGCTCTGTGCTGTATGTGATAGCATCTCTTGAGCTGTGGCTCAAACTGAAAAGCCATGCCCAGGAGAAGGGCTCTGTTCCTGAGCTGCCACAGTGCTGGGGACTCGATGCCGCTCACAGCTGCTGAGCTTTCACATATGACTTATGATCCTGTCCCAGGTGGCATGGGACTGGACCTTTGCTCACAGTGCGTAGGTGAAAACGTGTTTGTGGACTTCTGTCAAAGGACCCTCCAGTATCCTGGAAAACACTGACAGTTGTTACAGACGGCTTATTGCTATGGTAGAAGACCAACTCCTCTCTCCCTCTCTCTCTATCACTCTCTCTCATTCTCTCTCCGTATCTCTGTAACCTGTTACCTACTGGAGAAGCTCACCTGAGAGACACCGGGTCTCTGTTCCCCGGTATCTACGGCCATCTGATGTTTCCATGACACCCAGCTGTGTGGGGTAAGCCAATCCTACAGTCTTTTCTGTGTGCGTGAAAGGAGGGTATTGGGTTACGCCTGCCCTGAATGGGGTTTTGGGGGGTGGGGAGGATTGATTCATTGGTTGTTTAAGAGGCGATTGGCGGGTGGAAAGGAGGATCTGACACCCCCGCTTCTCCTTACTGATTGAGGAGCGGCCCTATTTCAGACGTGGCCATGTGGTTTACAGCCCTCTGTCAGGACAAGGAGAAGGTCAGGCCTTAATCACTGTCTGGGGTCACCTCCGTCTGGTGCAGGGGCTAAATTGAGCACCAGGGCCCTGTTTTGGGGCCTCCCGGGGGAGCCGTGATATCTGCCTTGATTGTAAAACTCCCTCGGGAGGGCCTCAGTTTGTTTGAGGCCTGTTGGTTTTGTCTGAGTGCGCCGGCGAAGTGCAGCAGACGATCACGAGAGAGAGCGTAATTGTATCGGCTGGTGTCTATCACACCGGACAAAGCTGCGATGATTTAGGCAGGACGGATCGAGATAAGGGCCGAGCAGCCGATTCAAATAGCGCCATTATGAGACCTCGACGGAAAAGCCACACAAAGGGCCCAGATACCCACAATCAATCCTAACGTCCCCTAAACCACCTGACATCCGCAAGGTGCATAAACAGGCAGTAAAAAAGTGAATATTTGTTCTCAAGTTTATCGAAGAAATCCTCAAAGTAATCCTCATTTTTTCATTATAAATTACCTGACAAAGATCCAAAAAAAAAAAAACAAGCGAAAATTGGAATTCCCTTTGGCAATCCATCGAAGATTAACTTTGCAATTACAGCCAATTAAAGGAATACAAACAGTAATAAAAAAGTGCTTTTATCGTGCTGGTAGACAGTGATAAATGGTAACAGCCCTCCCAACAGTGACTGCTTCATTACAATTTGAATAATAATAGTAATAATAGCAGAAACAAACAGAACTTATTTATTACTTTCCTCTGTTTCAGAGGAGGGAGGAGGGGCAGGGGGTGGGGGGTGGGGTACAGCTTGGCTTTGCCACGCTCCGCAGGGAATTGTCATATGATAATGATATTGATCACCTCCTACACGTGACCCCAGTGCCCTGCACTCAGAGACACCCGGGCCATACCTATGTCACGCAAACTCCCCCTTCCGCAAATAGAGTCCATTTGATGTTCACTGTGTCCTCATGCAATATTCATCTACCTCCAATGCATATATGTATGTCACGGAACTTTGAACTTTGGTCAGGTGGGAAGAACTTAGTAAACGTGTATATTTCTGTAGAGCGACGGATATTTTGAGACTGTTTTTTAAAACATGGACCCCTACACTGATCTACCAGCATTCTGTTTGCCTGCACAAGCAGTCAATACCATGAACATGGTGAACAAACTGAACAAACTCTCCCCAGTAAACTTCAGCTTTACTTAACAAAGTACAGTGCTATTATGAAGCTCTATACAGGTTTTCTTGAATAAAATTAATGTATGGGTTAATGATATGAAACTAAATATCGAAGGAAACCAGCCATGAAGTTGTTTATCCTTCGTACCCCCCAGAATCACCCTGAATACCCCTGGGAGGTCCCACTACCGCAGCATGGGAACCGAATGCTATGGTACAGTGCGTTGCCTGCCCCAGGGGCTGCTCGTTCAGCATCCTGCGGCTGGAATGCACTGAGCTGTTCTTGGTGAGGCCTGTTTCACTAAGGCTGTTTCCCTGGATACAGACCTAAACCCCCTAGTTCACATCACCGCATCCAGCCTTGGGTATGCAGGGGGCCCTTTAGCCAAGCTTGCCAGAGTAGCTCCACTAAAGGACAGTTCTTTACAAGACCAACAGCATGTTCAGCAGTCTAGTGTGGTGGTAAGGAGAAGGCCTCGTAAGCCAAAGGTTGCCAGTTTTATTCCCAGCTGGGGCACTGCTCTTGTGCCCTTGGGCAAAGCACTTACCCCAAAGTGCTTAAGTAAACATCCAGCTGTATGTGTATGGTTGACATGGCTCCACATGATGGTGTCTAAGAAGCACATAATTAATGAATTGTATTGTAGGAAGCACCTAGCTGCTCACATCTTTAGGCTGTTGCAAGTTAACATTGTTTTCTTTGCATTTTGTGAGAAATGATATCCGCTGCTTCATGGTATGTCTCCGTGTGTGTTCCTGTTTGGCGTGAGTGACAAATCCACCCCCCCCCCCCACAGCCCAGCAGCTGGCGCAGTAGACTTTCACACAGCCCTACGAAAACATTACCAATAAATGGAGTCGTAGCCCATAACTCACGGCTGGCTGGGAAACATTAGCATTGTCAACGCTCACCCGAAATTGATCTTCCCCAATGATTTTCCCTGCTGACAAATGCAATGTTCTGTATACATATATATTTTCCCACCGAGCGACATTGCGCGGCGGCGGCCCGACAACATCTTTTTCGACATGCTCCGGGAGAGGTGATTTGTGGCTGATGTTCTATTAGTCACCCGGCGCACATTTTAAAGGGAGCCGGCTCTCTCTGTGACTGTTTGGAAATGTGATATTTCCGTCTGTCCGTCACATCTGTCACGGACCTGTTTATTCTGCCTCTCTTTCTCTCTCCGTCTCTCTCTCTCTCTCTCGCTGCCTCTCTCAGCCGGACGGCAGCTGTCAGGGGACCCTGCTAAAACACATGTCCAGCGTTTTGTCTGACGCTCCACCGTCTGATGCTCAGTCGCGGACGGGTCGACAGGAGGGTGTGGGGATCAGGGGTCTGTGCCTGAGTGAGCTGCCATCACATTGTTCCCCCGTCCCACCCCACCTGTTGCGTCTGGCATCTGCTCTCACTCTGAGCTCAGACCCTCCAATCATTCAGCCTCCAGTTTTTGTTCTCGTTCAGATCAGCCTAAAACGGAACGATCGGCAGTGATTTTTCTCTCCTTCTGTTACTGCTTCCACAATACCTGTTATTATCATCTAATGATATTAATGTCACAATGACCATCCTCGTCATCTTCATTCAACTAAAGAAGACAGACGACGATGATGAACATGAAAAGAAGAAGGTGATGATGGTACACATGAAGAACAGAGAGGAAGACAAGTTAAAAAGAAAAGGCGTGTTGCAGTTTTCGTCAGCGTAAATACCCCTTCCAGGCTCCTGTCAAGTGGCAGTTAAAGGGGAGGTGTCACATATGGACTGGATTGGCAGAGAGAGGGAGAGGGTGGGGTTATGTGTCACAGATGAGGGAGGAGGGGCGAGGCAGGCTTTTCTCTCAGACCTGCTTTTATGAGGGGGGCATCCTTGGCCCTCCATGTTTTTGGGAAACAAGGCGGGAGACAGTGATTGACAGCATGACTGAACACAGTGTGCCAGCCTCAAGCTGACTCTGAAGCTAATACGCTGTCTGCTCACAGTGCTTCAGTGCTTCCGTACGATGACACCTCTCCGCGTGCCCCTTTTCTGTGCTTGATGGCTTTTGTCCCAGTTTTTGGCAGGGCATGGCCAGGTCTTTCCCCACCTGCCCCTGTCTCCTTGTGCTCCCCCTGCCCCCCTTCTGTCCCAAAGTCTGTCCGGAAAGACACAAGGGGATCACGCACGGGGCCGGCCAGCTGGGGGCCCGGCCCCCCGGTCCATCTGGACAGGCCCCCATGTAGGCTTCCAGGCAGCTGTTAGGCCAGGCTCGCCACTGAAAGGACCCCATCGCCCCTTCTGAGGGCATTTGGGGGGGGTCAGAGGAGGGAGGAGGGGGTAGACGAGAGAGAAGGAGGAATGAATAAAAATATTTGAATACGAAAGCGGTGGCGGCTAGGGTTTGTGCTGGTGAAAGGGATTAGGGGAACGCCCCCACCCTCAGAGCCCGGGATTACCGCCCCGGCCAGCGGTGGAGGATCCGGCCTCAGATTTACATCACGTATTTCTGTCATTATCTGCTCACTCCTCGGCTGATTAGTGTCTTCATCCAGCTGTTCCTGATCCCTGCATGTCAGATTTCTTTTTACGTATGTAGACACATACAGTACATATATGCTGCACGTGTATATATTTTACCACATTGGGAGAGGCTCCTGTTCCCATTAGAGGAGGGAAATGTTGAAACGTGTTGCTAGGGCCTGTAGTACAGCAGTATTAATGCAACCTGGCTGCTGCTCACAGAATAAGGCTAAACAGTCAAATTCCCATGGTGCAACAGAAACTTGCTGTCTCTTTAGTTCCTTCTTACGCCTCTCCTCTCTCTCCCCCCTCTCTCTCCCCCTCTCCTCTCTCCCTCTTTCCCAGTCTCTCCCCTCTCCTTCGTTCCCTCTCTCTCTGCATCTTTTGTTCTTTGGGACATGATGGGATTACAGCACCGGGTTCGAGCGTTGGCATGCCCCCCGCTCCCCCCATGCGTAAGACGCTAGAGAGGGGCTAAGCTGCGGCGTGCTGATACCGCCGCTGTCACCCGACCCTCCGTGGGTCCCCACCCGTCCGTCACAGCGCTCGCGCGGTGGAGAGACGGCGCGCCCCCCCCTCCCCCCGGCACCGCCAGCGCAGATAGGATTCACGCGCTGACGAACCTGTCACAGCGTCTTCAAAGGCGGCCGGTAAAGCCTCTCCTCGCCCTGCTCTGCCACGGCGGCATTAGTGGGACCGTGTGCTCATTGTTCACCCCCCCACCCCCAGCAGGGATGAGGCGGAGGAGATTTCGCGGATGGGGGCGCGAGTTTCCGGGAAGAAACTGCGAGGACTCTTGAATCTGGATTATTTATGATAATTCGATAGTCAGATCTCTTTCAGTCGGATTGTTATACATAAAAATACATATGAGCTGGAAAAAGGCAGAAGCCCTCCTTGACGTGGATCGAAAGTTACCACAGGCAGCCACCACAGCTCTTTCCCTTAGACCTGCCCATAGGGGTCACTGTAGCACTTCACCAAATCACTGTGAATTTGTATTAAAAAGGGGGACATTTGGGCTGCTGGCACACACACACTTCCTCTCTCTCTCACACACACACCAGCAGCTCTCCTTACACAGTGTACTGTATGGCGTTTTCCTCGTCTGGGAAGCCGTGTGGTGAGACCCGCGGCTCGTCACTTCAGCGGATCGGGCTGATTAGCGGGGCTGCATGAATGTGACACGTCCTTTCACGCCAGCACGAGATCGCTCCTCGTTACACCCCCCCCCCCCTCCCCCCCTTGCCCACGGTTCGGGGGCTCTGCAGGCCCCCAAGTGCAAAGCGCACCATGCAAATGAGCTTTGTCCAGCCAGGCAGAACGGAGGGGGAGGGAGGGGGCAGAGGGGGAGCGTATGGCCAAACAGCAGGACGGCCTATCGCCCTGTCGGCACCCAGAACCCCGCACCCCCCCCCCCCCCAATGGGCCTCATACCACAGCCTCATGCCATACTTTTGTTCAGGCTCCAGTCCGGGATCCAGAAGGCCAGCATCCATTTTGTACCTCTCCTTTCAGATCCCAATCCGCCGGGCGCACAACACATTTCAGATATGCCGTGATCAATCTGGTATCGGACGCTTGTGCTCCTCCGGGATTGCCCTGGCTCCTTTTCGCTGACCCCTGCATCTTGCAGTTTTCGGCAGGTTTACCAGATCTCTGTAGCTTGAGCGCTGTTGCTGGGAGGACGGGACGGGCCCTGAGAGTGAGCTCATTCGGTAAAGTAGCACCACCGAACCTTGGCTTGTGCGGCAAGACTGCAAGAGTCAGTCATCCCACCCTTATTGTATTTGAGACCCCATTGAAAAAGGAGCATTTTGTACAAAAATGCATGACTGTTATGAGAAATTGCATGCCATTCACAACTTAAGTGAATGTTGTTCACGTGTTTCAGTGACAGCTGCCCCTAATAAAAAAAAGCAAGCAAAAACACCAAATTAAGCCTCTCCTCTCACCTCGGTGCCTGTGCCACTCAGGTGCTGATGGTCTTTGGCTGTTTACCATATTGACATCGCAGCAGTGCATTGAAGCAAAGCAATATGCGGTTTTGTTTTATGTATTAATTTTATGAAACGTACATGAGTATCTAGTAACATGGATTTTTTGGGATGATAAAAAGGTTTCTGTAGAAAAAAAAAACATTTTTTCTTGGTAATTTTTGAAGTTGTTGAGTATTAAGTTGCTCAAATTACACTACAGTTTGTTTAAAAGAATTACATCCATCCAGTGCAATGTACTTACCAGTAGTTGATTCTTAACATGAATAGGCAACTACATGAATAGACAAAATGGACATGAATGTTTTATGTGTTTTCTCCTGTTTTTATACTGAGAAACGCCCTTTGCAAAACTCTTCAAACATATCAAGCAATACATCAACATACAATATTGCATTCATATTCATATGCAATCAATTATTAAGTGAAATAAAAACACGATTATCTAAAATTAAGTTGTGAATTGCTACTGCTGTGAAGAGTTCAATGCCATAGTACAGTCAATGTCCTTAACTAAATTCTCCATAGTTTATATACATATATTATATTATATTATAAAATAACATAACATAACATAACATAATATAATATAATATAATATAATATAATATAATATAATATAATGGTGTAATTTTTGCAGGCAAGGCTCTTAGCTAAATTGCACAACTGTTTCTTATATTCTCAAATATTTTTTGTGCTGGGTGCTGTATTATAGGTAGATACAATATTCACTTTAAAAATACAAAAATTTTAATGGCTTTTTGCTGTGCTCATAGTACACCATTACACTCGGTTTAGAATTGTGTTATATTTGCAAGTCATTCTTCAAGCAAATTTCTTGACTCTTAAGAGTGGAGTTTTTAATCAGGGTTAATATAGGAATGATTCTGCCCCAGTGTTTCTGATCGCTGTATGCAGTAGATTCTTGTATCAGTCCGTTTGAGCTACGGTTTGTATACTTGGCATTTTAGACATTCTGTGCTCAGTAACAACTTCTAGTGCTCTCTTTATGACCATTTACATTTAAAGATGAACCCGTATGCAGCTGCTGAGGTTTCATGGCATTAATGGTAGTGATTTGTAGAGTGAAATATGACAAATAAGTTGATTTATCAGACACTTCACATTAAGCTCAAGGCACCTACAAATACACAACTCTGCCCAGGAATTAAGTCCCATGATGCAATGCTGCATTAACGTAATCTGCATTGGTGAGCTTTCAACCCATGTGATGTACCTGCATTAGGCAACAGGCCAATTACAGCTGTAGATGAATGTAGTAATATCTTCATTGCTTTGTAGGGTAATGTAGCACTGCCTCTGGGCTGCTCGCTTCCAAAATAAAAGAACACAGAGTTCCCTCACGCTATGAACGTCTCCGTTATTTAACAAAAGCCATATCTGACAAGCGGTTTTCTTCCAGACGGAGGGCCTTGTCCTGCTATTCATTTTGTCAGATATTTAATCCCCCCACCTCTGTCTTTCAACAATACGACAGCTTCCTTTCACTGTTTCCACATGGAGAAAGAGCACAGAAATCATTTTTAAAAACAGCCTTTTCCATAACTCCAACAGGAACGAAGCCAGACAATCTCTCAAATCTCTTTAAAAGGAGGATTTCTGCAAAAAACAGAGAAAGCTACCTCAGCTGCACCAGTTTTTGTCCACCAGTTATGTTTTTTTTCTGCTACGTCTCTGTTAACTTAGAATGGGATCAGCTTACTTTTCTGAATTACAAATGACATAAAGAAATTCTATACAAATAACAGGCCCACTGGATTCTTATTAGTCAACGCCTGTGTAAAATTTGAAACAGCTGGATGGACATATAAGCATGTTGCTTTCTCTTCTAGAATTATGGCCATTTCTATCCTCTGGACAGACCCAGAAGCTCTCAAAATAATATGGGGAAGAAGGCATAATGAAACGGTATCAGATTTTTTGGAATAATGTCGTACTTCATTATCCATTATGCCTAATGTCGTATTTTTTTGAGACCACCAAGGACAAAAATAACTTCATATTACATACAGTTCCCTCCAGATGTATTCATAACCCCTGATTAAACAGGAACAGAAACATTATATACTGGAACAGAAAAAATGTATCGAATAATTATTTTCTGCTTCAGAATTTTTTCAGATATGTATTTTATTATATATATTTATATATTCATGTTCACAAATTCAAATTCACGTTCACAAATGTTTATTCAAATTAATTTGTTTTAATTTTCATTTTAGTTGTATTTATATTTGTAGCAGCAAGAATACAACATAAAATACAATAACCTATTGCTGCTCTCTCTCTAAGCAAACAGAAATGCACTTTGTGAAGCTCAGTCATCGTATGAAAATGGAATTGAAAGCAAACATGGCCAAAAAAGTGAACTCACACTGACTTTCAGAGTCAGATTTAATTTTTGTCTTTAATACCGAAGTAGGATTTCTGCTTTTTCTTGTGTTTATTGCCTTTCATGTTGACTGACTCCGCCTCTCGTTAGAGGCTCTCCGTCCTCGTTAAGCCCCTTTCTCGCTGCTTGCTTTCAGAAAGGGGTGCGTCCGTCATCGACAGAGCGCAAACGCCGTCCCCCAATCTGCATCGTCCAGCCGAGGTTACACCGTCTGCCTTGCGGAACGAGATGTGATGCTCGTTTAGATCGCTGCGTTCAATCAAAGCCCTTTAACATGTCTAAGAAGCGAGCTGACAGACTCCAAACTGCTCCGAGTCTCCTGCGCTTGCGGCAGTGGAGCAGGCAGACGGGTCAGTAATTTATTCACAGTGAGGATGATTGTGATTTTCTGTTGCAGAAATGTATGTCCTTCCTGTGTTATACTGTCCTACTTGACTGTTGTGGGTTATGTGGGGGGTGTGGGTACCGTAGGTGCACCACAACTTTTCTGCTAGACTTCAGGATTTTGTGTAAAATGCATCAGATAAATTGTAATGGCTTGTGGCTTGTTTGCATCACCAGAGGCCTTGTGAGCTCATAGGTTGTATTTGGCAAAGCAAGCAGGTTATTTTAATGGAGCCAACAGAAACTGTTTTGGAGTTTTTTATTGTAGGTGCTAATGAGGCAATACTGACACATGTGGTTGTGTGTGGGTTGCAACTGCCGTGTTCATCTGCTGATGTGTTTATGTCCCCCCCCCCCCCCCCCCCCCATCACACACACACACACACACACACACACAGACACACACACTCACATACTTCACCTGGCACGAAGCCAGTGTGGTGGACTGCCTCTCTCAGGATATGAATTTCATAAGGGTCAAGGTCAACTGACAATGCTGAGGTGGGTCGTGAACTTGACCTGAGAATCGAACCCATGCAGGCCCAGAAAGGGGGAAAAGGAAAGATTTTTCAGGCTGTTGCTCCCATTTTTCCCCCAGACCTGTGAAAGTCCATGACATTTTATGGGTTTACATCTGAGAGGAATGTACCAGAACCCTTTCCTCTGTCTCTGTCTTTCCCCCCTCGGTTTTGCTGCAGTCAGGGAGAGGTCTCCCTGGGGGACCAAATCTGCCACTTTAAGCACACCTGATTGGCCGCCGCTGGACGAGTTCTGCCGTGTAATGCGAGCGTATATATGACAGAGCTGCAGCTTATGTGGGAGAGGCAGGGGCAGGCCTCAGACCGGCACAAGCGTGGTGCCTCACCTTCATTTGGGAAAGGTCAGGCATAGCCCCTGACCTGAAAAAGGCAGAGCCCAGGGGAGGAACAGGCCAGAAAAAAGGTTGAAAAAAGAAACAAAACAAAACAAAAAAAGAATGTGTCTAAAACAACCTCCAAAAGCTAAAACTGTTACGGCAGACGAACTGCCACAGGGGGACTTATTATTCCAGCCCCTCTGAATCCTTTACTTTCATGCAATTTCAAAATGCAAAATTCCTGAAAGACTCAAACGCTTGGTAATTTTCAGGTGCGTAATGATCCCCCACCATCGCGGGACGACCCCCCTTCCCCCACACCCACAGCCCTCATGATTTATTAATGCAACCGTCCTGTCAATATTACTCACAGGATAGGTTTGTGTGTGTGTGTGTGTGTGTGTGTGTGTGTGTGTGTGTGTGTGCGTGTGTGTGCGTGTGTGTGGTTGGTGAAAGTGAAAGTGGACCCTACAACATTGGGAAGGTTACTCAGTCAAAGAAGTATGGGAGCAGCTATTGACCGCTATTGAATAGGCATGAATCGGAGTGTGTGTGAGAGAGAGAGGGAGAGAGAGAAAGAGACCTGCTTAATTATCGAAGGGGGTTGCTCGGTGCCGATCAGTCTTAGCCTTCTCACTTCACTGGGCCGGCTCTGGGTCTTGCCCTCGGCCATGTCGGCAGGGCTCATTACGGGGCCTCTCGGGATCTGACAGAAATTGTTAGCAGGGCGCAACGGCCGACACCGCCGGCCCCATTTGCGCACCCCTCCCGTCTCCGCCCCCCTCCAAAGGGGAGCGAGGATTTCCTCCTCTCCCGAAAGAGCCCTAACGAGGCCGCCAATGCCTCACCTGTAATCACGCCGCTCCGAAAAGCACCCGGGGAGATCCTGATTGGACCGCCGGTGCCGGGCCATCGGGCCCGATCCATAATTGATGCGTGCGCACAATTACCGGGCCGGAGAACCCTCCGAAGCGCGGCCCGTGCTGGCCCAAAGGATTTCGCTTTTAACAGGCCTTGCATAAAATCAAGGGTCTGCTGCTTTGATGCATGCGGAATACGAAGTTGCCCGATGCCTGTGAGTTTGTGAAGGGGTCAGTTAGATATGTGTGCATGTGCAAACACACGCTGGAAACCACGCTTTGCTTCACAGCATTGGATAAAACTGCAGCAATATGGTCAAAACTGCACAATTTAATATTAACTAGAGGGTGAGAAACATTCTGTAACATCACCAGAATATGTAGATTGTTACATGTAAACGAACAGCTGAATAAATGTTGAAATTTAAAGCTACAACCATATTTGAAGCTGTGCAAATTTTAAGTTAAATAAAAGCTTAAAAAACCTTACCAGGAGATAAAGGAATGACATTTGGGGAAGTTTTGTCGCATTTTCTATTGGGATCCAGCCTGCTAAAGATTTTACAGGAAGTGTGTAAATGTGTATCCGTTTGTTGCTGTGATGCGTTTTCTAAATACTTGTTTTGAGGGATGGAGTCAAGGTGTTGCGATTGAAATTTTAGCTGTGATCCAAATGCAGGGATTTTGACTTTATTTGATTAAATTATGCACGTATTTCCACAAACTTCATAATGGGTACAAAGAGGCAAGCCTCAGCTGTAAAACAAACAACAAATACTTGGAAAATCCTCCCAGGTCATATAATTTAGTTTGAAAAGATGCAATGAAGTCTGGTTTGCCATCACCGGCTTCGAAGCTGATAAGGATGAGTAGAGTCGAACAATGATCATCACAAGATATTACATCTATGTATAGTCAGGTTTGCATATGGTAGTACATATGTTCAGTTGGTAGCAAGCCCCAACAAATGTTAAACATTATAAGTGTTCTACAGCTAAATTGCATGTATTTGAATTTCATTCACAACACCAGAACTTAGACTATCACAATATTCTAGAAATCCCAGTGGAGGTTTGGGGAGGGGAACACAGTTTACGAGCGCAAGCCAATCATGGGGTTTGTGAAAGACAAGGGCTGAGAGACATCTGTCTAATGTCAGTTCACTTATCATCTCTCACTGCTGCATGTTTAAAAAAAAACTCATGTGAGGCTGTTTATTGTTTTTATTTTTGCCATTTGTATATGCAGTGCTTATGCATTTAACACAGCTGCCTAACTGTATCTGGCTAACTTGAGAAAAGCTTAACTTAGTTGAGCTTGCATCATGAGCTTGCCTCCCCTGTTTTGGGCAAAATAATAAGGAAATGTATAAAAACAGTTTGGTGACGGTGAAAAGCCCTTACGGAAATGAGGACGTGACGGGAGAGGGATATGAAAGGATGGCCCTTGCCAAAGTCTCAGCGCCGATGTCACTTGTGCCTGTGTGGGTCTCCTCACCACGAAGACTAAATCCTTCAGGCAGGAAGAGGCACCTGATAACAAGGTCTTTTAGTGTTGGGAGTTTCGCTTTAATTTGGCCCCTCGGCGAAATTCCTTGTTGTGAACATTCACGAATTTACATAAAAGTCTCACAAAGAGGAAAAGAGGGAATGAGTGAAAAAGAGCTGAGGGAAAATAACCTTTGTATTATCAAACCCCATTCGATTGATCTAAAGTACAATAAAGGCTTGACATATAACTATATATATACACACATAAAACCCGCCCAACATGAATTCACAATTAAATGTTACTACCACTTTGTCTTTTTTTTGAAGGATTAATTCAAGCATTTGTGACCAAAACAAAAGTCTAGCGGTGCTTGACCTTTTGGCTGATAATTGCTCTCAATTTGGCTGTAAAACTTGCTGTTAGCAGAAGTAAATAAGAGTAGCGAGTAATGGATAACAGAGATATTTAGTATTCAGCATTTCTCACTGTGGACTTGAACAACAGGTTTCATTCCAGTATCAAGCCATAGTTCATCACTGGTTTTCAACTGGACCTAACTCTCTAAGTGAGATCAAGGTCACAGCAGTGAAAATGGCACAAGCAGCCATGGATGATCTGAAACAACCATGAACATCCTGTCTAAAGCGGTCCAGTGCCAATATGAAAGTCCTGTTGAAAGTGGTCCAGTGCCACAATAAACCTTCCAGTCAAAAATGGTCCAGTTCCACCGTGAACCCTCGTGCCTAAAGTGGTCCAGTGTCACCTTGAATGTGCTGTCCAAAGCAGTCGATTCTCTTTCAAGCTGCCCATTGCAATGGATCAATGGCATGAAACATGCATAAACTGGGCACCTTTCAAAGAGAGAGGTAGAGACGCACATTAAAGGAAGAAAGAGAGAGGGGGTGAGAAAAGAGGAGTGCTCTCATTGTGTTTGCTCCAGAGTACCTTGCGTCTTCACCCTTGGGTGTCAACAGGTGACGGTGGGCGATAAGAGCTTTTGATGTTGCCGGCCAACATTTCTACCTCTCCAACTTTGTTTCTTTTTCTCCTAGACCTCTTGACGGACTTCAAAGTCCTCCCCCTTCTTGCATCTCACTTTAATCCAGTGCACTGTGGTCGTCCAGTTCAAAGTACCTTTCTGCCTCCGACCCCGGCCTCAGAAATGCCTCAGCCCAAACTTTTTCTTTCCCCTCCTTCCACAGAGTAGCAATTACAGCTCCTCCTGAGCGGTGACCAACTCCTGCTATTAATTAGTCCCACAAAGAGGAGCTCGTTTCCTGGGCTTTTTTTTTTGGACTGACAAGAGACTAGAGAACAGAGGACCCCTTTTAGAGGGCCGATTCAGCCCTGGCAGAGGGGAGGGGGGTGGAAGGGAGAGGAGAAGAAAGACTTTCCCTCCCAAAGCGGAGTGATACCGTGCTACTCAAGTCTGATGGAGCACCCTGTTACCAACAGCCCTTCACTAATCTCCACTAGTGGCCCCCACCACACCCTACAGAACACACCCCCACAGGCATGAACCACACTACCTTTATAAACAGATAATGGCCATGTTCACTCAACAAACAACCATTTGGTAGAGAGAAGGAGAGAGGTTTGCATTACACTCATTTTTGGGAACCCCATAATACATACTGTATGTATCAAGAGAAATTTGCAGGAAGTGTACAAAGTTTGCATTAGTGTACCATGTTGTTTACATCTCCCTCACTCTACCCTTCTCATTCCCTCATTCTCCTCCCATATAACTACATCCCTCTCTCTCCCTCCCTCAAGTAATCATTGGTTTAAGTAGAATGAGCATTCGAGTTATCTGTTTAACAAAGTAATATAATTCGTAAGGACTGTGCGTGTGTGTATATATGTATCGAGAGAGAGAAAGAGAGGGAGCAAGATGGGAGGAGAATGAGAAGAGGAGAGTGAGAGAGAGATGAAGAGAGAAAACCTGAATAGTGACTAGGATGTTAAAAGCCCTGTCTTCCTCCACCTTGCTTTTGTATTCAAATCAGGGCGACAGGCGAGCATCTCTTAAGTGCATGCACACATGCTCCATGGGAACAGGGCGTGGCCGTGGTGGCGACCGGCAGCAGGGGTGACCCACGTGAGCCGTGACTGGGGTTTTGCAGGTCTGTTCACGCCTAAATCTCCATAGATGTATTATACCGTACCCTGAGCAAGTTCTGGGAAGCATCAGTGTTGGACCCCATCTGGGACATGGACTGTCAGTCAGGGAGAGTCTGACTTGAGTTTGATTGCAGGTTGAAGTTCATTTTTAGCACCAAAGCAAGAAAATCCAGGATGTAAATCCAGGATTGGAATTCTGGGTTAGTGTACCAAGTTGTCAAATGCAAGTCATAGTGAATGGCATGTTCGACCAAAGTTGATGCTGGACTTAATGTTCAAGCAGATATTGATATTTTTTAGAGGAATGGAGCATGTATGCTTAAACATTATGATGTGTTTAAGTTTTCATGCAGTTTTTATTAAAAGTTTTCTTTTCCAAAAATATTATTGACGGTTTCACACTTGACTTTTAGGGAATGTATTCTTTATATAGAATATGTAAGGTGATGAACTCCATGCACCCTACTAGGAATATCAGTTCTGAAGGACAATGTAGATTGCACCAATTCAGAGACTACTGACTAGACTAGATTCAGAGACTGACTATAAATACCACTGCTTGTCAAAACTGTAGTTCCAAACAGAATGGAGCAGGTTAGCTCTTCATGCAGTGAGTTGCCAAACGTGCTCTCCGGATCTCACGGAATGTTCCGTTTAATGTTCTCTCTTGCTGTAAACGTGCCTACACACCCTTCTCTTGGATTGTGAATGAACGCTGAAATGAGAACGGCACGCTCGTTTGCAGGAAGAATAGATCAGCGCAGACCACATACTGTACTAACCTGCCTGCGCAAGACCCATCTGGTAGTGTTTATTTACACTACCCGAAACCTCTGACGTTTGATTGACAGGCTCACGCTCGTTTTGAAATCTGTAAGGAATTAAAAACGAAAAAAAATACATGATACTTCAGAATCACATGTGTGGCATCCACCTCCCAGCCCCCTGGCTGGCCGATTATCACGATTGCTGTGTTTTCATGTTTCTGTGTGGGGAGAAACCCCGTAACACCACTGGCCTTGTCGAAAGGCAATGTTGTGAATGTGTCGGCCCGCCACCTTGGAACCGAACGCTCCTCAGATGCAAAACCCCAGTCTGGCCATGAGAAAAGGAGGAGGGAGGAAGAAGAGGAGGAGCGGGAGGGATGAAGGTGTCCGGCGCTCTTGCGGGGCGGGGCAGCAGCTGTGGCTGAAAAGTGCGGGCGGAGACGGCCAGACGCTTCCTCGGCTGTGCAGCGGCTGGCCGGATTTTTTTTCCCCCTTCCACTGTACCGCATTTACAATTCAATGAGGTGCACTGGGTAAGAGAATAACAAGCGGTGAGGCCCGGCAGCTGCATAAGTAGAGCGGTCATTCTCTCTCTCTCCCTCCCCTCCCTCCCTCCCTCCCTCCCTGCCTGCTCTGTCTGCTCTCCTGCAGACAAAATCCTCTCTCCTCTTTCCGTTGACTGATTTTGATAGATGAAGGGTTACATGGCTGTCAGTCTTTTAGAAATAACAATAATAAAAAAAAAATAAAAAGATAGACTCCTGCAAAATGCTGTTCCGATACACGGCGTCTTTCAGCGATCTTTCGTCTCTGCCTTCCGTTGCGAACCGCTGACATTGCCAGGGTCTTTCTGTGCGATTCTGATTCATTGTGATATGCGTGCATGTTTCCAACTGAAAACGTAGGACTACAGAAGCTATTTAAAAATGGGTTCGGTCTGCAGAACAAGAGAACATGGTTGGAAATTAGTTAACGGTACATTTTGCACTGACACTATGAAGCACTTTTTCGCTCAGACCCTTAGAGTGGCTGAGACCAGCCTTAACACAGACACACTCCACTCTATAGGCAGATAGATGAGCCTTGTTAGGCTGAATGGCCTGTTCTCATCACTAACCTTTTTTAAGCAGCATAACTTCAAATTTAGGGCCTTGAATCAATTCAATTGCTACGTTCTTTGAACTTTATTTTGAATAATGATTTGGACTAAATAGTCCAAATGGAGATTTAACACTTTCAGAGACAAATAACACCAGGACGTCATTAAAATAAAAATTTAGAAGACTTCACGCTGTTATTTTAGATTAGATGACCTTATTAAATACAAGGTGTACTAGTATTCATTTTTACCCAAACAGTCCCTGTGCTCTTTAAGTGCAAATCAGTTATAACAGCAGTCTTTGACTCATGACTTTTATCAGAGAGATTCAAACGTTCTCATCACAGGGGGGTCACACCCCTGCCTTCCTCTCTCTGCTAACCAGCAAACGAAAAGCACAGGCAGGCATAGAGCCCTGGCCTTGGACACTTCAAGCCCTACCACAAGACCTGAAAACATTCCTCTGTAGGAAGATACCTTTGAAATATTGGGACAATTCATTCTTAAATTTCAGCACCTTCTGCAGGGACATTGTGGACTAACTACAGACAGGTTAAAAATACAGATTGGATGACCAGACAGCTGGGCAATGCAGTGATCCCAGCTGCGAGGAGGAAGAAGGCTCAGACAAGTAGTTTCATGTCTTTTGAGAGAGGGGGAAACTGGGAGCCCAGTCTAGGTTTACCAGTTTGGATTGGTGTGCATGGGTCTGTCTTTCCTAAACCCCTCCCATGATCTTGAATCCATTCACCCATGGACTGGCCAGATGTTACCGATCCCCCCATACCCCCCCACCCCACCCACCCGTACCTGTCACAGGGAAACCGTGGCAACGTCACATGCCAGTGCACTCTGTTTTCCAATCATTCATCACTCGGGTGTCAGAAGTCAGGTTTAAACGTTTACATTTTACCCTGGTAGATGTTCATGGTAAATGATGGGTAAAAAAGCCCAAGGAAACAAGATTAATGGCGATGCCTGATTCAATGTGATTCCTACTTCCTGGGCCAGTGTGTGGCCAGAGCCCGCGCATAATTTTTTCGCAGTATTAGAGCAATTCATCACCAACCCATAGGAATCTGCAGCCCAACCTAATTGCCCAGTTATCATTCCTCAATCAGATAAATGCATTCTCCACACAGCCACAGAAATGGCCTTTATGTTCGAAGGGAGAGGTGTTCTGTAGAGTCTGTTTATCTTTGCCATTGACTGGAGAGAATCTAAGATTTGTGCCCAAATTATTCAGGGGGAGTAGGGGGACAGCTACCAGCCTGTTTCCTTTCGGGTAATTTGGGCCCAGGGGACGTTCTTATGAGCCATTAATGAACTTTTGATCCAGGGTCACGATCCGTAAGCGAAACCAACACTCTCAAAATGTTACGTTTTTCTTTCGGTTTGGCGGTTTCTGATTAGCGGAATGCCAAGACTTCCTCTGTGTGTCATTCATCAAAGTGACATTAAATCCTTGCATTCTTAAAGAGTACCCAGAGTATTCTTCTGGGAAATCACTCATACTTATTTTGTAAAGTACTTATAAATGTTTTATAGCTTATTTAAAAATGTAACTGTTGAACCTTCAGCATACTGTTTATAATCTGAGTGGCAAGTTAAATTGAAATTTGGAAACCTATGTGTTCCTCAAAACTGTTGTGAATGAAATGATTGTACATTAAATGATGGATTCATCAGGAAATTTCCATTTAACATGGGGATTTTGTTCCTGAACATGAGCTACCAATAAAGTATTTCTCAAAAAATGCTACAGTATATAAACATTAGTATAAGAGAAACATTCAAATAATAATAATACAGTATTATGCTTGTACATTTAAATATACATACACAAATTAAGTAATGTATTAATATTCTGTATCGAGGCACATACTGTGAGAGGGCTCAGGAAAGACAGGACACAGGAGAGCAGCAACTGTTGGGACAAGACTTTTTTTTTCAGGGGGGAGTGAGACTCCGAGCACACAAAGGACAAAATTTATAAATCCTTTCCAGCTCCCTTTACAAATTCACTTAAATTTGAAAAAAAAATAAAATTACACATATTACACAAAATTACACAGAATAAACCGAATTGACAGCAAGTTCAAGTCTGAGCTAATTCGACTGACTTTCCATATATTACATTCATCAGTGACACCATGGAAAACAGTGGAATTTGGCATAGCAAAACCTTGGTATGGTCAGTCTTGAAAGGAGTTTTTCTTGCTGTGGGTTTAATACATGAAAATCCAGTCAAAACCCCTTTTTCAATTACTTGTTAACTTCATAACTAGTCTGTTGCCACAGAGTCACCACAAGGACTTAACTGAGCAATCACCTCAACCAATTAAAATCTAGAAAAGACTTCAAGAGGACTTCAGGGTGAGACAAAACCCCATCCATGTTCACATGTGGTAGGCTGTGAGGGTAGGCCTGGCTTTTCCAAGGCCTATGGAAGAAACCTGTTCTGTGGTATTGGGATCCAAAACCTGAGACAATGTCTCACTTACTTTGTTGAAAAATGCTTTCCTTCTCATGCGTGCTGGAGAATTTAACAGCTCTACCAACTGTCTCAATGTCTCAACTGGAAGAGGAAGGCAATCCTATATTTAAGCCTATTGGCTTACCCGGATGTCAAAAATTGGCAAAGGGTGAATCTCCCTCACTAGTCAGAGGGGGTGCCCCCTTTATTACCACTCTGAGGAGTGGTATCTTTGGAGGTGTCTTTGGTCTAAATGCCTCAAGTGGAAGTTATCCCTTTGAAGAGGGCTTACATATGAGGTATTTGAATTCTAACCTTTACATTCTTCCTTGTATTAATCTATGAATAATTTACATAGATCTGACCTTAAACTAGCAAAGACGTTCAAAGAAAGAGTGTGGGCTGTGGAAAGAGAAGCCACTGACATGTGTCCCGAAGCTGTGTCTTTTTTTTCCTTTTTCTATTTATTGGATGATCTCAAATGCATCTGCACCTACCAGGAAGAGTGCAAACAACATTAAATCCTACTCTGGACGCGTCTGCCAGTCCACATCTCGGGGAGAGGGCTAGAATTTGAATGTGTCCGATTTGCTCCACTTTCACATTAGACCTCATCTTAGTATTCTGAGCGCAAACAGAGGGCCATTCGAATTCTGATAGCATACGTATGTGAACGTGCTCAAAAAGGCAGGTATACCTTAGCCAAGCCAGCCAATGCTGGCCATCGGAGGGACCAGGCTCTGATATCTGATATCTAAATATCGCTGATGTTTCATTTAGCTTTAGTTAAATTCAATGCTGAACAATGCTACGACTAAGATGTACAATATAAAATATATATTATTTGGACACCTCATGGAAATTTGCCATGATCAAATTCAGCTTCAGTTGTATTGCATGCACAAAAATCATTCAAAGGTAAAACTAACACCACAATACTGCCTTTGAGCTTGATGTCCCTGCAATCCACACATCTGGTTGAATTCAACAGAGCCGAAGTATCATGCTCTTCTGTTACATGATGTTCATTCTGTTCATTGAAGCACGCTCTGTTACAGTGAGAGTCCATGCTGTTGTAATGGTAACTGATCCGGGATTAAATCAATTAAAGTAAAGCAGGCTCTAAGCACCAAGGATTTTCAGCCACACATCAAAGACCGCTTATTGTTTCCTTGACTTTATTGTTTCATGAGGGATGAACATGTACATTTTTTTCTCTTGCTCTGAAATTCAAAGTAAAGGAACTTAATTTGTCATCTCAGATAATGAGATCAGTCATAATTTTTTATATATTGCTTCAATTATCCCCGACGTGCACCAAGCCCTATCGCCTGACCCAGGAGCAAGTCACTGCACAACTCATGTAAATCGTGTTTTTTTAAAGCATTGCGTTAATTTGCCTGACTTAACACCGTCAAATCTTTAACCTTTCTCTTCTATGTGTGGTAATTGTGATCTCCCCATCAATACAGGACAAATGGTTTAATTGGGACTACCTTGAATAATTTCCACTCCATTAGTTTAACTTCTATTGCTTTACAAACCCAGAAAATCACATCAGCATATTAATATATTTTCAGGACGGTTATAGAAGAATTTTTAACTTACGCGTGCATTTTTAATTTATTTATTTCTGTGCGGTGAAAGGATTGCTTCATTGTTTTCCTAACCCAGATCGGATAATGGGAATTATGCATGCGGCGGCTCGGACGTGAGAGACTTCAAAGCGGGCGGCGTTTGCTGAAGCTGCAGAACGGCAGCACCTTCTCTGTGCAGCGGGAGGTGGCGGAGCGGAGGCACCGGGAGAAAACTAATTACCTCTCTGTGTTCTTAAACGTGCGCGGAGGGGGCGGCCCGAGCGACCGCCGCTAAAACCAACTGCTCCCCATCCCGCTGGTCCCCCCGGGACGACACCGCGGCGACGAAAAACACACAGGTACAGCAGAGCCCTGCGGGGTCTTTACAAATGAAGAGGACTGGGAGAAAAATAAACCAAAACAAAACTTAAAAAAAAAAAAAAACCTCTGGCTCCAGTTCAGAACGGCTCGACGTTAAAGGATAACTTCACCGAAAATGTTTGATGTGTTGTGCTTTGTGTCACAGTTTATCAGTAGATCTATGTCTGTAAACTCTCTCCTGTTTCCAAAAAGTTGCATCTATATATGTATGTGTGTGTGTGTATGTTATGTATATATTCTTCCTCCTAAATGTTTTTAACTGCATGGTTCTTTCCTTCTTTAATATTCACTTGATGTATTACTCTCAGTAATGAGCCCATGTTGCTGTCCCAAAACTTTTATGCCATTTATTTTTAAAATCAAAATTTTAATCATTTATTGACTTGTTAGTGGAAGGCAAATGGTGTTTTATTAAACTGTACAGAGATCAGCAAAGTGCTTGCAGTCTGTATCCCATGTACATATATGGTGAAGAGTGATTTTTATGGAAGAGTACAGCAAATGATTGCAATAATTCAGCTGTGAGTTCAGAATACTTCTGCAGCAGGAGAGATACTGTTTTGCAGAGGAGAGTAGGCATATGGTTTGAGCCAGTTTTCATCCCGCAGAATAAGAATAAACCTAATTTAAAGGTATAAGAACAGCATATCAGATTACCTTGTCTTGGTGGAGTTCCCCTTTAAACAAGACAGCTGGCAAGAGAGCAGGGACAACAGCTTGGCAAGAGTACCATTCTATAAACTCCTGGGACTCATGGGAAATTTAGCTTTACTGTCTGTCACCTGGAATGTTCTAAATGAAGACTTGCAGCTTCAAGTATCAAAACACAGAGCAACTTTAATCTTTATTTCCCTGACCTGTGGGTTGTTTCCACCACAAGAGAGAATAACTGTTGGGTCCTGGATTCATTCTCACTGAGCTACTGAGAGTCATAGACATATTCTCAGAGTGCTGGATTAATCACATTTGTTATTTTGTAGAACAAGGCTGACAGATGCATTAACTTAAAAATGGTATTTAACAGTTCTGCTGTGCGCTGTTTAAGAGGCCCAATGGATAAACGCATGAATCTCAATATCCAGAGTATAAATATGGTAACAAGATGATCTGTTGCCCTTCGTACTTCAAGGCTGCCACATACTCCATGTAGGTACAGGGTTTGCTGATGTGACAACATAGCTACAAGTGCTCACAGAGGGCTTGCCAATATCACAATGTTAGAGTAATTTGACTTTAATACAGTAATAGTTTATTCAGTGGTTTTCTGGGTACACTTTCCTTCACAGTTCAGGATAATAAGAGGAAATAATGTTGTGAGAGACTGTTGTAGCTCTAAAGCAAAATACTATAAAATACCAGGATTTTTATTTGATCATTGCAATTACAATGAAGTCTTAAGCTAAATTCCATAACTGCAGACCTGCAGTGAAACAGTAATGACCTCACCACTGTAGTGAGTTGTATGTCTTTGAGATCTCTGCTGTTGTACCACAGGTTGTTACCCTTTTTATTGCATGTTCAGGTAGTGTGACATAAGTAACAGGACATGCAGCTCAAGAATGAAAGGGTGAAGGCTTCATGAATGGCATATAAATGATTACTGTATTGATTTTGCTATATGGCAAAAACTCTGTTCATTTGGTTCTTGTGAGAGCCGTAGGCTCCTTGTGCACCTGTATCTTGGCCACCCTGATTAGCGACGGCACTAATGTGACACCACCCCTCTCAGACAAGGTGTCGCATGGGAGACGGTGTGCCGTTTTTGGGACTGCGGAGGCACAACATAGCGAGCACAATCTAAATTCAGCAAGCGTGAGCCACGGCGGACATGCGTGACTGGTGTAAATAATTGGCGTGGATGTGCGCGCAGTGTGCGAAACCTGATTGCATTTTCTCGCCTTGTGTTTCCCCTAACGTGTGTAATTGGCTAATGGCTCGATTAGTGGTGTGCACTGCCTGCCTTTAT
Organism: Megalops cyprinoides; assembly: GCF_013368585.1. NCBI lineage: Eukaryota > Metazoa > Chordata > Actinopteri > Elopiformes > Megalopidae > Megalops > Megalops cyprinoides. The sequence goes on from NC_050593.1 coordinate 6,853,518, forward strand.
TGTGAAGGTCGCGCTGGCGTGTGGTGTGTGTCGTTCCCTCCAGGTGCCGTGCCTGTGCTCTTCCCCATACCTGTATACTCTCCAGACAGCTCCTGCTTCACGTGGGCTACATGTGGACTGAGCTCAGTTGAAAAGTAGAAATATTCCTGATCTGTGTTCTGTATTAAGTTTACTGGGTACAAAAATCTGAATTCAATTGCTAATGACCTCAGTTTCATTTCCTGGTCTGAAACAAAGTGAACCTAATTTGGAAAATGGAACGTTTGTTTGAGAGTGCAGCCGGTGTGAGTTTGGTGATAAAGTACCCTTAGTTCATGGGCTGTTCTGATGTTGGCAAGCTGTTACGTGAGGCGAGGAAGTTGATAGGTGCAGTTAGTGCTTAGTGCTGGGACTAAATCATAGGCAAATTTGACTCACTGTGACCTCTTCTTTTTGTTCATGAATGCCTTTTTAAATGTGTTATTGAAATTGTAGTCCTGGATCAGATGTTATATTGTGCCAATTTAACTGGTCATTTTTTTGCATTTTTTGCATGTGGTTTTTAATCTCTGTTATTGCACACTTATTGCTTATTCAAAGAACATGTGGCCTTGTACCTTGCTTATTAAAGTATATTTGGTCAAGAGGACTCCTACCTGTGGTCAGTCCACACTTGAGCCCCCTGGTGCACAGGAGGTCATATCACACCAAACACGCAGTAACTCTGCATCAATGCCCTGTAACTCAATTCGGTAGAAAACTTGCCAGAAACAGTGCTTTAGGTGTGTGTGTGTGTGTGTTTTGGAGGTGGTGGTGGTGGGGGGGGGATAATAAAAGACCTTCACAAATACACAAGCAACCAAACTGAAAAAGACCAAAAAAAAAGGAGCCAATGGCCGCCTGTCCCAGCAAACACACCAGGCATCAACTGACAAGCGCGACCAAGGAGATGTAGTTTAGCTGAATAACATCCATCAGTGGTCCTGTATCTGAAATTGTTTTCCCAGCATTCCTCTTCAGAAGTACAGCACAGTCAGGTAATGCGGTGAGGCTCACCACACACCACACGCAGCTCCTCGTTTTACACTCTGGCAGCAGCAATTGGAGACGGCGCTCCCCGTGAGTCCCCAGGAAGGGTTTTACATGTTTTTACATGCACGCTAAATCAGAAATTGAGTGGCATCTGGAGAACAAAACTGTTAGAGCAGTCTCTGAGGTGCATCAATATTTGCCTTGCGCGCATATCAAATCATCCTCAGTGTTATGCTCTTTCTGAACGCGCGCTGCCAACAGTGTAATCTCGTTTCCCTCTCCCTCCGCCTCACCCTATGAGCACACAGAGGAGTGATATATACAGCCCAATGTGGAATCACTAAATTAAATTTGGAGAAGGAGACTTGTGAGAGCAATGCCAATTCAAAAACCTCTTTTTTTCCAAGTGAGTTTTTTAGCGCTGCTAAATAGATTACTGGCCTCTGCTTGAAGATTGGTGGCTTCTCTTTACAAGTGCATGAAACAGTGACACGCTGTGGCTTTTGCGCCCCCTGCATAGAAGAGGTGACGATGGCACCACGTCGCCAAGTTACGCCCTCTCGACTCCGATTTGATCTGCGAGAAGTGAGACATCAGCTGGAAATAGGAACGTCCCGACACTTTCTTTTTTCATCATATAATCTGTGATTGCGACCTGGGCATGATATAAAGTGGGTAACAGCTGCCTAGAGAGAAAAGAGACGTGTTCTCCTTTTCAAGCAAGCCACGCCTGTCCTAATCCACCTCTGTGTTTTCGGATTAAGTGCTCCCACTAACAAGTGTTGACGCTACTGCATGCTATCACTAAGGATTTTGTTTTAGAACACAGCATAAATTAAATAAAGGGAAAGTTAATATGGAAAATGGAATATAATTTGGATGGTTGATCTTTTATGCGGAGAACATGGAACACATTCTGCCTCAACCAAAGCAACCATGAAAAAACACAGATTAAGGCTTTCTGATTACAGAAAATTGGCTTCCATGTGGATACCCAAAACTACGACCTCACACACTTTCTGGTTTTACCTCTTGAAAGGAGAGCATGCATTGCTGTAACATTTAAAATTCCCAGCCTATGACAGTGTCACAGTTTATTTTCCACCACTTATGTGCCCTTATTATATTTTTATGCTTCCTTAAAGCAATCAATTTGAAGAAATGATAAAACACACAATTTGAAAGTAAAATTAAAATAATTCACTCAGTCCAAGTCAGTTGAAACAGCCCTCGATAGATATACAACACTCATTATTGCTGGAAAGTAGCTTCAAAAAAAAAAAACAGATCTTGGGAGTGTGGAGTGTGCAGAATTAATTTTTTTCCCTGACCAGAATTTCTGTTATCATTCATGGCATCATTAGAAGGGAGATGCATTCTTGCTCAGAATGGTGATTCTTTGTTTAATTTGCTGGAAAAGTGGGGAGAAGATGAGGTTTGGTTGACTTGACACCATCCGTCTCGAGTATGAAATTGTTTCTGGGTTTAGTGGCGCACCCTTGACCCAATGCGCTGTGATAGCAGAGTATCGGGAAGAAAATGTCAGTTGAAATGGTGAATAAAGTATGACAGTACAATATTAATTTTGAAAATTGGGCCCCCGCGAAGGAGCCTCTCGCTGGTGCCCAGACGGAATCCGCTTTCTGCAACGCGGTGTGTAATAATTCAGTCCATTAACCCTGTCATTAGAGCTTCATCGAGGTGCCCTGGTCTGACCGAGCCTGCTCCTCCTGAGAGAGACGACCAAAATAACAATAATAACCATAAAAATGTGGTCGGATGAAAAAAATTCCCATTAAAAAAAAAAAAGTTAGTTACATTGCTCTGTCACTGGTGAGCAGAATATGAAAACTGATGGAGAGATGACAGGAATGAAGTGGAATTATATTGGTGGCCATATTATTCACACCCCCTCTCCTTTTCCGCCTGGCCAACCAATCAAAGCCAACCCAGGAAGCAGAGCATGGCCGTCATTGGTACAATTCTTGCACGGAAGACAACAGCTGCAACGGGCATGGCCTGCATGGCCTGGCAGGTTAGATTCATGTTGGGGCATTGCATTGCTGATGTTCCCCTAGGAGAGCGTGTTGTACTGGGTGAATGGATGTTCGAGGCACGCTGGCCAAATGGCTTAAGCAGGTACTGCACAGTCCAAGTCTTTTCCTGACATTTTTCCCAAATCTCTGAAGTGACTTGGCCATTCAGGTGGTTACTAAGGAGCTTACCGTTGTTGCCACTGCCCGAGGGTTGGCGGTCTGTATATGGCTTGCTTTGGACACCACTCCCCCCAACAAAGAGGAAGAACGCTTGCTCTCAACAGCTCCCCCCCACCTGCCCCCCAACCCCCTCGTCACCACCCCCAAATCCCAAACACTCCCACCCCCCCATCTGGATAGAACTGGGTGACAGGCTTTTGACGCCTAGAGCAGCAAGGCCTGACTCGCAGATCCTCGGCTGTCCAGATCCTGTTGGACCGGCGCTCCGCAAATCCTAGCCCCCGTGTCGGGTCCTGCGCAAGAGTTGCCAGGGTAACATGCGCTTGGCAGGTGGGCCCCCATTCTGTGGCGGTATGCCTTACAAACCTGCGGCTGCTGGAACCGGGGTATGGGCCAGGGCGGTGTGGGGGGGCGTTAGGCCAGGGGCGTTGGCTGGGACCCACGGGGGTGGGGGTAGGGGGTCTTGCCAGTGCGATCCAGTGGGAACCTGCCCAGAAACACCAGCCAGGACGAAAAAACCACCGAGCCCCCGCTCTGAATATTCATCTGCAACTGTGGCGGGATGTGACACATTTTCCCTGGCGCGGCCGCGGCGTTAGGGGGAAGAGAAAGGCCATGACCAATCACATTACCCAGCTCTGCCTGACTTAATAGGATTCAGTAATGATTTTGTGGTTATTTTTTTTTCCCAGTCGTTTCAGACTGTACGCTGCATTCATCGCCCACATAATGAGAGGCCTGGAACCGATCTAACACGGCCGGGAATCAAGGTTCTGTCGATGGCTCCAAAAAAAGGTTTTTTTTTTATTATAAAAATTGAATTATTGTGGCTGGTATTTGAATCCATCTATTTTTTCCTCCCATTGTGTGTGATGTTTGGGATGCCGGGGCCTTTGAGGGGTAACAATGGTCATCAGCACGGTGGAGGCGGGGGGGCCCGGAGTGTAATCGACGCGGGCAGGCTGGCACGCATGTGGGCTAACAATACAGCCCCATTGTGCCCGGATCCTTCCATTGTCCCCTCTCTCCCTGAGCCAGCTGGCACCGAGGAAGGCTGCACCGCTGAGCGGGCTCACAATGCCTGCTCGGTGAGACTGACGCCAAGGGGGACGCTCCTGTCCCCGCCACCGGCATCTCCACCACACATCCGGAGCGTCCGGGGGGCCGCTGCGCTTTTGAGCTGCGAAGGGACTTGGTCACAGGGGGTCACGTTGCCAGTCTTTTTTATTGTGTCTCTGGACCAGGAGGGCCTTGCTGGAACTTGGGGTCTCCTCTGCTCTGTCTTCCTCTCTTTCTATCCCTGTCCCTCTCTCTCTCACCTCTCTCTCTTCTTCTCTCTATGACTCACCTGTCTTCCTCTGTCCCTCTCACCTCTCTTTCTCTCTCTTTATCTCTCACCCATCTCTCTCTCTGTCTTTCTATCACCTATCTCAGTAACACCTCTCTCTGCCTTTCTCTACCTCTCTTCCTACCTCTCGCTATCTCTCACCTATCTCTCTCTCTGTCTCTTTCAAATTCAAACAAAGCTTTATTTGCATGACAGTGGCTTGTGTTGCAAAAGCAGTCATAGAGAAAGAGGCAAAAATATATACATGGAACAATTCAACAATGAACAGGGAAGATTTAAACTGAAAAGCATCCTGACTCCTCATCCAATAGACTCAAACATGACTTTTTAAATTCTCCCTTCCTCTGTCTTCAGGCATTTTTCAAACAGTTCCAAAGATCGCTGCTATGAGTGGTGGCGGACACTACTATTAGATTAAATTTATAAGCCTGGGAGCACTTGCTTGCTTTTTTTCATCAAGAGCACAGGGGGATGAGAGTAGGGGAAACCTGTGACTGGCTGAAACATTTCATTGCTCAGAAGTGAGGGGTGGCAGTACGTTCCTCCAGGAGGGCGGCGCTGTAGCTTGCTGCACTGGGGTGGAGTGTTGTGATGTTTTGTCACATGACTCCACACGCCATCTGTAGGGCAGGTGGGCTGGGCTCAGGATTGCAGCTGCAGTTGGATCTGCCCTCTGGACAGACCCCAGATCCAACCAGAAACCACAAAGCCACCATAAACAAAGTCATGCTGTGATAAAAATGCCAGTTTGCAATAAAGTGGCCCCCTGATTCAATCACGTTTGTCAAGCAATCACAAGAGAAGAAGTCACTTTTGTGGTAACATGGGGCTGTAATCCAAGAAGGACTATTTTTTGGAGTGAATAGCACTTTCCTTTTAAGTTGATTCTGAGGTTTTGATTGAACCCAGAAGAACACTAATGCTGGGGCATTGCTGCCTATGTGAGTCCATGGGCAGTCAGAGCCCATGTGGTTAAGGGACAGCTACCTTTAAACCCAAAGGCTTTGAAAATGTTTGGACTGGCCTTGAAACAGCTATTGGCTCAGAGTGAGGCCAACAAAACACTCTCTCAGGGATTTGCCTACCAATCCTCATTGACATTTTTCCAAGTACACTTAAAATTACTGTCATACATGCTAAACGGTTATATTTGGGTAACATCCTGGACATTTTTCCAAAACAGACCTAAGCTTCCCTAATATGGGTTATTTATAGAAGTGACATTTTAGAGGTAATGAACAGTTAGGTAAACAAATGGACTGTGCCTTTTGAGACTTTCAGAAGCTGCTACAAGACAGAAACCATGATGTAACAAGATGGTCCGAAACCCTGCATAAGGAATGTTTGCTTGCAAACAAATCTGATAAAGTCAGCCCTGAGTTTCTGCATTAATGCATGGAGTGTGATGATCTGTTGAGGCCGGTGCAGTGTGGTTTGATCTGACAGATATAATCCAGAGATTTATGCCCTCTCACCATGCTCCCTGATGCCCGTCTGGTATTTCCATATCCAGTTAAATGCCAGAAGTCTAAGCCACGGGGTGAGAGGGTGCTCGGCCGCATTAATGGAAAGTGCATTCACGCCTCCGGTGCTGTGGAGGCCTGTTCTGAGCAGCGGCAGATAAAGTTCGAGTGTGTTCGCTCTGGCCTCTGCTCCAGTAAATGAGAGCAAAACGGTAGCCTGGCATCACAGCCGCTGAACATTTTGACACGTAGAGCTTCGTTCTCGAGCGCATGCGACACGCAAACGCGCTAAACCCCTGAGGCTGCCTCTTTTCGGGGTGCGCTGATGAGAGTGTTACAGATTCAGGTACTGGTGTGCAGTACCTGTGGTTCTCAGCGATTGTCACCTGATCTCTCCCTCTCCCATTGCAACTGTGGACCCAACCAAGTGGCACAGCAGCAGAATGAATACACCTGGTTTTTTGGATGATGTGTTAAACAGATGTTCTGATGTACTGTGGATGCTAAAGATCATAGGGTACCTCACTGCAAAGATGAGGTACGAGAGTATGGCTGTTCTATGGTGACTATGGTGTCTTGGCCTGCCAAACATCCTCAGATTTTTTTTACCTATGTAAATCCTTGCTTTTAGAGTAGGCCTGGTGAGTGTTCTGGCACGAAACCGTTGCTGTTCATCACCCAGGCAGGTGGTAGATATTGATCCTGGTTGAGCTAGTATACCCCTTCAAACTGAGAAGTGTTTTGAGATTCTTGAAAAGGATGAATCAATGCTATTTACAATGCAGCACTATATAAATGCAATTCAATATGACCCCTGAAGACTACAGCAGAATGTTCAAGCCAGGAACCCACCACTACAGTGGAATTTTCAAACAAGGTACCCAACACTACAGCAGAATGCTCTGTCAGGTTATCCAACACTACTCCGAGATGTTCAGCCAGGGTACCCAAAACTATAGGGAAATGTTCAGCCAGGGTACCCAACACTACTACTTCTATGGTTGTAGAGACTTCTTGGTGGCTGTTCTACTGTGGGCCAGAAGCTTGTTAAGGTCACATGACAACAAACAATACGATAGCTACTGTATCTCTTGTGATACAGTCAAGCAAAGAATTCATTTTTACACACTCTCATATTGACACTTACTCTCATGTTGTGGATTGGCCTTGAGCCAGACACAGACAAAGAATGCAGGCGTCTTCAAACATATACTTTCCTGTGTTGGAAACAGCAGTGAAATAACTGACCTCTCTCTGAATCCTGCATGCCATGTTGGACCTACTGCACTTCCCTTCCCAGTGATGTAACAGTACTCTGAGCACTGGAACACACACATTGACATTTTAAAGAGAAAAGGAAGCTCACTGTTTGAGCTATTAATGACAAAGCTGACGAAGACAGGGCCCAATTACAGACCTTCTAACCTGGTAATAAACACTGCCAGCCTCTTCTGTATTTATTCAAATAATTAAAAAAGGAGCGTTTTCAGACAAAGGCTTCATGAATTTCATTATAAACTAGTGTAAGACTGTATGAATGTGATATCACCACCACTCCCCTCTTTCCAAACTCCAAACCCAACCCCAGAACTAACTCCAGTTTCTGCTCAATCACATGGTGGAGGGGGGATGGGCGGGGGAGGGGGGGGGGAGGGGGGGTGGACTGACCATAATTTCAAAAACCAGCAAGGGAACCTGCCTGCCAACCTTTAGTCCCTGTTCTTACCCCTTTGGTCAGGGTCAGAGGTGTGGCAGTCTCTCAATGCCCCCCCTCCCCCATCTAGTTCATGCTCCTCCTGACACTTTGCAACCCAGGGGGATGTGTCTCTCCTGCCGCTGGAGTTGGCAGGCAGCGGAGTAACCGCGGAGGCCAAATGTTTAATTACGCATGGCAGGCCTAACTGTGGGAGCCCCTGCGGCGGCGGGCAGGATACAGAGATGCCGACACCAACCATGATAACGCGTTCACCCTAAAGAGTGATGTGCTGGCTGCGTGCTCATCAGTGTTTGTATGTGGTATTAATGTTTATACACTATATCTCTGTGGATTTTTCCTTTGCCTCTACATGTCTCTGAGGTTTGTAGTCCTTACTGATATGTATGTACCTTTTGCTGTTTTAAGTCATATATATATATATATATATATATATATATATATATATATATATATATATGTAATTATTTACACTGGCTATGTGAAATTAGTAAGCATCCTTACTAACAATAGGGATATATTATTCATTTTCCAGGGATAACTGCAAAAGCAGATGTGTTGCATGTGCGTAAATCTTGTGCATGTTCTTATGCTGACAAATAAAATGGCAGATAGACTCTTCGCACAAACAATATGCTGCTCATGAAACTTCGCTCTCACAGCCTGGGGTTTAATGCAGGTGTTCATGGAGGCTGTCTTCCCCTTTCCCCTCAGATATTCAGGATGTGTTCTGCCAGCCAATCAGGAATTCTGTCATGCGTCAGGGAGGAAGGCTTCTGTTAGTAGTGATATCTCTGATGTTCTCCCAGCAAGGCCCAGTCAATGGACCACAGATTTTCTTGAGGAGGTGTGTATGTGTGTGTGTGTGTGTGTGTATGTGTGTGTGTTGGGGGGGAGGCTGTTCTTGACAGGAAGTGCCCAACTTTCGATAGGTGGGGGCCCATATGCAACCCACCGATGGCCTATCATGCCTGACTAATTTTGAAATTGACCCCTGACCCCCCTCCCATGCACCGGGGCTCCAGCGTATGTGAGTGCCCTCCGCCAGGGTCCCGCGCCTGGTTCTAATTAGCCAGGCTGGGCTTAGCCTGTTATCGGATTATCCCTCCCCATGCTGCCCTATTATCAGTTGTTTGGTTATTTTTATTGTTGGAGCAAATTATCCTATTACTAGCACGGCAGGGATCTATTACTTTGAAAGGCTTAATAGGGACTTTGACTCTTTGCAAAGAAAATGAACCATTAGCCAATAACTGTCTCACGTCTTCTTGCTTTCTCCTGCTCTGGGCCCGGTGAGTGCTTTTACAGTCATACTGGTGAGCTGGCTCAGCCTGCTCTGCTCCCTAACCAGTGTACTGACTTGCAAATGCACTGTAACTCCCATTTGAGCGAAACTGTGGTGATACCAGCATGTTTGTCTGAACGTCTGTTAGTCAGAAAAATGCTGCAGTCACATTTCACACAGAAAAAAAGGACCTTTGGTTAATGTTGTACCACAGACAATTATGCGAATGATTTGGCTAGTTTGGTTAATGCTTATCACAGATTCCTGCCATTCTTGATGCTGTACTTGTATGGTGCCAAGCTGCCAAGTTTCTGGATGATGGGGCACAGGCCGTACCTATACCAAACTGAGTGTTAACTGATGTTTTTGGTTTGCTACAGAGATAGCTATAATGAACTGGAGGGCTGTGTCCTTACAGACATTCATCCTTGTACCATCTAATCTCATTTAAGCACAGAATTTGGATACAGGTTGATGTGGCTGCTTAATAAAGGGCATAACCTGGACCATCATGCACTTTCTTGCTTGTCTTCGTCTGCTTCTCTGCCCTAATTTCACCGTAATGTGACATAATCCCAAAGCTACTCCCTCTTATTACACTTATTAGTCTCTCCTAATATTCAGCTAACAGTCACTTTCAGCCATCGGTTCATTAAAATCAACCACAGTTCACACTGTAACTTGATGTAGGTGCTTCCCTCCCTTAGGAAACTAGGGATACATACTATAAATAAGGATTACCACATTTTACCTGTGCTGATACAAGTGAATGAAAGAGCAATAATAAATGATTTCCCTCTGTAGTTTCTCATGAAATTTACACTTATAAATTTATCCACAGTTACATGACTTGAACAATCACAGAGCAGGCTGTGGGCCTAGGTGTAATGACTTGTTATTCATTTGGGAGAGGCAGGGAGGAGGTGAAGAGTGGTATATGTGTTGGGTAAGGTTTGCCGATTGGTGTGGGGGTTCTCTCCTTGCCCCCAAGCCCCTTTAGCCTTCTTTAATTATCACATTAGGTGCGCATCATGCGCTCGGGAACCTGTCTTCTACTGAGTTTTCACAGAAACGGATATAGAACGCTGCTGAGAATCGCGGCCCGAGGTGCAGGAACCTGGTGACCTCACCGCCACCCAGGACGGAGTGGCCATCTGCAGGTGAGCTTTGCCACAGTCTACACCTCTGCTATACCCTCCTCTTCCGCTGTGGCCGCCAACGCTGGCCCCGGCGAGCTGCCCGCGTTCTGTTTAGCTGGAGACACTCCTCTGAACATGTCCCCGTCCCTTATTCACCCCTCTGCTCCCCGGGCGTCGCCATAGCGATTAGGATTCAGAGTGGCATCTGTCCTGCTCTCCCCCTGTGTCTGTCTCCAGGCGGAAATCGTTCTGTGGTTCTTCAGCCCTCCACGCGGGGTCAGGAAGACGAAACTATCTGGGACAGGGGTACTGTGTGCATGAATACATATGGGTGGAGGTAAGTGAAGTATGTCTTCTTAACAGCGTGTTGTGCTTCACTCCGGATCCCAGAAGGTAGCTTAGCGTTCAGCGCAGTAAGACACAGGGAGAGGTCCATATCCTGAATGATACTGTTGCCACATACTGGGAAATCTTTCTGTCATGACGTCAGACAGGTTCAATGACATTGAGCTAGACCCTGTAGCAATGAGAACAGCTAATGTGAGATTTCTTTATCTTATAATTTGTCAAAGGGACATTATCTCCTGTCCTCACCGTTACCTTGCATTTAAATGCAAGCATTATTTCTTTTCTTTACGAACACAGTTCACTAAGTTCATCAGTTACATTACAGTTTACATTAAATTAAAAAGGTTGCTTGTTTTGGAAAAAAATATATGAAGCAATGCTTTCATATACTTTGAGGTCAACATTATAGACAAATGTTGATTGAGGTTTGATTGAAGGTTTAGCTAAAGCATATTATTTGTTACACCTGAGAACTGTACAGCTTGGTGCTGTAGTCTACTCCATTCTTAACTGTGGGATGATTTAAAAAAGAAAACCACCACCCACATACAATGTAGTCTGCCAGTCACAAGGTGGCGCTGTTGTTTGAGAGCGCTGCTCTCTCCTTGCTGCTCTTTGTGTCACAGTGGCAGTGACTGAAGCTGTGTAATCTGCTCTGGAAATATGTTCTTAATTAATAAATCCTTCTATTTTATGATCTCACAGATTTATAATCCACTGAGTTGTAAAATATCAAATTATCAAATTATCAGCCAATAAACCTTTATATGACATAACACTCTTTATAAGGGAACCAACAATCCAAGTTTATAAGCATATATAACAAGAGGTGGGTGAAAGCAGAAGAGCAAGTATACAGCAGGGATCCAGTCACCTAGAGTATCAAAACCATGAGCTCTGCGCTGGTTTGTGGACAGAAGGTAACACCTCACATATGAGAGATTTATCAAGGTACCCAGCACCTTCATAAACCATTAGTATCATGGTGTCCACATGTTTTAGGACAGTGAGATAAACAGCATGTTTATTTTTATCATGCTTCTTTATTGGTGTGCACTGATTTATACTTCCTCACATGAGTGAATATCCTGACATCATGAATGACTATGGATTGGTACAACAAGAGCTTTTTTCGGCTGACATCTCTCTTTTTCTTTTTGAAACAGAGCAATTAATAAGCATTTGTTTGGATGGCTGGAGAAGTAAAATAACAAAACAGCTCAACGTCCCCTGAAAGTTATTTTTTAAAGTGATTGCCGGCCGGCCCCTTTGTCGCTGTGATGGCTGGGGGCCTCTTGAATCGAGGCATTTTGACCACCAGCCAGAGTCACCCGGGTGAATGGAACCTGGCCTCGCATTTGCTGTTGCCGCGGCGAAGGAATATCACCAGGCATGTCATGCGTGTGCATCCGTGATGCCGTCCCAAAAAAATAAGTGGGGTGAAGAATGCGCTCCGCAGTCAGTCTGTCAAAGAGGAAGTCATCTGTCATGAGGGTAACCCCCCGACCCCCTCTTCCTTTCCACCTTCCAAATTCGTTCACACACAGCATTGGACCCCCCTCCCCACTCCACCCCACCCACACAGCCCCTGACCCCTATTCTTTATAGTCAGTAACCAGGCATTACCATTATAAAGACCTTGGATGCGCATGACTTCATTCACAAAATCCTCCTGGTGGGAATCGGTGATGATACGCACAGAAGAAAGTGGTCAGATTGCGCACATGGGACAGCAGGACCCAGAAATGTCACCCCTGCCATCAAACAGGACAACTTTCCCATGAACCCAAGCACTGATCATGGCTTGACTTCATATCATAAAGTTTTTTTTTTTAAAAAAGAGTTTAGCCAGTGTTGAAATTTTGAAACCCTTAGATAACAGAAAATCCACAGCTCAAGTCTGTAAAAGGCAAAATACAGATATAAAGGAATCTAATTTTACTTGAAAGTTGTTCAAAAGCAAATATCTCAGCCAAAACAAAAAAGAATTTCAGGTCCACTTTTAATTATCCAGTTGTAATAAAATAAATATCTCATACTGATTACCATATAAATATTTCAAAGGAAAACTGAACAAAAATAGAACAGAATTCATTTTTCACTCATTTTATTCAATTCAGCTCCATGTAAAGAAAGTGAATGACATAAATTACCTCTCATGCTCACAAAGCTTTGCATTGAACGTCCTCATGAGCAAAACATTGTAGGAAAAAAAGCTGAGTACCTCATCCCGTCTTTGCTTCTCAAATATCAGGGAAAGCATGTGTGACTTGTATGACTGGTGATCATAAAGCCTCCTAGAGGAGAATGGTGGCAGAGACATCATTATAAATTCTGGACGAGTGAGCAAGCCGGTCTCCCATAATCCCTGCATGATAGAAGCTCACGGTGTCCCACACGGCAGCAAATGTGATGGGGCGTTGGAGGTGGCAGTGTGACCAACTTTCAGGCTCGTCAATGTTTTTGCAAGACCAGAGCAAGCTTCAGAGCTCAGAACTCCTGTTTGGTGCCACTCCAGTCTCATCTGCAGAAGGAAATATGCTTATGCTTAGCACTCATGCTTTTCACAGTACTGATTTGGCCACTTTGAGCTCTACTGAGAAACACAATCACGCACCTACAGCAATCTAATATCAGAGCAGTATAGTGTCATTTAGAGTTCATACTGTAACACATATGTCTAAAATGTCTGTACACTTTCCCTGAACACAATGACATTGTTGTAGCCTTCACCTTTTCCTCATTTCTTTCCAAACAGACCAAATGTGTCTGATTCATTTTATGTTTGGTGCATTTCCAGAATGTTCCCAGCTCATACTGAACTCTGTGAAGGTTATTACCCATGGACATATTACTACATGATATGACATTTCCTTCAACTCTATCAGTATGTTTTGACCATTTTAGGAGCAGGCATCATTTCTTCACTGACCCAACAGCCACGATCCCCACTGGCTCCTACATAAAAGATCACAGAAACGCTACCTCAAGCAAACTCTCATAGCATTACAGTGAATACTTTAAAACAGCAGAGTGTCAATGGTCTGGATTTCAGTACTGAGAATGCTTGAATTTCAGCACTGTTGCAGTTGGTCCTTTAAGGTGCGAGAACAAAGCCAGATGAGCTTCTCTCAGAGACGCTTCTCCGGCTACCACACTGTGGATTGCGGTCACACAGCATCGACCACAACGACTGTGACATCAAACACGACTGCCCACCATGACAATGACCATAACCACAATAGAAACCATGAGTAAAACCACTGTTAGGACTTCGGCCCAGCTTGCTTTGTGTTGTCAGAAGACCATTTAGTACCCTCAGGCACGCATGCAATGTAGCTATAACTGCCAGTGCCTTTCCCCTGCACAGCCACAAGTCAGTGAAAACAGCATATTGGATATGGCTTCAGGAGAGTAAAATCACTACACACTACTATTCTTTAATTGAGTAACTGATTGAAAGTAAAATCACGTGTTGAAATGAGTAATAGACTGAGAATTTTAAAGTTTATTTTTAAGGATTTTGCATTAGAACGTTAGAAGTAGTATATATGTCATTATGTATATATGTCAATGACATATATACATAAATAGTATATATGTCATTACACTTCCTGGTTGATGATGGGATGTCAGCTTAGGGTTACCTACAGCCCCTAGATGGAAAAAAATTGGCTTTAAAAGAAAATCATGGGGTGGTCATTTGAAGCACAAGGACAAGGGAACTCACATAGCACACATACAGGCAGTTTTTCAGTCACTCTGCACAGGGTAATATTCAGCTAGGGGCTGCATCACAGCTCACTGGTGTCCCCTCAGACACATGAAGCGCAGAACACGCGTGACGTCCGTGACAAGCCGGCCATGGACACTGGGAGGCACGGCATTTACCATTTGGTGCCTTGAGTGCTCTCCCTCGTTCTCGGTTTTTGTCGATAAGTTATTCTCATCCTCCTGGGAAGGTTATTGAGAGACACGCGCACCTCCCATCCGTAAATGCCTCCGTGCTGACTGACAGCAGACGGTGGTGCTGGACGGCGAGTGCCTGTGACCCCCCTGAGAGAGTGACACGGAGGACGGCGGAGCCCCACATCCCTCAGAGCAGCCACACCCTCCACCTCACCACCGGCCGGCCTGGTGTGTGCGTGCGTGTGTGCACGTGTGTCTGTGTGTGTGCGCGTGTGTGTGTGTGTGTGCGCGTGTGTGTGTGTGTGTGCACATGTGTCTCTGTGTGTGTATGTCTGTGTGTGTGCGTGTGTGTCTGTGTGTGTGCGTCTGTGTGCCCGCACGTGTGTGTGCACATGTGTCTCTGTGTGTGTGAGCATGTGTGTGTGTGTGTGTGTGTGTGTGTGTGTGTGTGCGCGCGTATGTGTGCACGTGTGCGAGGATGTGTGTGTGTGCACGTGTGTGTGTGTGCACGTGTCTGTGTGTGTGTGTGTGTGTGTGTGTGTGTGCGCGCGTGTGTGAGCGTGTGTGTGTGTGCACGTGTGTGTGGATGTGTGTGTGTGCGTGCGTGTGTGTGCACGTGTGTGTGTGTGTGGTGTGTGTGTGTGTGTGTGTGTGTGTGTGTGTGTGTGTGTGTGGAGGTGTGTGTGTGTCTGTGTGGGTATGTGTGCATGTATGTGTGTGTATTTGTGCATATTTGCATGTGTGAATGTGTGCACGAGCGCTTGTGTGTACATGTATATATGTTTATTTTTATGAGGTTAAGTGTGTGTGTGTCTTTTTGTGCATGTGTGTGTGTGTGTTTATACGTGGTTGTGTGTGTGTACATTCATGCTTGTGTTTGTGTGTGGTTGTGTTTGTGTATATGTATATATACCTTGATACATGTTTGTATATATGGTTGTGTGTGTGAATTTATGTTTGTCATACTTGTGCTTGCATGTTTGTGTGCAAATGCACGTTTGCTTATATGTGATGTGTGTGTGAATTTATGTATATCATGCATGTGGTTAATGTGTGTGTAGGAGTGTGGGAGTGAATGTATGTTTGTGTGCACATATGTCTGTTCACGTGTGTGCACACGCCTGTGTGTGTGTCATTGTATATATGTGTGTGTGTTTGTGCCATTTAGGACGGCACAATATGTTTTTTTCATCAGGGCATACTAAGACATTTGGCATCTCCCATATCCAGAAAATTTCACAACGGCGAAGCGTGACCTGCTGTTTGTCTTGAGATTAAACCACACTGCCTTTGGCATCATCACACTGGCAAACAGACTGGTGTCTTCGGTGAGTTTGCCTACTTGCCAGTGAGGTTAGAAACCCTTCTTTTGGCAAGCAATATAATTAATGTTTATTTCTGGGGAGAGAGATGCAAGAAAAACAAATGACATCAGTGACGACAAAAGAAAAAAAACAGAAAGCTAACCTTGGAGAGTGACGTGGAGAAGTTAAGCTTTCTGGTGGCATTAACATTCGCAATTTGAATAAACAATCTTGAGCTTATTAAAAATGTTATGAAACTGGAAAAAGCAGACGCAGTAGAATGGAAGAGCAAGTACAGACAAGACAGATTGTTGGACAACCTATATTACAGTGTCTATTTGTAATATTTGTGATATCTGTTGTAATTTGCAGGTCTCTTATTGTTTCAGCACAATTAATGCAAATCAGTTTAGAACTACTGAGGTGTTGCTCAAGTCTCTTGGCAGAGTCCCTCTTGGAGTTTGCTCCCACAATTCCCTGGTCCAGTTTCCAGTAAACTAATCAGGAGACCACTGATTTGGCTGTGGCCACTTCTCCACAATGCTGTTGGCTGATTGAACTTCTACACCAAAGGACTAATGGTCACTAGGAAAATATAATA
Source organism: Megalops cyprinoides (assembly GCF_013368585.1). Lineage (NCBI taxonomy): Eukaryota > Metazoa > Chordata > Actinopteri > Elopiformes > Megalopidae > Megalops > Megalops cyprinoides. Next base: position 6,869,856 of record NC_050593.1, read on the forward strand.
ATGATTCCATTACAGTGAATGGTGTTTTTACCAACCCACAATTCTACCAGGCAGCTCTATCCCTGCTGCTCTATTGCCCATCTTAGTGTGATTTCCATTGTGTAGCTTCACCCCTATATCATGACCCTCCACTCACAAAAACAATCCACTTCACCTCTTTACAGGCACCAGGTCGGAACTCCATTCTGTGCAAATTTGATATTGGTCCAGTTTCCATTGACCCCACCCACTCACTACAGGTAGGTCAAGCCCACACAGGGAACTGAAGAGGGTCCCACCCATACCACTTCATATATGTTCTGATCACCTGTCATTTAGAGCACCACACCTTACAAACATCTACACTGTCCTGTTGCTTAGTACTTCCAGAATCCCCTAATTCGTAAGAGAATCATTCAGATTCAATGGTACTACGACCCATGGTAATATGTTAAAGCTACCTTTCTGTGTCACTCGACCCTGAGTCCGACTGTCTGGGTGCTCAGCTTTTTTCTTTTTTTTTTTGTAAATATCGACAACTCCGGATATCCCCGAAGTAATCCCAACTGAAACCTTACATGGATTTACAGGTTTTAAGTGTTTCAGGCGCCAGGAGTCCGCGATAATCCGTCCTCGGAGATTTAAAAAAAAATCAAAACAAACAGATCGCATCCGGCACGTACGCCGCACGCCTCTCCGAACGTGCAAGGCGCGGCTGCGTGTTCGGGAAGATTTCGTTTCGAATGGAGCAGCCGGGAGAAAAAAAAGCCCCCGTCTTTTCGCAAGCATTTAGACAAACACAATTTTCAGCTTACTGCGCCGCGCGTGTTTTACAATCAGCGCTCATTCCACCTCCCCTGCTTCTCCCTGCACTCAAGTCAGATCATTTTCACATGCAAATAGCTGCGCCTCACCGTAATCTCCCCCACCAGAGAAAATCTATATGCATAAGTCATTTAGACATTATTGCCATAAGTCTTAAACAGGCTATCTGGCTTCTTTTTGTGTGTCAAATTTAGCAAAAGCATAACTGAGTATTTGGTTAACCATATTAAAAAGATAAGTGCGCGCGAATGGCTTCTCATTAAATTTGAGAAATCTTCTCTTTTACGTGCTTGCTGTGTTCCTGGAGAGAGTTTATATTTTTTTCTCGTTGCTGCTCAAAGTCGAGCAGTTGGACATCAATGACTTTAGAAATAATGTGCTGTAACCCAGATGTCCTCCAGCCCTCTGGGTCAACCCCCTCAGAATGTGGGTCATCTTCCCCAGATAAGCTCTGGATAAGAGCGTCTGTTTTGGGGGGAGGGAATGTTGTTTTTGGAAATCACTTAACAATGTACGTAACAATATTCATCATTCAATATTCGTTTCTAATTGAAGAGATAACATACATCTGGATTTGACTTTTATCAATAACTTTTCCTTCTAAATCTGAAATTAAAACACAATAGCTTTTATACTTTTGTTCTACACAAACTCGGATCGAGAAGTTCACCAATCACCAAAAGGAGTGGAAAAAACTTTGTTTTAAAAAAAATCGAAACATATTTATTCTCAAGTTGAGGACAAGTATTGATTTAATCTGGGGGGATAGTTTCAGTGATTAGATGCTCCTGACCTTGTCAATAAATCTGCCCGTCTCTTGGCTTACTCCAGTACTGTGCCAATTCAGATCATTGGACTATTGGTGCTAACATGCATTTGCATTTTTCCAAGTGTTACTTATGATACATATTTCATATAGCTTACAACCTACAGACCTCCAAGGGAAAGAATTTGAAGAAGGCTGCTGTTTTTTTTTGTTTGTTTTTTTGCTGTTGCCTTTGTGCTTGTTGCTTTTTTTCCTTTTTTCCATCTTCCTTCTCTCCCACCCCCTTGCAGACCTTCACTAAATGCTGACTTTCAGAGCGCCTACATTTAAGCGATGTTTTAGTTCTTTTCTGCGAATATATTTTCTCTAGGAGGATTTAATCATTTTTCATGTGCCAGTTTGATGGATTATTCTGATTTTAGATCATAACTCTGACAAGGAAAATAAAAAAATAATAAAAAAACACGAAGGTGGCTTTTGTTGAACGACGCAAGTCTTTTACAGCTAGACAATAAATCTTCCCAATGCATATTTTACACTGAATCAATGCTCGACATTTTGCGAAGGTGAACTGGTTTAGCAATTTAGTTTGCTATTCAGATTCAACACACACTGTTACACCTGTCCTTACACACACATTAACACCAATGTAATGTTTCTAATGTCATTTAAAAGCTTTAAATGAACCTCCTGGCAGTTCCTTCCCAATCCCAAATGCAAACAGTAATTAAATACCTAGCTACTTACCTAGCTTTCCTGCCCAAATTAATTTTAGTTAGCACCAGCTAAACAGCAAAGTTTGGTGGAGTGAATTAATTTCTTCTCTGTACGCTTTGACAAAATGCCTTCTAATGCCATGCTTGAACGAATGAGTGAGTGAATGAGTGATTGAAAGAAGGAATTAACTATTCACTCTTTGAGCTTCCTACCAAATGTAGAAATGTTGTCTCTTTCCAGTCATGACAAATAAGTTTACAAGGCCTACAAGTTGGGCACCGGTATGTGATTGAGTTTGCTCCATTTTCCCGCAATGCAGTTTGTGTGTAACAGCAGACAGCAGAGGCTATACCGACCTAATGAGGGTGAGAAATGGGGGTGACACAAATATGGCTGTCTTCTATCTGTGCCCAGCACATGGGAAAAATTCACATCGAAGGGGAGAAGTTAGATTTTTTTCCCCCACATGTAAATGAAACATCACTATTTGAATGTCATCTTCAAAGAGGCTTTTCTGTCTGTGACAGACTCTATAGAGGAGAGGTGAAGAAGGAGCTGGATTGTGTTATGTGAACAGGATTAATGCTGGACTAATTAACAAATGGCTTTTATTGAAAGTGAGTGGAGTGGAGACAGAGGAAGACTTAAAAGGTTCTTGTTGCGCTAGTGCAGACGTTACAGGTCTAGCTTTAATTTGAGCAGGGAGGGATGGGAGGTGGAGGGTGGGTTTGGCAAGAGAGAAAGGAAGGAAAATAGTCTTATAACCCTCTGGTATATTTTAAAAGTGTGCCCAAATTTCACAACTGTGACAGGACAAATTGAAGTTTAATGTGAAAATAACATGCCACGAATGCATGCACATACACACACACAGACATGCACACGCATACATACTGTAGACATGAGCGTCTATGCATGCACGATAATTCACATGAATAAACATTTAACATTTCACCAACAACTTCACACTGTGAAAGAAATAATATTTATAGAGGAAAGCTTTTCTGATTGCGAGGTTATTTATCTTAAAATCTGAATGCACGTGATACATTTTCTCAAGGGGTTTGAAAACTGTCAAACTGTTTGGAAATTTCTCCCATATGCCTCTCCCTTTTCTTCGGCTCAAGATTTCTAGATAAGCAGGTTTTTCCAGTATGAAGTCCCTTCTTACATGGGCTTTCATTTTAAGATTAATAAACATTGCATTGCATGTAAGACACAAGTTTGTTAATGCTTTGGCCTCAGTTAATATGACCCTCCAATAAATATCTTATGACACTGTTAATGAATAACAAACAACAGATGGAAAAATGGAGATATGCTGCCATAATTTCTTTCTGAATTGGAGTCTGTATTTTTAATTAAAATAAGATGCAGCCTGGACCCGTTTTTAATTCTTGCCCATAAACATTTGGAGGGAAAGCTGTGTAGCAGACATTGTGAGATCTTTCAGGAGGTGCAGCATTGTGGCTGATCCAAGGCAGAGCTCGGTCAAAAATTGAACGATATGCATCCCTTTTTTGGGAGCACACTTGCCTGCAGTGGTGGCGGGTCCCAGTCCTCATTCAAAATCACAATGTTCTGAGGGGTTTTCGAAAGCAGAAAAACTGCACTCTCTCGAATTGTGCTGAAACTGTCTAGAGTGCTCCCAAAAGTGATTCCCCTGTCGGCGATGTTCTGACTTGTTTATTTCCAGCCTGTAAGTCTGTGCTCAGAAACGAGAACAACCAGTGGCAGCCTGCTCTTTTATAGTGCCTTTATAACCACGTAATAAGCAAGCTATTGGCTGATAAGACTTTGTTATAACACTTTATTCTCACTTTATTAATACAATTGCCTTTGTTACCAAGTGTATGTTATAATTATAATTATAATTCCTGTCATAATTATGTTGGTTGGTTATGATGCATTGGTGATTGCACTACAACCTATGATTGTAGTGATTGTGCTATACTTTAACTTTAACTTTGAGTGTTAAAATGAGTGCACAAAATGAATCCATAACCAAAACGTTCACGTTTTATTTCAAGGTCCTGTTTACACTACTATTAAACATTTAACAAATATCTTAAAATTTATTAACAATCTCTGTGTAAATATAATAAGTGGGTTATTAATAAGTAATAACCCAATCTGGTTGTTGGTATTCCACTTTCAGTGGAAGTGGCTAAATTGTATTTACATGTGACTAGCAATAATGGAACCTGACATTAACCCAAGGCAAGAAATCTGAATGTATGAAAAATACAAAACAATGCACACACTCTTAAATTGTAAGTCTGATGCCCTTCTCTGACTGTCCGCTTCCTGAGACACACTTGATCAATAGATATCTATGCGTTTTTGTGTTAACCTATTTCTACCAGAAGGCAGAGGCCCCTAAAATAAGGTGTGACCAAAACTGTGGGCGCAAATATTCAGCACTCCCAAATGCAAACGAGAGCATCGCTTCTGCCACCAGCTTGTCAGTGGCAGCAACGGCAGCGGTGTCCTGACTCTGAACTGCGGTCTGTTTGAGCTGGAGGAAGAGGGAGCGTAATTACAATCATGCGCCGCGGTGACACTAATAATAACAGACTTGTAATTTTCTTTGTCTGGCGGTTCAGAGGACCGCAGAAATGAAATCACTTTGATTGGCTCCTGCCAAAGCTCCGCCGACGCCCGGGAGAAGCACCCGCCGCGGAGACAGTGTCACTCTACCTGGGAGAGACGTCCCCGGCTTGCGCAGTGGGGGGGGGCTTTGATAACGTGCTTGCGACTCGGGCTGTAGTATTTGTGGGAGGGAGCTGAGCGTAATTAGCACAGCGGGATGCGACGCGCTGCAGTCAGAGGTTAAAAAAAAGACGTCTCGGTAATAAAATAAGAAAAGTTATTCATGAAATGAGAAGAGGAGTTTGTTGATATTACTCGTAATATGTGTTATTTTATGTAATAGGATATCGTCTTTGTTTTTCATGGTTGAGTAATTGACCCCAGCTCTGTGACTTACAGAAGTCTCAGAGAAAGTCTTCTCATTTAGCAGATATGTACCCAAAACAAGGCAAAAACTTATCTTAAACAGCTCTCTGGTTAACTAAGAAGTTCTTCTGATTTCAGACTGAGCCCTATGGCCTGGGTTCGAGATTCAGTTTTCTTAAAAAGCCCTCTGGTTACCTAAGATGTCCTTCCAATTTCAAGCTGAGCCCTATGGCCTGGGCTTCAGCCCAGCCACATCATCAGCTGACAATGACTGGGAACCCACGGTAGAACAAATTGGCTTTGTTCTGCTGAGGTGGGTGTGTCACCAGGGTTTCTCTCACATATCTATGAACCACGCAGATGACATCTGTGGAGATGCACTCATCCTCCAATTGGTGTTTGCTTCACTGTGGTGTACTGTGGCACTCGCAGTGTGAAAAATATTGGAAATATTGTATTGGAAGATTCACTGTCCCCAGCACTCCTGTGGTTGCAGAGTGCAGAGGTTTTTGCGATGAGACGAGCCTAATATGCGGTTCCAAAACAGCGGTGCAAAAAATAAAAAGGCACTCTGGTCACCCCACCAGCCCCCCACCTCTCACAAATCAGTCTGTGGTCTGGGACAGGACCCTGCTCTCCAGAGGTTGTGAGGGGGGGTCTGCCCCTGTCAGTAGCCTGAACTCTAAGCTTTTTTGTAATAATATCCCTACGCATTTCTACGAACGCAAATCCAAACCCAGACCGAAACCCAAACCCAAACCCAAGCCCAAGCCCAAGCCAAAACCCAAGCCCAATTTTCAGATCCTGCATCACGTTGCCCCAACCCCCATCCAATCCTCCAATCCCCCATCCCCAACTTTATTTGGCACCACCCCCCACCCCCCACCTCCTCTGCAAGTTACTTGACCTATTGAACTGTCTGACTGCCCTGGCTGGGTAGAGGGGGTGTTGGAGTGGGGAGGGGGGTGGGCGGGGGTCATCCTCTCCTTCAGGACCGCTCCGGCCTGTCTCTGCCGCCTCCCTGCCTGATTGACAGCTCCTAATAGCCTGTCTGCCCCCAGTCCCAGTGAGGCGGTCTATTAGGACAAACAGCCAGAGATTCCAGGAAGGCAGCCAAGTCCGTGCTGAGTTATTACAGGAGCCGCAGTTATCTCGGCTTTGTAATTCTGCACTGATATGCAAATGGCCCCCGGCCCCAGTGTCTTCCTCTCTGAAGGGCAGGTCCCCCTGTTAATTGATCCGTGGAGATTTCCGCTAACCTTCCCGCTGATGCAGACAGAGAGGAGAGCACGCGGGAGGAAGGAGAGTTTAATTTTATAGCGGTATGTTCTATTCAACAGGGAATAAAAATTGACAGAATATAGAGCACTGGATGAGAGGAGAAAAAAGGAGCCATGTGCTGAGATTAAAAAACAAATACAGATATTCTATCTATCCATCTCTCTCTCTCTATATATATACATATATAATATCTGTATTTGTGATATATATTATACATATATGTGTGTGTGTGTGTGTGTGTGTATGTATGTATGGCTGTCTGGGGCATGCGTGGTCATGTGTCATTATGAACCAGGGGTTTCCTGTGCAGTACTTACAGATCCGGCTTTGGACGTCCCATTGGACATCTAAACAAATCGACCTCCACGTTTGAATGGGAACACCACATGGAAACTCCCAGCGTTTAAATTGGGCGGTTATTTAAAGCTAACCTTATCATCCCAGGGGTTCCTGGGCCCATGAGATCTGCGTGTGCCTCAGAGCTGAGCTGGGGACGAGCTGAGGAACGTGGCGAACTGTCAGTGCCGCGCCACGCCATTTCAGCGTGATACTGCGTCTCAGAGAGAGCTGGCTCGCTCAAAGCTGTTTTCCCGGGGCCTTGAGGAAAGCCTGAGGCGATGAACAGCACATTTGGGGTACTTCAACAGTAGCCATTGCAGTGACAGAGATCTGAGCGGGACTGGTTGGATTGGTTGGATTCACAAGCAAAAAAAACGAAATAGATAAAATTATGCATGTCCTCATTCATGAACGAATATCCCTTAAGCCTGCTAACACACCAGGCCTTATTTGCAATATAAGAGATTTTGATGCAAAAAGGCTTTTCAGAGAGGAGAGGGAAATTACCCGCTCAAGGAGCAATGGACACTAATATCGACCCCCCTCCCTCTTTGTAATTGCTGTAAACTGTCTTGGCCAGAATCTATCAGTCAAATGCTCTGAACGACTTTTTTTCGCTCTTGCTGAAGTGGTAGAGAGTGGGACTGTGAGAGAACAAGGCCTCACAGAAATCTCCGCCTGCCAACCCCCTCCAGAAATCTTTACTGCTTCCCCTCTTTCGGACCTGCTCGGAGGGCCCGAATGACCGACCCGCAGCTGTGGGGGTCGCTCTTGTGATTAATGTTGCGCGATCAGGTGCCACTGCTCGAAAGGTGATTTATTCGCATTACCATTCGCAATTACTTAATGACAAATCAGATACGGTTCATCACAGCCAGGCGGAGCAACAACCCGTCAGGGGCAAGTGCTTTAATTAGAATACCACTAAAACCAGGGTCCCTATGACCATGCAATGTAAGTGTTATTATTCCATTTTAACTGCAAAATTCTTCACTCCTGAGGACACTGTCTTGCCACTATTTCTGGATTGTGCTGGAAGAGTCTCCATTACAGAAAATCTGACATGTTTACAGTAGGTGTTTTTTGCTTTATAAAATTCAAAATGTCAGCTATTAACAGTGCCAGTGACTTGCAGGTTCTAAACTCTTGAACAAGAGTGATGTGAGTTTCTGAGTCTAAAACAAGATGCAAAATTCATTGGTATATCAGCCTTGGAAACAGCCCTTCCTGAAGCATATAAATAATTTCATATTAACTGACAAACAGAAATATTTAAGGCACAGTGCTTTATCTGGTTCTCAGGAAGTTTGACCATTCAGAAGTTGTTTAAAATCCGTAATGAAAGAAGTAGCCTAACAAATAACATCAGTTATAAGATATGAGATCCAGCATATAAGGTCTGCAATTTCACATTTAAAATGTAACTTATAAAATATGTATGTATATTTGCAACTTTCAAATGTGCATGCATATATTGTGGGATATTTCAGAAAAAAATATACATATACCAAGAAATTAGTCCTATAGTGACAGGAAACATGTGAGGGGAAAAGTTTCTCTCACTCAACAGTTTCAGTCTCCTTAAATGGAACAAAAAAACTGCTTTGGCAGCAATTTCTATTTCTGTCAAGTCGGGATACCTTAAAGCGGAACCTCACTGTAAATAATAAATTAATAGGCCCACAGAGATCCCCCCTAAAGGCTGCAGTGCGTGAGATTTGAAAGCCCCCCCTGGGCTTACCTTAATTCAGAATTTGCGGCTTTGTTGTCAAAGCCATTGTGGGTGGTTCAATGGCAGCTCGCCGTGGAGTGCGGTTTTCAGGGCCTGTACCGACGGGGACAGAGAGACAATGGCCACCACGATTCAGAGTTTTAAAGAGCGCGACGGCGACCTCGACCTTTGTTCTATTGGGAGCTCAGAGATGATATTTTTTTCCCGTAGAGTATAAAACGCATTGTAGAGGTGTGAGGGGAGATGTAAAATTGTGAAAAAAAAAATCTTTTCAGATGTAAATACCACCTTCCCTCCTAGTTCTTCCTTTGCCATGGCTCTGTGGACTATGGTGTATGTGTGCGTGCTTTGCACAACATTGCTGGTTTGACCACCATGCTGAGTTCCACATGGCCGTAAAGTCATGGATTCATGGATGCATGCCTTAACAATATCTGCTACTTCCAGGTGGACATTACCCTCCTAAAATCAGTGGCAATTGTGGTCAATCAATGAGGTTTGTGGATTGTACCACAGAAGTACACCTGTCCATCATATAGAACATCAGTTACAGTACGTCTATCCACATGAACACTAGACTCCCTACACAGGAGTGCAGAAGGGGTAACACCTCACTGTTTCAAGTGTCAGAGATACCAAACTTTCACTGATGGCAGCATGATAGACAGTGTTAACCTGCATTGTATGGCAATTCAAATTCAGCATCCAAAACCATTGCAAAAGAGTCAGATAGGGATGTCTTTATGAGTAATACAATAGGGGACACAAAGATGACCCAGTAATATATTAGGTATTGGCTGATTGTACCACATACCTGTCAGCCAATTGGGTAGCTAATTATGTCTTGCATTGATGATAAGCATAACTAGACTGAAAGCAACTCCACCCAATTGCTCAGCTGGCTGGTATGCACGCTCATGATAGCCTGTGCACAAAACAACAAAAATAAGATTATCAAAGTAACATTTCAATAAAGTGTTGACTGAAATGAGTCTCAGACTTGAAAAGGAATTTTCAAACACCGCATATCACACATCCCTGCCTTATTCAGTGTATTAGTCTCACTACAGTCACAGTGTTAATATTGTGTTCAGAAGGAGCAGTAATCATTCATTGATTTACAATTGCTCCCAAACACCCCCACAGTAATGTTTCAAACACAAAGCAACAAAGTACCATGCACAATTATTGATTATGTAACCGGCACTAAACCATCCCTATAAATGCTTTTCAATGCAGCAGGCACCTATTCCCCCCTCTTCGGAGCAATCCCATTGGTTTCCAACATGAAAGCCCCTATGCAAATTATACTTTGCACCTCAGGCCTTTCATAATGCAAAGCCAGAGAAGTGGCAGGAGGGTGAGTTCATTTGGTTTCTTCTTCCAGTTAAATTGCACCGAAACAGACAAATAAATGCTCAATATAATTCTGACATCAAATATTAAAACTGCAGGTGTTATAGATCTGCTTTGCTCAGTGACTTTAACAAAGTTGGTCATATTTTAAAACACTGGTAGGCTTCCCATGGCATTCTTAATGCATGTATAGTACTGTAATGTAGTAAAGTAATGCACTTGTAATATAATGCAACCATGATGATCTTTTTTAGATTTACACTGTTGTATTGGAACCCCAGACATCCGGCCACCATGGTGCAATGTGGTAAGGTCATTTTCACTGGCTGTCATCTCATGAAAGACGTGCACTAATTAAATGAAGTCTAAGTTTAAGCCCTCCTTTAATATTATGCCAGTGAATACCTGCAAGGTGTTTCAGTCTGTGATGCAGCTTAACTGGTAGGGTGAGGCCCATCATCAGTCCTCTGGCTTTGACACTTATTGTAAATCAACTGAGCAAACCAAGTTTCAGCCTGCTGCTGCAATTTGATGAGCGGTATGATGGTTCTCTGGGGTTTCGTGGAAATGTCGTTAAAACCACAATACACCAGGCTTAGTTCACTGAGTCAATGAAAAGATCGGTTAGAGAAATTAGAGCAAACTGTGTGATGAAAAAATCAATATTGCTAAAAGCAGATATTTATTATATTGTTGTTTGACCAAATAAGTAGAAGAAAATATTTTAACTCGTGTCTAACAATGTTACCAGTGTTTTCATTTTTGGAACCATTGCTGGTAGGTGAATGCCCCCGCAAGCAAATGCCAAAGAATGCAGTTGTTGAGGAAAAGAAAAAAAAAGACTTGGCACTTGGGACAAAAATGAGCAATTTAGGAGAACACAATGATGGCACTCAATGGTTTTGACCTGTAAAATTTACATCCTTTCACTATGATGCTTTGGTGCTCTGAAATGATGCTCTGTACTCAGGTTTGCTCTGCTTTCACTCTCTGTGCTCAGCACCTAAATGATGCAATAACCATTCCAGACCAGGCCTTGCATCGGTAGGGGGAGGCTGAGGGGAGCTGAAAGTTCAACTGCGGAAGTTTGCAGGGAAGTTTGCTTCAACAGACCCTCCTCTGAAAATGATGCTGAACAGCGAGCTGATTCCGGAGCCACTGTCTGATGCCTGAAACTCTGGAGCTGTCGATCCGCTCCTCCACTGCTTCTTGGATCAGCACCAGGACCGGACTCAAAGCATTTGATAATCAAACTGAATTCAGGACTTACTGAAGGTTACGGCAGAGCCCCTTCCCGGAAATAAACTTGCAGCCTTGGGCTAACAAGCCTGACTTCTTTACCACTACAACTTGCCTGCCGACTAGATGAAGCAGAGTCCAACCTAGGATTGATTTCAGTTAAAGAGTATCTTCATACCTGTTAATCTTGAAGGTCTATGTGCTTATAAAGTTCTGATTGTGTTGTGCATTAAGTGCAGATACATAAGACATAGATAAAGCCTACAAGAGCATGCAGTAAGCAACTGCTGCAAGCATACATAATTTACTATGCATGATGCATGACACACGCTATCACATGTTTAATTCTATCAACCAGGGCACGTGACAAATATGAAATGGCTGGGATGAAGGTTGTGCCAATGTCATGTGACATGTCATGTGCTGGCAGGGTTGAATGCGGCATTCATTTCTGATGCATTATGACATTTGATGAAATGCATCAAGTATCATGTGTAACATATTATAAATGCTTAATACAGCCTTTATGCCATGCTTGGATAGGCTTAATGTATGCTTTATGTGGTTGAATGTAAAGTACAATGTGACCAGATTTCCTTTAAAGATGAACGTGGTACATTGGTACTGTGAGTGACAGTTTGGTGAGATGCAAGATACTCTCCCAATCACTATAAAGTGCCATACTACTGCCTCTGTGTAGTAACTCCTCATACTTATGGTTACTACTGTATATTCTTTGTTGTTATAATTATTACTAGTACTGTTATTATTATCATTTTTACTTAACAGAAAGGGGCTTAAATGCTATACATTATCAATTATCACTGAATTACTTAACCTAACATTTAATGAAAATATTTAAGTTGGAGTCACACCCAGATTGTGAGCTCACCACATGTTGATCCATCTCCAGCTCTGGGCAATCTTTAAGAACCCCCTCCCTTCTGTCTTCCCTGTGGCTTCTGAGTCCCCCCTCCCTCCCTGCCCCATGGCACTGTGGGAGATCAGCCTCTCTGATCCAATCTTTTCCTTATTGCCAAGTTGCCATGTAATAGCCCATCCCACAGCAGTGCCTGAGCAGGGAGGCTTGGCAGCGATACCTGCTGCCTAGGATTAAAAAAACGGATGTTCAGAACCTCAGCTTTCCTGTGCAGGATGGTGCCACAATGCTTCTTGAAGGGGCGGAGAGGATCATGGGAAATTCAGTGTTACAGCTCATGTTGATCACTCTGGCTCCCCCCTTCACTGCGCAAGCTCACTCTGTCCCGCCAGGCTACTTGCTGTTTCTGTGTTACAGAGCTGGCAGCACCAACCACCACAGACCGCAGCGCCTTCATCTTGGCTGAGGTGGGTGGAACTGCTTTACACAATGGGATTGCCCCATTCACTGAGTTAGCTGTGACAACCTGTCCATTAAGGCCTGAGAGACCAATCGCACGCAGCGCTTGCTCTCATTAGAGGAACATGCTTAACAAGGTAATAGCAGAGGATGATATGTGCCTTGTTAGTTAGCTTTGATGAAAACATCAAACAGAAACCAAAGTTTCTGATACTGGTGCTGATCATTATCACAGGGAAAGAAAAAAAAAACACTTGAAAGGAAGAAAAGGGGGAAAATTTGTACATACATGTTATACAGCTCAGGGCAGTAAATGGAGTAAAAGGAATGAAAGAGAATGAGTGCCACAGACTTTGAGTCCTTTTCGCTTCTGCAGGCAGTGGGTGTCAGCGCCTTTGTGTGAATGGGCCTTTGGGGCCATTAATGCCTTCCCTGCCGCCCGCGTGTAACAGCGCAATGCTCTGACCGCCGTGCTGCTAACAAAACACTTTATAAAAGGCCCACGGAGGGAGGTAAAGAGATGCATCAATCAATTAACAATTACCCCGCTGCTAATCAGCCGTCCCTCTCCTCCGCTGGGCCCCGGCTCTGTAATTCTACTGGCAGCATCAATTAAATTCTTAAGGTAAGTCCACCGAGTGTCCCCTGATAGCAGGGGAGACATGCGAATTAACTGTAACCAGGGCTTAATTACAGGCTCGTTGTTCTGCGCTGGGCGGTCCTCCTCACCTTGGCACTGGCATGCATTTACAGACCAATTGGATCGCCCAGCTCTCTAGAGGGTGTGTGTGTATGTGTGTATGTGTGTGTGTGTGTGTGTGTGTGTGTGTGGGGTGGGGGGGGGGTTCTTGTAATGATGATTTTGAAATGGTTTTAGCGATCACACACTGCTGTGCAGATGTCCTGTCGACTGGTAAGGACAGGGCCTGAGGGAGGCGGGGTGGAGCTAGGAATAAACCAGGAGGAGGCCGAGCTTAGAACAGCTGAGGGAGGGGGTGGAGCTAAGAGCACCTAAGGAAGGGAATGGGATTCAGAGCACCTAAGGGAGTGGGCGGGGCTAAGAATGGGGCAGAGCATCTTAAGAAGGGGGTGAAAGAGTGTGCAGGCATTTCATGGATTGACTGATGGTCAGGTTGGCAGGGAGACCACAGAGAGACAGGTGTCCCTTTGTCTTTGGCCCAGACACTGCAGACACTGCTGTTGTCACTCATCCAGAACACACAGATACAAGTCCCAACGCTTACATGCACACAGTCATCATGCACACGTACACACATGCATAAACATGCACACACACACACACACACACACACACACACACACACACACACACACACACACCGACACTCAGGCTCATGTGCATGCTCACACACAAACACATACGCAGGTCAGTGCTTTAACCTGCTTTTAAAGTCAAGACTGTACAATGTGCCCTGCAATCAGACCCAGAATTACAACGCCGATGAATACAACATGACACCACATCAACTGCCCTGCGATGTCATCAGAAAAAGAGCCCTGGAAACAAAAGAAAGTGCAATGTCAAAGAAAAAGAGCAGGCGGGTGAATTAAACTTTGCTGACCTGATCGATGCATGACAACCAAAACATTTTTGCAACGTGGCGACAACGGGTTGGGGGTGTCGCACACGGCGCGTCCTCTGAAACCTTATTTGTAATTTAAACCAGAAAGCGGGTGAATTCGATGAAGTGCCCCCCCCCCCCCCTCCCCCCAGACCGTGCATTTCGGGGGGAGGAGGAAGAATGCTGACTCTCCCCTTATTTCCTGAAATGAAACTTTAACGGAGTGACCCAAAGACCCCGCTTCCAGAACCACTTATCTGCGTGATTGCTTCGGACACTGATCTTATTAAACCGCCGTGAATCGCCAATTAGGCCGTGACCGGAGTGTTCGGGCCTGCGCAGCGGGGATTTGCCGACGCGTCTGACTTTGAATCAGGAAGTCGAGTCTCACCCCCCGACCCGGCCTCTGCGCAAAGAGATAAATGATCTAAGGCGGTATCAGATTCCATTACTGGCTCCCAGTGGGAGGATGCGCTCTGATTGGACAGAAGCTCTGTAATAAGAGGCCAGAGTCCTGTATGCAGGAAGTTCTGAATTCCACAGGAAGCTGTGGCTCCCGGTAGGGCAGCAGGAAGAAATATCCTGAAGAGTCTCTCACACAAGAGAATGTAAATGCATGGTAGTGAGAGAATGTATAACACACCAGCATCTTCTTAACATGATATTACCTTTGGACTATTGCTTCTTTTGTGTGGGATATTGTTTACATGCATCTGTACTTGGTTGCATGCAATATTAGACTCTGTCTTAGTTTAATGGTAGAGGATAACAGTGTTGTGCAAGTTCACACTTCACAAGAGCTAGCTCAAAGTTCAGTTCACATAGATTAAAATGAACAAGTTCACGTTCACAGTTTACAATTTTGAATTTTGAAGTTCACAGTCCTAGTTCATTTCTTCCATTTTTTTTAAATGAGCTGCTCCAGGGACTATTTTATACGTACGTCTACATGCGCAGTGATTGTTACGCGGGATATGGGCAGCTGGTTGAATGCTGTTGAGCTGTCTATCTGATGAGTTGTAATAATAAATACGTTTCAAGTATGGAATAATGCCGTCCGTGTTTATTCATTCGCGCAGTAACTTTAACACACCCAAGGATTCCGAATCTTGCGCAAACCTGACCGAGCTCAAGTTCACGTTCTTTAGTTGCAAATGGATACGTTCAAGTTCACCGTTCACTGAAAAAATTAGCACGTTCAATGAACGCGCTCTTTTAACGCATTCATGCACAATGCTGGAGGACAGTGCTTTAACAATTTATTCATAAGCAAACAGAAGACAGCACAAGTATTATGTAGTCTCAGCTGTTTTAACAAATACTGCAACTCGAAGCTCAAACAAAATTTTCTCAAACAAACAAAGCAACCCAATGTGCAATACTGTTGTTACAGATAATTGTTACATATTTTTTTTCATAGCTGATATCCACAATTATTTATGATGCTTACACGGGTAAAGTTCTGTGCTTCACATACAAAGTCCCTTCTGGAACAATTCAGGTAGAACACAATCCTTGCTAGTGCAAGGGTAGTGTCAGGATCTGAACCCACACATTGCTGGTCACAGTCCAGTGGCCTTGTGCTCTACTGTGCTCTGCCTGAGCCAAAGCTGTTCTCACAGCCAGAGTGATGAAACCATATGCTAACTGAATGAGACTTTCAGTGCAGGACTTCAGAGCCTCGGACCACAACGAAAGAGCGGAGACCCTTCCATAACGTTTATAATCATTTCACTGGAAACAGGAGGAGATGGGCATGTAAGGAGCTCCTCTGGCTGCAGCCGGAGACCTGTGGAGATGTGGAGTGAGGAGCGGCGCGGTAATCAGGAGTGACAGCACTGGAGTTCACCGTCGGGGTGGCCTGTGAACATTGATACAGGTGCAGCCGTTACTGCTGACTTGGAAACTTGAAGGCCTAGCTCAAGAACTCAAGGGCCTTGCAGAGGAAGGGTTTCCCAAGGATGGCGAGCTCTCTCAGAGGAGGTGAGAAAGAGTGAGGTGTGTGGAGGTCTGCTCTGGTCTGCCTTTCCTTTTTTCCCTCTTGGGGTGGTCCAAAAATTTGTGGAGCATGAAAGGGAAGATTTTCTGGTAGGGGAAACTGGGGACGGGCCCTGGCAGTTCGGTTGCACTTGCCCCCCTCTCTGTGCGTCTCCCGCAGAGCTTCCCACTGTTGCCATGGAGATTGGGGCAGGTGGGGTGGGGTGGGCAGAGGAGAAGTGGAGGGACAGAGTGAGATCAGCGTGGCTCCTAGGGTGGGACGGTATTGCTGCTCCCTCTGAAGCAGACAAAAACCCCCTGAAGACACCCCCACTCCTCCCCCCGTCACTGTGGGACACCATATGAAATCCCAGAATGCTGTCTGGGCTATTACTTCTGAGAGAGCTTTTAAAATGGCTTTTTTATAATGGCTTGTCGATTCACTCATCTTTTCTGCTATGATTTAAGGTGACTGCACTGCTACGAAAATCCCCGAGAATTATCTGTTGTAATATTTGGCTTGTACATACATACATATATTTATATATTTATATATATTCTTTCTAGCAGAGTTAGTTCTATCAATATACAGCTCTGCAGGGGGGCGGTGAAATTGACTCTGGGAACAAGCTGGGGAGTGAGCAACTGGAAAACAGCTTTGTGATATTGCAGCATTTGCCGCCGGCACCTCAGGCAAGGCGTTCTGCTCCAGTGATGCCGTACAGCGAGCGCCGCCCTGTTTCTGCCATAACCTGGCCATATCTACCGCTCTCCGAGAAACAGACCTGAAAGTTCGTCTCTCTTTTCCCACCTCTCCAGCTCTGGATAAAATGGAGGCCAACTGGAATCGGCTGCTTGCGCCCACAATGCATTGCGAGGAGCGTGGCGTGGCTGCGCATACTACAAGCTGGGTTGGCCAATGAGGATGCATTGTCCAGGTGTCCATCTGTATGTCAATGGTGAATGGCCAGTCGTTACCGTGGATTAAGAAGATTTATTGGTTAATGGAGCCAGACCTGATCATCCATGCTGCCTCTGTGTCTAAAGCGGGTCAGATAATGAATCAAATAATAAATCGGAAAATCTTTGGAGCTTTGGCCTACCACCTCCCAACACTGCAAGACACCAGTTCAAACGATTTTAGCTGTCATCTTCTTTTTATGTTCCATTGAGTATTGCTTTATTCGTTATTGTGGTTCGTCAGGAACTTCAAATGTGATCACTGCAGCAGAACAGGCACACAGAGACAATAGGATGTATTTAGGTATCGTACTCTGAAACAGAGGATTATTAGGCAATAGCAGTGGTATTGGCTGACAGCAATTTCTTGGAGATTACTTTCGGTCGTCTTTGAGTTGCTTTCCAGATTTCTATTTGGACTGATATACATAATCCCCCAGCTGAGTTTGGGTAGCTTGAAATCTCTGACTGTGGTACTAAAAGGAGTGTAACAGCAGTCTAACAGGAATCAACCATGCCACTGTCGTGCATAAATATACAGTACAATCATGGATTTTCTAGAGCCAGATGGATATTTTAGTTAACCATCTGTTTGCAAACATCTAAAATGTTTGGCTTTTTCGAGCTTTCCTTAACATAGAAATAAATTCACTGATTCACATTAAAAAACCCTTTCCCTGTCGTTAAGTGCTCATATATATCTGTGAAAACAGTTCCCAGTTAAAACTTAAGTGATTAGAATGCAAGTTACATGTGACAGTGCCCCCAGATTGTTTTTTCAATACTGTCGAATGTCCTTTCCAGCCACAATAAACACAAATCCGCTGGATTCCACCTGCATTCTTCTGCACCGAGCTTTGACATTTCCTTTGAAAAAGGACCTGCACTTCCCCATTTGTAATTGAAATGCAAACGACATCGGTGGCCTGGGCTATACAGAATTGGCAATACTCCCCTCCTGGAAAGATAAAGGCTTTTGCTATTTCTGTGGCTATCAACTTGGTCATGTGTGTAATTGCTTCACGCGGTCCTAGAACCTTAGATGCACCAATGTAAATATGAAAGAGCACCCGATTCATGAAAATGCCGTTCAAACAAGTTGGGTTTAATTTCCTCCAGTTTGTTCGGCCATTGGGGGTGGGGGACTGGGGGCTCGGGGGTGGGGTGGGGGGGCAGAGGCTCTGAATCGAGATGAACGCAGCTCAACCGTGGGGTTTGAAGAGTGCGAAAACACAGCAAGGGAGTGAGAGAGAGAGAGAGAGAGGGAGAGAGAGAGGCAAGAGGGATAAAGAAATAGTCCATAGATCAGTTGACTCGGGCCCCTGAGACAGGCAGACTTTGTAATGGTATCGATTGGCTTCAAGGCCATGGCGGAGATGAACAGCTTGCCCCAGGGACGTCCCGTTGTCGCCTTGACCTTGGGAAAATGCTGGGTCGCCGACCCCAAACCTGGCCCCCCTTGCCCCGCCCGACCCCTGACCCTTGACCTCTGACCCCGGATCCCTGACACCCAACCTCAGTGGATCTGGGCGGACTAAGAGGAAGCCCGGCTGCAAGGCAGAGTGAGTCTCCAAATGAGAATCGACTCACTACCCCCCCACCTCCTCCTCCTCCAAGGAAGTTGGAAATGTGGGTTAAAGTGTGTCAATAACGTTTCAGAAGAACAATTTCTCCCAAGGATCGTGGTGGTGGGGGTAGTGGTGGGGGGGGGGAAGCGGTGACATTTATTCTGCGGAGGGGACGCGGGGCGTGTTCCGCGAGGGCACTTGAAGGGAGCTGCCGGCTGCTAACTGCCCCGGCCGTATCGATCCGGTCGTTAAATTGCACGCACACACTCCCTGGAACATTGAGATTCAGGCCCGGGCTGAGGGGAGCGTCTGCACCCGATCGGCGCTCTAATGGTAATTGCTTTCGATCCGCACTCCAAAGACACATGATTAACGGGGGGCCCGCCCCTGGTCGGTAGACGCAAAATATTTTGGAAAGAAAAACGAGGCTTGTTGTTTTTTTTTTAGGGGTGAGGCAAGGGAGGAGGCGGATCCTGACAGGCTGAGAACTTCATTAATATTGCTAACTAGAAAAGCGGTCCTTAGATATCATGGCTGATCATTTTTTAAAGCATGCTTGGCTTTCTCCCTCCACTCTCTGATATTGCTCTGCATCCTCAAAGGCATTTGTGAGGAAGAGAAAAAGACGTAGCTTTTAGGGACTTTTTCATTACTTCAGATGGACGACTTGGCCAAAAACGCTGCCCTCGCATCGAGCCAGGAGTCATCCGTTCTCCCGTCAAACTCATTGCTCATGGGGAAGGACGGGAGAGGTGAGACTCCTAATAAACTCTGTGACACCTTTTGGACAAAACTGATTGATACACAATGATTTCCTCCCCTCCTCAGGAGACTGGCTTTGAGTTTTGCTCTTAAAGAGCATAGCTGCTGTATTCATAGCCAGCTCTCCTGCAGAAAACATGGTTTGATCACCACGTTGAAGCTTTTCAGATGATATAATCAAAGCAGCACAAGTGGATTCATATTTATTTCCGAAAATCAAATGGAGTACAGTAATTGCTATGGCTCCACTGTCGCAGCAGAGTCTTACACTGCAGTGCGCCTTATGTTTTGTAATAAGAGAAAATGAAAGTCTGCAGTTGCTCTGGGATATCATTTCATTATGGAGCGTAATCAGGCATTCATCAAGTTTTTGAACAAGTGTGTCTTAAATTTATTCACAATACCTCTGTATCTACAGGTACATCTGGACAGGCATCTGCATGGCCACCCTGCCTGAGGGAATGGCGCACTTTGGGTTGCCTCTGTCCAGTCTGTGCTGGGGACCCAGAAGGGTGACACTGGAAGTGCAGTCTAAGACCAGCTAACACATGCCCTCAGGTCGGTCCTGACTGCCCATTTCTGACCAGGCAATGGGCAGTTTTCACTGTCACAATCTTTAATGGAAGATCTTAAATTTGTGAGGAAAAAACTAAACAACAAAACACCTTCCACGTCTTCACTGAGATCTCCGTCCCAAGTTTAGGTTCATCGACAATTCCGCAAACACAGCGAAAGCACTGGAATTTGGAAAGGCACACAACAAAATGACACGCGCAACCTTTCACTGAAGTTCATGTTCAAGTACTGTAAATACAGCCAAAGCACAGGGACTTGGAATGGGGCACACGATAAGGACACGTACATTTTGGCTTCTCTCTGTCTCTCTCCCCCTGACTCTGGCTCTCCCAGGGATGCTCATTAGCGGACCCATCCCTCTCTGTTGCATGAGGGAGCTGTTTGTGTTTGTGCTCGCTCCAATCTGCCGATGCTAATCCTGTTTACACTGCCATAAAAAAAGAGACAAAGTTAGCAGACCATCCATCGCCGACGGCCCATCGCCCTGTCGATATCCTAAACGCCAACTCCCGGTTCACGTCACAGCCCTAACATAGTCCCTCTAAGGCCATCTGTCCTCTTCAAAGTCTCCAATACCTTCTCCTGCCATGGGCAGAAAAGAAAATTAGTGTAATGCTTTTAGAAGTGATTCAGTAGTTCATCCAATTTAAACTTCCAATGAAATGTAACTTCTTATATGTCTGAGAGTGCTGATTGACATGCTGTGTGTTGTGAACTCTGTGTTCTACATTCTAATGGTGGTAATGGTTGTGGTGGTGGTAGAAAGGGAGGGGGGATTGGTTGTTCTCATTTCTTTGTTGGAGACTAATGTGGGTGGGTAGGTGGGGCGGCCAGTAGGAATATTTGTCATGTCAGGGGTTTCCAAAGTTTTAGTAATGAGGAGCCATTTGGGGATCTTGTGTTGGATGAAGGGCCACAAAGGAAAAGTAGCACTCATGAAAATAAGTTTGAAACCATACCAAACATTTGCCACACATTCAGAATGTGTTCTCACAGTAAAACAGTTACAAAAGGAGAGACTCTTCCTCTTATTCTGAAGTGTTTAATAAGATGTTATCTATACAGGTGAGGATCCTAAGTGAAGTAGCTACACTACTAGCATCAACAACGGAAAGTAGTCGAGTGTAGGAACTTAGCTAAGTAGCATCAATAATGTCACACAACCCTCTCCTCATAGAAGGTGCTTTTGTCAGAGTCTTTGGCATCTTGCCACATTTAAAGGCAAAAACAACAATAGCAAAAATGACAACAACACCTCAACACTGAATCATAGTATCTTCTCACACAGAAAACAACAAAAAACCCATTATAAGAGCCTTCCCTACAAGCTGATACCAAATGTGAAGATTGGTGTGCTGTATTTCTCACCCTGACCTGACACAGACTATCTTCACTGTTTAAGATTTTTATACATATTTACAGGTTAAGCACACATTTGGAATGTTACAACACGAAAGACTAAGAACACTTTTCTTCAAAGGTCTCCACATTGACCAGCAGGGTTTCAGTATTTAGAGGCTGTAGCAGCAGTTCAGCTCCTGTGATGTATGCCTAGGTTTGACAGATCTGGTCACCACTAACAAGCTAGCTAAAAATTATAATAATAATAAGTGGAATAAAAAGCTAGTTAGCTGGTACCATTAACCTAGCACTTGGGTTGCTAGATGCTTGTCATTTATATAAAAGGGAATTTAAAGGAACATTATTTTCCTGGAACTGGCTGATATGATATGGCTGATACTGCACCGCAGGGGGGTGTCCTAAAGCGCATAATCAATGGTTTTATTACAGTATGGACTACTGCCACCACGCTTTACTGGGTTAGCCACATTACAGTGCCCACACAATCTTCAGGTAAGAGCCACAATGAAGGACATCCTGATTTGCTTCCCATGCATGTATCCCAGAGTTCATACTTGAAACTGAATTTATTAATGACTTCAATTTTATATCTGCAGCAAATGTTTGATGAATTAAAACACGGTCTCCTGTATTCACTCTTTGGTTTATTTCAAGTTAAATGTAGTTCCTCATTTCTAATTTGAGTTCCCCTGTGTATGCATTGTAGCTGTAATTGGATATATGATACACTGTAGCTATAATTGAAGTTTGCTCAGTAAATACAATATTTTTTTTTCAAATTAAATTCACCTTATTTTACATTTTATTGTATGATTTTACTGAATTTTTCTAGAAAGGTACACCTTTATTTTGCCAAATGAATGAACAATCATGTACTTACTAGAAATTATACATTATAAATGTTCTCTTAAACCATTAAATCCACTTTTTTCTAGTAAATTTTTGTTCAAGACATAAAGAAGGGGTAAACAATATATAATCTGAAAACTGTATTAAAATCACATTCAGCGTACTGTCTATACGACCATGAAACACGTTAAAAAATCAAAAGATACCTTAGAGTAATTGCTTGGGATGGGTGAATTAATGAATTTGGGATGAACCCAAGTGGCAAATGCAAAAATAATGCTGTTAAAGTTGCGGCATCCTGAGTTAGGAGTAACTGCAGAGGAGTGTGTGACCCGCATGTGGAGGTCACCATGTACTGATGTCCACAGCTGCTTTAGGGGGGTTACCTCAACGTCACGTGTGTGGGGAACGGGTCGATCGGAGAGGAGATAGAGGGCTACGGAGGTTGAGGTGGCTTGGAGCTACGAGGTCCTGCTCCTCCTTCCTCTATTATGGGAACCCAAGAAGGGCCGCGATACAGATCGGTCTAATGCAACCCAAATGGGAAGCACCTCTGAGGTAAACGTCTGTGGTAAACAAGCCCTTAAGCAGAGAGGCCCAATGTTCAGGAATACTTCCTGTTCTACCACCGCCCCCTCCCCCAAAACATGCACACTTCACCCCCAATCTCTCCCTTCTCTCTCTCCCCCCCCCGCCCCCACACCGACCCCCACAGCAAAGCCAACCTGGTTTTAAAGGCCTTGACTGAATCACCCCCTCCTTCAGTGCATCTGGAGTTCCAGCAGGTGTTACGAGGGGTCACAAATAAACTGGGTTTTTAGTACGGCTGTACCCAACTCAGAATTTTGTCAGTCGAATCGGATTTGGCTGTTCAATATGAAGATTCAACTATTCGTTCCTTTTTTCTGGTAATCAGAAAATCCATTGGCATGAGTTTCAGTGATGATTTCGACCACATTAACATAGTCAAATGCAACAGAGTCATGGGAACATACAGTATTTTTGAGCATTTAACCCTTTCGCACATATGGTCACACCAGTGTGATTAGTAGTTTAGCGCATATGCTAAAACCGGTGCGATTAGAAATATAGATTGGAAAAATTCTAGCTAATTTTAGCTTTGAGGAAACAGCAATTTAACATTAAAAATATAGCAAATGCTAACTGAAAACTATGAGAAGCTTAACAACGCAAATGAAAACTTAACAAACCATGTAACGTAACATGTGTGCTACATTAGTTACATGCGAAAGGGTTGAATTAGCCCTGTAAATAGACTTATTGCCTGCATTATATTTATAGTAAAACTGCCCAGATAATTGCAGAATGGCCACCTACCTATGCAACTTACCCGTTTCAAGTGGTTTTCCATGTTCAATGTTGTTGAATGATACGCGAATTCTTGCATACAGAGTTTGCATTTAACTTTGTTAGGGTTGTCTTTAAGTAGTTCGAATTGCCGACATACTTCAGACTTCTTCTGAGAAAGGGTTATAACTAGCACAGTTTACCAACTTCTCCACCTCAGGTTTCAGCTTCTCTCATCAGTTAACCACCAGCACATGTTGTCATGTGGATTTTTTTTTTTTTTTTTTTAGCCAGCGCGCCAGCTATCCCTGCTAGAATATACAAATAAATTTATAATTACCCTTATTGAAATGTTCTCCCTGTGAATTTTTGTAAGCTTATATCTGTTTTATCCTGTTGTAATGCACACAGACTGACAAAAAAAACACTACTCGACTTGAAGAAACTCAGTCGACTGACGGGTCTCCAACATGATTCGACTCGTCGACTTTCAGGCAGCCCTAGTTTTTAGTGAATATGGTGTAGTGCTGGTATAGTGCTATGAACTCCTTAGCAGAGGACAAACTGCTCCTTCCTGTGTATTCGACAACACAACTCAACTGCTCTTCTACTGTTTGTCAACAGACATTGTGTCTAGAGGCCTTCAGCTGCCTTAAAGTGTTGGTTTTAAGAGAGTGGTTTTCAATGGTCCTCATCAATGTTCCTGAATTCTGTCCGTGTCAAGGCTGCTGGGGAACAATCGATTCTTTCCTCTAAGTATGAAAAGTGAGAACATTTTCCTATCAGCTGCTGCTACAGTGGGACCGGGGAGCTGGATGCCATCCAAGGGCTGTTCTACATGTTAATTGCAGAGCACTTTTGGGATTGCGGGGTGCATGAGAGCTCCTCGAATCATCACAAATCGCTTCGCTGTTGTAAAAACGAAAACCTTGTCCAAGAAGCTCTTCTCGATCACGGCGCTCTAACCAAGCTTGGAGATCTCCGCTGCATTGGACTGTTATCTTTTATTCATCATTTCATCAAAGTTATTTAATCGCATACCACGATGTACATAAAGACTTTTGCAGAAGGAGAGGAGAGGAGGAGTCTACAGGACTCCGCAGCACATGTGGTGGAATTTGAAAACGTGCGGACGTTTCCCATGCATTGGGCAGACCATTGACACAAGACGCCCATGTGTTGCTCTCAGTGGTGGTCTTCGGGCAGCTGCATCTCCATCCGACGGACTACTCCTCCACAGCTGCGGACCACACATCTGAAATGATCAGAGCTCGGCACTATAGCTGGGAAACAGCGTGAGGCTAACTCTGACAGCCTTACCACAGGATGCAATCAAAACATCCTAGGGGAAAGTGCTTCTCATTCAAGAAACACACACACACACACAATAAATAAATACATAAATAAATAACCAGAGAAAAATAACAAACTTTCAGGCTAACCTGTCAGAGTATTAGTGAAAAGTGATGTTACATAATAAAAATGTTACATTAAAAACATTACATTAAGAGAAAAATAATGTAATATTGTTGTAATATTCAAATATTAGTCAATGTTAGTAATATTTTGCTAAAGATGGTCATTTCATGTGATTGGTAAACTACTGGCTAAAAATGCTAATTTCCTACTGGATCTGAACCTTCCTCTCTACATTCTTCTACTATGACAAACTGACTACAGACTACAATTAACATATTCTGAAACTGGCTATTCATTTGAGTCTTTGCTGCATGACAATCACTGCAGGAACAAGAAATACTATACTGTGTGAGACTTGAAATCGCACCGAAACCGAAATCTTTCCATAAAGCACTAAGACCTCAAGTCTCCCCAAATCAGGTTTTTGATTCTGGAGGTTAGATGCATTTTTGTACATGCTTACTGTACATGCTGTTGAAGTCTATGATTTCATAGCTGCTAATCATACATCAATACTGTGGTATTAACAATTTAATTGGGAAGTGTGTATGTGTGTATGTGTGTGTGTTTTAAAAAAAAAAAGATTGCATAACTTGAAAATGAGCTGAAGTCGTAACCAGGCTCAGAGAAGTATTCATGTAGCAGTGAAATAATTATTCCTTCATAGTGAAGTCATTTTCTCTTTTTTCTCCCTTCCTTGGCCTCACTCCAGGTATTTTCAGATGGCTACCAGATGTCTAGATGCATCTCCGAAGACTGTTTCTACTGTTTGTTTCATTTGGAGAATATTTTCCCTTATAGCCTTATAGGGAGGTTGGCTTTCGTAAAAGTTTCATAACGTTTGTTTAAGAGCAGTTCTGAAAGTCTTATGGTTTTGCCTTTAAGTGAGAGCCACATTGTTAAAAACAAAAAAACCAAGCAAAACTGAATCCGCAGATGCAAAATCCTCGTGGTTCCTTCGAAAGGCAGAAAAAGAAACGGGGCTAAATATTTTATAGTGCAACACGGCGAACATTTTGTACTTCTTTCATTAAGCGCCGCGCAAGGCCGAATGCGAAACGACGACACCTCAGCACCGTGAGTAAACACACAGGAGCTCACTCGGCAGAGCAGGCGCGCGCATTAGCAAGGGGTCGAGAGAGCAAGGAGATGCAGCGAAATTATTTATAGAGGTTTGATTCGGATCTCTCCCATAGGAGGAGACATCGAAAAACATGCAATCTGTGGATTGCCCAAGGCGAGCCAGAGAGGAGGTCAGGCCTGCAGGTTTTTACTTTACATGAAAACACAACTCGGAGGGGGAAGAGAAAGAGGGAGACGGAGAGATAAAAATATTTTCTGCACCTGGAAGCTGGGGTTTGGGCTTTGGAGAATTATTGATTTTTTTTTGTCTCTCTCTCTCTCTCTCTTTCCATTTTTTTGTCGGTACAGTCAGGATACCTTTGCTCATTTTTCTCGGATCAAAAAGGCTCTGTGCGATATCGAATCTGGCAGGTACTTGTATACACAACAAACTCAATTTGCTGCTGTGGTTTTGACATCTTTCATGGCGGCATTGCTGGCTAACATCAAAGATTTTGTCTTTTTTCCCCTTCATACCAAGGCAACAGGTTTTATATTGTCATGTGAAGATTGACATGCTCCACTACGTGTACATGTTTTCACTCCAAGTGCTATTTCTCATGCTTTTTTTCCTTATTTGAAGCATCTATGTTCCTATTTATAGTGTATTCAGGTTGTAGGCACATTTCGATAATGTAACATTATCTTAAATGTACACTTTCTTGCAGAAATAATGGCATAACATTTATGAAATTGCAACATTGATGATAATCATGTATACAACATAAGCCTAGTAAAATACCAAACAAATATGTAAAGCCAAATATTATTTCAACATAGGAAATATATATTTTTTCCCCAAGTACATTATATAGATGCTGTTAAATCAATCATTGATACCTTCTTCAGACTTCATAAGAATATGAGACAAAATGGAAGCATTTTCCATGGTTTCATAAGATTTTAATCTTACTTTTTGTGAGTAACATTTTGACGAGTTGGGTTTGCACTTTCAAGCATTAATTAGTTGAACAATGAAACAAAAAATCAAGTGGAACTGTTGGTATGAATTAGATGTTTTGTTTTGAATGCACATTTGTTGAGAGTAATGCTTTTATTTTAATATGTGTAGTATTATTAATACACTTAGGAAAATGTACAAGCAGTACTGACTCATTGACGTAATTTACATATCATTTTTTAATATTGATGGGTTTGGTTTGTCCTTAAATCTGACTCACAATTCAATTGTAGTACTATTTTTTTCCAAAAACACAGTTGATGATGTTGTTGAAATTGAATGCTAATGAAAAAATAAGAATTGAATTACCTGAATCAAGGGAAGAGTCCTCATAGTTTTATGCTTTTTAAAATATTTACCACTCAGGTAATCTGGCATGAATGTCTTTAATGATTAATGATTATTATTAAGAGCACACAAATATACTGGGACGATAGATGTGTGTCTGAGTTCTGAGCTGAAGTGGTTCATTTTCAATCAGCAGCACAGTGACCGACACAGAGCGTCTCCCGCAGCAACTCCCGCCAAAAGAGCAGAAGGCGGGGCTTCCCATTTCCCTGTGGCAGCCCGGTCTGTGAGCCCAGGAAATTGGACAGTGCCCATTGTGTCTGATGCGAAAGATTCAAATCACTCTGGAGGGGTCCTGCAGGGGAAGGCAGAGACGTGCCTGATTATTTTTTTATAATTTATTTTGCCAGGTTTATTTTTATCCTTCCTTTTCTCAGTATGCTGCTGCTTTGGGGGAAAGGCAATTTCTTTAAAATGATTAAGGTCATGCTTATGTATATACAGTAATCACGTGAAAATAAGAGCTGCTCACTAAACAGAGTCCGATTGCTCTTGAGCAAAAGTGTCTGTTGTAGCAAACACTTGTATCGGACCGAAAATGAACAGTAATTACACTAGCGTTTAAATGCATTGCATTACTCTAATGCTACTCCACCTAATGTCTTGTTAAAATGTTGCTTTCTGTTGGGGAAACAAAAGCTAAGCTTTAGAAAATATAATGAAATGACTAATATTCATAACATACCTCTGAATTGAATTCGTATTGAAACCAGTCTGCCTGCCACGTTGAAAAGCAAATTACATAGAGGCCTGTTGTGTACAGCCGGGGCTATTTCAAATGGCAGTCTCACACAATAAATCTATTTAAAAAATCCAATTTCAACAGCAAACATTTTTAGGGAGATGTAAAATAAATTCTCTTTGTGGCACCCAGTGCTCAAACACATTACAAAAGAGCTGATAATCCCAGCTGTGTCATGCTTTTTTACATTTTCCAAAACAATTTTGCACTTCGTAATTATAATGTGATTGGAAATAACATTTGAATGGCAATGGATTGTCTATTGACGGCCTTTGCTCGCATTGCTGTCTTCAGAATTCAGAAAGATTATAAGGAGAAAAAGCTTAAATTACGAGCATTTTTAGAAAAAGAGTTATGCTCTGGCTTTACTTACCAAAATAACTACCAAACAATTTATAAAAATAAGGAAAGAAATCTCCAATACATCTAATTGGGGGGCAGGGAGGTTCCTTCTTCTTTTTCTTCTTATTTGTTAATTTGTTAATTTCTATAAATTTTTCATAGCTTTTACTCCCTATTCAGTAACATTTGTAGGACTACTTGCATCCAGTTCAAATGGATTCCCTTTCAACATGCGCACACACCATGCGCCTGTGAAGTAACATTAATTAAATTCATTACTATTAACCAAGAAGACAACAATCAACTAATCATGAATAAACTGCAGGTGGAAATGTCTGATGTCACTGTTATGTTATCAGGTCTTCATTCTTACCATAACTTAAAATAACCTATTAAATGTAATTGCAGTGCACTTACATGTAGCTATGTACTACAACTGTTAAATTTGTGCCTTTTGTAATTACATTTGTATAGCAATCACAATGTGTGTGTACACTGTACTGCACCTGTATAGGAATACTGTAAATACACAGGAATTTGAGTGACTATGTAAAGTAAGACCAAAATGGCTCCCCTGTCTCCAAGACAGAGAGCTGCTTCATCCTTGTCTTCAGTTTCCTTGGGGTCCCACTAAGGAAACTGTGAATCCATAAAAACCTACACTGGGTCTAGAAACATCAGGACAACAGCTAATTCATGAGCACACAGACAGAGCAAGAACTCCGCCACTGATTGGATCCTGTCAATCAGCACTCAGAATGGGGTATGTCTATTGTTTTGTATCATGAAAGTAGTGGATTCTGGTATTCATGTAAATATTCTCCACAAGCACCAGGAAGTCTCCTGACCTTTGCAAACCAACTACAAAAGTAATCTCAGAGATCCTGTCTGTATCATGTGTGCTGCACTATTTACAAAGTATGCTGTCATCTGCAGATGGATAATAGTATCCAGTTTGCTTACAGATACTTTACATATAATTTGAT
Source organism: Megalops cyprinoides (assembly GCF_013368585.1). NCBI lineage: Eukaryota > Metazoa > Chordata > Actinopteri > Elopiformes > Megalopidae > Megalops > Megalops cyprinoides. The sequence continues at coordinate 6,899,252 of NC_050593.1, forward strand.
TAGATGTATAATATGTGGCTGTAATTTTTTTTCCTCCCCAAACTGAAGTGAGGCGTCCTTGCACAGCCAGTAAGTCATTCCTCTGTGTGATCAGCATTATTCAAGGTGACTTTCATAATGCTGGACTACCTAGGAGAAATTTTTAAATCAGCCCTGTCTCTCTACACTAAGAATGTGTGCATATATGAAAGCCAAGACTTTTGTGTATTCTTTTGACACATTGTTATATACGAATTTTAAAATTTCAGGTCATTATAGGGTTATGGAAGCTTTTCATTTCAACTGTGGTTATGATTTTTAAGACAAATATTTCTATGGTATTGTGCGGTAATGTTATAGTACCATGCAGGTGTGATTGTACCCCTCCGAGAAAAAGTGGCTTTCTAACCAGACTTACAATGATAAACATTTCAGTAGCTAAAACAAATCACTGAAAAAATACACTATTTGATCATGTTAACATATGCCTCTACCATTGCTCCTTTTTTTCCTGGGAAAAACAACAGCATGCACCATTTTGAGCAGCAAACAACCAGTTGAGTTTTGCAGATCAGCAGAAAAACTCTCATTACTTTAATGAGAATCCTTAAAAACAACTGCATGTGGAAATCATTGCAAATCAGGTGCAAACAAATAAGTCCTAATGTCGTTATTAAGTTATGCTGGTAAACAAAAGAGAGGAAAAAAATCTATAGAAAAGTAATGAACTGGACCCGCCTGCAACAGTGTAAATATTGACATGGTTAATATATCCAGCCTAATACATCCTGTATCCACAGTTCGATAAGTGGGGACTATTAGTGGCAATGCTGTGGCCAGTGTGACATCACACAACTAGCGCTGAGATCTGGAACAAAGCAAGTCCTGCTATAACTGCAGGTGCGCATGTTGTGTGTGCCTACGTGTGTGTGTGTGTCTGTCTGCATGCATGACTATTTTTATCTAGAATATGTCTTAGGAAAAAACAGCTCCTTTATCTTTCCATGATGAAGGAAAATCAAGTTGGAAATTTACGGCACAAGGCATAATACCGGCACAGAGATGTGATGCCATGTGTGTTTTTGTTGAGGGTATAAATCACTGGGTATAACTGGCACGAAAGGCATGAGATGAAGGCCTGCAATTCGATGGGGTGGTTTGGTTGGTTCTTAAACGTGCTGTTCAACAGCAAAGAGCTGTTAATAAGAGCACACTCTTCGTGTTTAGATTCCATTGGAGATTTGGGTCGCAGTGCTCTTGGGGCCCTGCCTGTTTCTCCCCCTTCCTTGGTGTTGTGATTGCATGTCTCAATCAGATGGCGGGAGAATAAAGGTAGCCGTGTTCAAACAGCAATTACTCCTTTGTCTTTGGAGATACTGTCCGAGCGTAATTGGATTTAAATGAAACGGACGTTCTCCTTCTGTGGTGGCAAATAACGCGCGGTGCTTTTAATTAACGTCGTTGGGTTTAAGTAATGGCTCTGGCCCCAGCGAAAGTCATGGTGGCTTTTATGTTTGGCTCCTCAAACACAGGGGGAGGGGGTGTGAGAGGGAGGCGGACGAGTGAAGTCCGAGCAGCAAGCGGGGGGAGGTCGACTGTCCAGCACAGCTGGAACTGCCTGTTTAATTAAGAACTGCTTTATCTGCGAGTGGAGAGCAGCTATCCAGAAGCAAAGAGGAGAGGCAGAGCTTCTAAGGGTCCCTGCAGTGAGTTAACTTCCTGTGTCTGCCTCTCCTCTGCCCTTACCTGGCTCAGGTAACTGCGTGGAGGCCATGAGAGGGAAATGCTTTGCACACCTGGAATGGACAGAGCTGCTACATGTTTTTCAACAGCTTGTGGACACTAGTCATGACAAAGGCATTTCATTGGCTTGTTGGAGTACACGACTAAAAGAAGTTGGTAGCTCCGCACCCTTCAAAAACACTCTATGAGGGAACTGGGGAAAGAGATTTTGGGCCATTTGGGGGAACTCCACAGACTCAATGGAAATTCACCCAATATGTTTGATGGATGTGAAAATGGACAGGGCTGCAACCAGCTTGTTCCTTGCTCTGCTATACTCAGTGTAGACAGCCAGAAGGCACCAGAATAACAAATCAAAGCTTCATTTAAAAAAAAAAAAAAGTTAAATCACTATTGACGGCCTTATTTCCCAGTCCCAGACTGATTCATTCCTGTGTTTTGGGTTGACAGTCTGCAAAGCATTCAGGTGTGTAATGGCATGTGTGTGCTCTAGTAAAAAATATGCAACAACTGATGAGGAATATTCACATCTGTGTGGATCATTTGGATTTTGTGTCAGTTGGACTGGACTGGGTTCTTGCTTTTATAAGGCAGAAATAATCATTGTTAGAGCTAAAATGGGAACCTGAGGACATACAGTATATAATGCCAGAGATCTGTGTGTCATCACTCTAGCCCAAGGTGTTTGGGAGCCTATCTCCCCAAGGAACAGACATTGGCTGTTACTCTCTACGGGAACAACAGCATGTAAATACCGCACGCACAGCAAACTGTGCTTCTCGCAGCTCTCCACAGAGCAGAGCTTGTTCTCTTGCGTAGCTGGCGTTGTAGACCAATGTCCAGTATGTGAGAGAATAAAATAACAGCTCCCTGTTAGCAAGGCCCCTTGACAAAGCAAGGAATCAAAAAGAACAGAGAAACTGGTGGTAGTCTCATCCTGGCTGGTGTTCATTATAGGCCTGAACAAGAGAGCAGGTGCATTGTGGGTAATGGACCAAGGTCTGTGTGTGTGTGTGTGTGTGTGTGTGCGCGAGAACGTGATTGTGGGTTAGTGCCTTATTTTTGAAATTCACCTTCAGATTTGAAGTACTGCCTGGAAAGAATTCTTTTTTTTTCTCTTTCCTATACCTGAGCAAAGCTCCTGTTCCATACTCATTTTAATGAGACAGATTAGGGCACCTCTTCTGTTCTCCCCTTTCATGGATTCACAGTGCCCTTTTAGCTCAACGGCGTATTCGGCGCCTGGATGTAACCCTGTCTTTCCCATAAGCCTCTGCTTTAATCTCCTACAGTGGTCTCCAGACTCAATGCGCTTTTTTTTTTTTTTAAAGTACGGCTCTTTTTTTGCTGCGGCGGTGCCTGGATCCTCAGCAGGCGCGGTGGAATTCATTAAACCGACACAGGGACCAGACATCTCAGAGTGCCTTTGTTGGTAATGAAATATTATTCAATGTCTTGATAAGATGCAATGTAATTAAACGTTCGGTGGGGTTTTATCGCTCCGAGATTCTGTACACTTGTTGCCGTTCAGTGTGTATAAATAACCGAGTGAAGCTGGAAGACAGAGGCAGAAATAACTACAGTGGTCGGGCATCTGTTTGACTGTAAATTGATACTGAGGCGGATTTGAGCTAATTTAATCTCCTTTCAATAGAGTCCCCGTATGGAGGGAGCAGGTGCAAAGCTCTACCCACACAAACCTACCCACAATGCACCATGATGCGTTCAGGTCTCCTCGCCTTTCCTCAGAGTCTTATTTTGAGGGATGATCTTTTTGTCTTGTTTTAAATATGCAGCACAATTTTTTGAACCCTTCTTTTGACTTCTTGAAACATCTGTATTTCAGTTCGCACAGGTAGATTTTTCTTTCTCTGTGGTGCCTGTTCAGTAAACGGGGTTGGTGGGGCAACAAAACTGTCATGTGGCCCCTTGGCCAGGCTGCTGTTGGGCAGCAGGGCCTGGGACATGGCTTCAGTAGTTTCCGTGGATTTCATTGTTCCTGGACTCTGCCTCAGAACTTGAACCTGGAGCCACTAGGGATCCTGCTACATATACTTTTCCATTGTCTTCTTTCTAGGCTTAGTCAGGCCAGGTGGAAGTGGGGTTTGAGCCTCACTCTTGACTTCCTGTGTTCCATGCTGGCTAACGTTCCTGGTCTGGTATTAACCAATGTGTCACACATTCTTATTGTTGGGTCAATGTACAATCATCTACATTTACATTTACATTTACATTTACATTTATTCATTTAGCAGACGCTTTTATCCAAAGCGATGTACAAAAGTGCATACAGTGGGCAAACAACAGGCACAAGGGCAAGATGTGTACAGGTCATACAATGCAGATGGTGCTGGAAGCTGAGCATAAGGTCAGTGTAGCGAGACAAAACTAATCTGATCTAAGGTTACATATATCAAATACAGTCACTGGGACAATAAAGTGCCGCTATACTACCTAGGCTAAAATGTGTTACAAATACAACATAAGAGATAGTACTACAAGTTCAAGCCAAGAGTCTTAGATTTACAAGGTCAAATGGCAAGGATGTCAGTCCAGGTAGAGTCTGAAGAGGTGTGTCTTCAGCCCACGTCTGAAAGGTTGGAGTGAAGGAGTTGTTTTCAGGGGGATGGGGAGTTCATTCCATCACTGGGGGGTGATGATGGACAAGCAACGTTGAGTGTGGGCCTTTCGTTCTGTTGGTGGGAGGAGCAAGGTGTCCGGATATAGCAGAGTGAAGTTGTCGAGCAGGTGTGTAGGGTAGGATGAGATCCTGGAGATAGGTCGGGGCAGTCTTTCTTGCAGCAGAAAAGGTGAGGATCAGGGTTTTGAAGCGGATCCTGGCTGCGACCGGGAGCCAGTGGAGGGATCTCAGTAAAGGGTTGACGCGGGAGAACTTTGGGAGGTTGTAGATCAGCCTAGCAGCTGCGTTTTGAATGAGCTGCAGCGGCTGACTGGTGCAGGCTGGGAGGCCTGCAAGGAGGGCATTGCAATAGTTCAGGCGGGACAGCATGGTGGCCTGGACAAGCAGCTGGGTGGAGTAGCTGGTCAGAAAAGGACGAATCCTCCTGATGTTGAAGAGAAGGAATCGACAGGAGCATGTTGTCTGCGAGATGTAGTCGTTGAAGTTTGAAGTGCTGAAGTTTGAAGCTTGTTGTCAAGGGTGACACTCAGGCTCTTCACAGATGTAGAGGAAGTTACTGTGGTGCCGTCAACAGTAACTGAGAGCTCTTGAAGAGGAGAGAGCTTGGCCAGGATAAACAGTAGATCGGTCTTATCCAGGTTTAGCTTTAGTTGGTTGGAGGCCATCCATTTGGAGATGTTGGCCAGGCATGCGGAGATCTTTTCATTGACCTGGGGGGTGGAGGGAGGAAAAGAGAAGACTAGTTGTGTGTCATCGGCATAGCAGTGATAGGAAAACCATGTGAGTTAATAACTGAAACAAGCAAGTAGATTGAGAAAAGGAGGGGTCCCAATACAGAGCCCTGGGGGATGCCTGTAGTGAGGGGAGTGGATGTGGAGGTAGAACCTTTCCAGTAGACCTGGGTAGATCTACCGGTCAGGTAGGACCTGAATCAAGAAAGGGTGGTCTGAGAGATGCCAATCTCCGAGAGCTTGGTGATGAGCAGCTGGTGATTGATGGTGTCAAATGCAGCAGAGAGGTCGAGGAGGATTAGGACCTAGGACAGGTTGGAGTCTCTAGCTGTGTGGAGGGCCTCTGTCACCGCCAGGAGTGCTGTTTCAGTTGAGTGCCTGGGTCTGAACCCGGACTGGTGGGGATCCAGGAGGTTGTACTTGTGGAGAAAGGGAGACAGTTGTTTAAGTACAGCGCATTCAAGAGATTTGGATATAAATGACAGCACGGATACTGGACGGTAATTGCTGATGTCAGATGGGTCAGAGGTAGGTTTTTTTAGCAGGGAGGTAACCCCCACCTTAGATTTGATTTAGTTTACAGTGGCCTAACTGATGATTTGTTTAGCTGTTTTTGTACTTTTGTACACAGGCTAAACTTATGTCTCTGTGCTCCCAGGAGGTGTGGAGGAAGAGCCTAGAACATCCTTACTGCCACTAGTCCAGAGATGACACATCATTCTCAAATCCCACAATGCACAGCTCCATTTGCAACATGCACGGGTGCTCTCACAAGGACTCGAGCAGTTCTCACCATCAGGAGAAACATCTGGGGCCTTGCTTTCTCTCTATTCCCTCTCCCACTCTCTTGGTTCAATTCAGTTCAGTTCAGTTCAGTTCAGTCCAGATCAGTTCAGTATAAACTTTATTGGCTTAGCAAATATGTATCTGTGTTGGCAAAGCAAAGCTAACATTGATATAAAGAATATGTAAAGAATACTGTTATACAACAAAAGGAAAGACTACACAAACGGAGCAGTGTTGGTGAAGTGACCTGCTGTAGCACCCTCCCCACATGTAGAGTCCTCACTGCTGCCTCAGGCTGTGACACAGGGGGCATTGCGCTAGGCTGCTAGCGGGGTGGTGTGTCCCTCTGCGGACCGCTCTGCCATCTTCTCTGGGTTAGGTATCTGTGTGAACTGAGGGAGGAGAAATATGAGTTTTATTAAAGACTTGAATCTCCCATGTTTGCAAGCTTTTCTAATATTGGGAGTAAGTGTGCCTCTGTCTCAGCCCGCTCTACACCGTGGTGATGGCCTTTGCATTGGCTGAGTTGTGGCCTCTGAGATCATGTTTGAGGAAGACCTGCTTTAGCTTTGTGTTTCTGACAGCTGCCAGGTATTCTGCCAGCGTGTGTTTTCAGCCTATGGTTCACTCCAGTTTGCTTTGTGTGTTCATGTTTTTATCCCAGTGGTCCAGATGGGAGTGTCTGACGTGTTTTTAGAATTTGGTTTACCCTAATTGGAAGCGTGTTTGCGGTGCTTCTCTGAAGCTGGCTGATGTCTCACTTTCTCTCTTTCTCTCCTCCTCTCTCTCTCAATCTCCGTTTTCTGTCTCTCTCTTCCTCTCTCCGTTCAGATGTTCCGGTGATTGTAAGAACTCTCTCAGCAGCCATAATGCCTGACTGCAATCAAAGAGCTGACAAAAGACTCCTTTCATTTCCTGTCTGGTTTTTTGTGTACGTTATTATGCGCTTCCATTTTCACTCGCACGCCTTCGTGTCGGGGGGTGGGGGTGGGGGGGGGACCCCCTCGCGCGGTAATTTCGAATCGAATCAGATGCCGGTGATCAAAGTCACGGGAATCTTTTTGATTCTTCCGAATAGCCAGCCCTCCCTCGGTTATGCCTTTTGAACATCTGAGACTTCTAAAAAGACCAAAAAAAAAAGAAAAAAAAATTAAAGCGCATCTCCTGCGATCCTCTTGTAGGTATTCCCACCTCCCCTTCGCAGCCGAGGTTCTCTCAGAGTCAGCCTGGGAGGAGGCGTCTCCCTGGGGTGGGAGGGGGCGGAGCATCTGTACATCACATGTAACGTGCTCTCCATTGTGTCGGTGCATCCCTATACGTGAAAGCACACTTGTGTTCACAGGGTAAGAACTGCAGCACTGTTACTAGATTTTCTGGCTTTATCATCGGGTTCTGTGTGTTTATTGAGATTCTAAACTTGATGGAAGCCTGGAAACATGACGTTTCTCAGTGTATTAAAGTGTGGCATATGCTGTCTTTCAGGTCACTTTTGTGTTTGCTGTCAAAGGTCACAGCAAGGACAGATACGCCCCCATTCCCGATTTGCATGTCGTTAAAGCGATGCCTGAAAGCAGATCGGCCAGCACCCTCCGGGCGCCACAGTTACGGTCCCGCGCCTCGCGCCTGTGCTCGTATCCTCAGTAATTTGTCCGTTAATGGCTTCAGAGCAGGCCATTCTCTATTCTGTTTGAACACACTGCGGTGTCACCATTAGTCAGCGTTACAGATATCCGGGATGCTGAATATTTCATTGATGAAAGAAAGATCTGCAGTTTTAGTTCTAGCTCCTTTGAATCGACTGCATAGCTCTGCTCTCACCCCCCCCTCTCCCTCTCCCTCATGCCCTCCTGCCTCTCACCCCGGCAGAGGCGTACCCTGGATCCTTGATTAGCTCCCCTAAAACAAAGTCGCCCTCTGCGGAGCTTTGAGGCGGGCTGCTCGCACACTCTTGGAGCTCTGCATGTCCCAGAAATGCACCCCTTCATCTTTTTTGCATCTTGATATTACCCACGCTGTTCCCAGTCATGATTGCACTATGCAGTTCCTATATGAATTTATGAAACAAAAAAACTCCTGGGTTACAGCACTGCTCCCTCCCGCTGTTACACCCACTGCCCTCTTTATTCATATTTGATACGGGTAGAGGTGAGCAATGAAGATGAAGGTGCCAACGTTACCCCTTACCATGAAGGTGGCATCATGGTGTAGCGCAGTGGTTCTCAACTGGTGTGCCGTGAGGCAAAGTGAAGCAGGCTGTGGAATTTTGAGGAACCCGATGCGTTTTTATATAGGTGTGTGTGTGTGTGTGTGTGTGTGCACTTATACTCTGTGAAAAGACTGATGTTTTATATTGTGCTTGTAAAGGAGTGTGCCTGAGCGGAGATGTGGTCGAGACTGAATGAGGGACAACTGCAGACAAAAGTTTCCAATTTGAAAACTTTTTATTTTACTTTAGGCTACCGGCAGGGTTATAAGCATGCAGACACTAAAGACAAAACAAACAAAACACTTTGGCAAACCGTTTCGCACGTAACTTATTTTTATTCTATGTAGCATGTTTATTACCAAGCGTTATTAAGCTTCTCTTAGTTTTCAGTTAGCATTTGCTATATTTTTTAAAGTTAAATCGCTGTTTCCTCAAATGCACTTCAATGCATTTTTAATAAATTATACGATTGCCTGTCTGAATTAACTATCTGTTTGATAATTATTTGACAGCCTGCTGTAGTGCAATATGGGTCAAATCTCGCTAATGACATTATAGCCTATCATAACGTGTGTGACATTCTTCATAATCGATCACCAACATGCCTTGACGTTCTGGTTTGACCTTTGATGTGCCTTAGCCCCAAAAAGGTTGAAAACCTCTGGTGTAGCGGTAAGGAGCACTGTTGTAACCCAAAGGTTGCTGGCTCAACTCTCATGAGGGGCTTTGCTGTTTTACACTGAAGAAGAGTACACACTCAAATTGCTTCTGCAATACAGCCTGCTGTATAACTGTCAAAGTCGGATAAGACATGAATGTCGTATCGTAGTTGGTCAGTGTCATAAGTGAGGTGATATTTCAATGTTACTCTAGGCAAGCTGTCAGTTATGACAAAAGGTCCATTTACATTCCTGCTGCCTGTACTGAGTGCTGTTTTGGGTGCTATGGTGTGGTCCCATGCAGAATTTTCCGGGGTAAGCCACATTTTGTTGGTGACAGTTACCACCCCTGTCTTTGTGTTTTGCCTTTGTTTCCTGTTGTTTCATGACAGAGTGGAACACTAAGCATTAAATGAAGAGAGATGAACAATCAGAGGGACAGAGAACAGAGAACAGCAGCTGCCACGAGAACATTTCATCTCTAAGGCACTGTACACTTGACCCGCTCTGAAAGGCTTCTTTCAGGATATTTAGCAGAGTTTTATTGTTCATGCAATCATCAAAAGTCATTATTTGGAATCCATAGAATAGCGGGCTTCCAATCAAAACACTCTTCCAGAAAACTTGATCAAAGATAATTCCCTTCAATTTTAGCCAATTTGTAGGCGGTGGGAGGGCAGTTGGGGGAGGGTCTGGAAATATTGACCTAAAGGCTCCAAAGAAAATGTCTGTCTCCACAGTTTGTGAGTCATTGGTGTGAGGGGGGTGAGGGGTTTGGGGTTCTGGGGGCGGGAGCAGGGACTGGTCTTCAAGACCCACATCATGGTTGTTGAAAACCTGTGAGATCGGCTCTGCCCATGTTTTTTAAATGGGAGGATTTCGGGCTATGATAAGTTCCTCACATCGCCTCCCCTCCTTCCCTGGGACTCTCAGACCGCTCCTCCTCTCACTCCCCGGTTGTGTCCAGGTTCGAGAGAAAAAAAAAAATCTGTCGAAATTACGGCGGGCGGCTCAATAATTCAGATTAGCGCTCATGTTTATTAATGCTCTACATCTGTGCAAACAACATGTCAAGCAGACAGTTTATTGTAATTGCCTGGGCAAACAAAACCCGAAAGAAGCAATTTCCAGTTACAATGTGCTGTGACATGTAATGAGGCCTTTGGCATTCTGCTCTGATTACATCCCCCAGTTCCCCTCATCACTCCTGCATTGTGTGTGATAGATATTTTTATAAGGGATGAAGGAGAGGGGTAATGTGGTCCGCCACTGGAGGAAGGCTTCCTGATTAAAGATAATCATCATTTTCCTCCGGCGCATCCTGCCGCTTTTTTCTTTTAACGTTATTTATTTGTCCGGCGGCAGGGGCAGGGGGGGCCGTCGCCACAGCGGTAAAAGGCGGTTGTCACGGAGGAACCTCTCAGGCTGTCGCCTGCTCAGCGTCTTTTGTAAAAATAATAATAATAATCATTTACGCGATACGGCAGAAACAGGGAAAAAAAGTTATCCAATCGAAAGTGACATCAGATTGCTGAGGGACCAAGAGAAATGTGTGCTAGCGCTCTCCTGAATTAGTCATTATTGCTTAATTGAATTTCGATACAGAATATTTAATTCAATAACTGCCCCGGGTTTATTGAATTGGCTCCTCCATTTGTGACAAGTCAGGCCTCTTAGCGGGTTTTGCGAAGTGCCTCGCTTAAAACATACATTTTGATGTAATTTCGGATGTGATCACAGCCCTGTTATAATCACCATCCAGTGCTAGGCACGGGGGATTGGGGAGGGGGGGGGAGGGGGCGTGGTTGAGGGCGATGTCATTAGGATTCGTGAACGCAGACGGAAGAGGTGTGTAAATGTGTGCGTGTACATATCGGATGAGGAGCTTCCTTAATTTCCTCCTCTTCAAAGCGTAGGCCCTCGTGTCTGGCGGCAAAAGGCTTGAAACTGGGGTGTTAAAGAGGAATCGGGCGGGAGAGAGGCGAGTGGATTAGGATCCCTGGACTTTGATTGAATTTGTCAGTGGTGGTGTAGACTCTGCATGCGCTTTCTTAATTCCGCCTAACCCCCTCCCCCCACACCCACCCACACCCTCCCGGCAGCTGCCTGTTTGCTCATGGTGGAGAGCCTGCTCTCGCTGCCTTATTTCATGCGTAGCCTGTTGCACTAAGAGGGAGAGGGAGACGCCATTACCTGAGCACCCCTCTGGCGTTTGTTTGCCTAGCAAAGCCGAAGGCAAGTCACCCACAGTGAAGTGGCTCCACCCTCAGCTGCTTGGAGGGCCTTACCTGGATCAGGTGTTCTGACATCGTGCAGCAGCGTCCCCTCTTACCTGTAGATGAGGTGTATGTCTCTCCAGACGCAAAGAAAGCCCATGAAGGCACGGTTAGGTATCTAACAGGTAAAATCTCTCTCTCACAGAATGCTATGAAAAGTATTCTCTATCGTGGCTCTAGTTTTTCTCACCATAATCCTCTAACGCTGAAAAATGATCGCTATGTTTGTGAGGTGTATTGTATGATGAAATTTGGGTTTAATTTTTGGAAGTTTGGATAATATGTGTGGTTGGTACATCGAGGAGTTTGGCTGAGCTAGACCACTAAGGATTGAACCCTTTCCTGATTTATATAACGGTGGATTTTTCTCCAGCACGACTGGATCAGTTTAGAGATCAGGTGGTGAAAATCAATCATTAGCCCCCGTGGACTGGGGGCTGGGGCGAATGTTTGGCCACCGCAGGCCACTGGGGGTGGGAGGGGCGCCACGTTTCACAGCATGGAACGGGCCGCTTATGGTAAGCGAGTCACATGCCGCTTCGAACATCCCGCAAAGTGTCTATGTTGCAGCTCGGGGCGGTGGAGATTGGAGTCCCTGCGTATGATGGATGCATTTGTTTGTCAGCCCGGTCATCATGCCCAGAGCTTATGCACAGTGCCGGGCTGACCGTCATTAATCAGAGCATAAACAACACACTTTTTATTCACATATCAGGAGTCTGTCAGCAGCCGCGCTCCACACCTATACAGCTGAGTGGAGCGTTCTCAGACGGGAGGGGGAGAGAGTGCTCGTGGCGTAAGACGGGGTCCAACGCCACGGTTTGCTAAATGTTGCTGACTGCTCCGATGAAAACTGGAATTTTCCTTTGCGGGGGCTTTGTTGATCAACACCTGTCTGTGCGATGCACTTGGCAGCAACCTGGAAAGAAGTAGTTAAGTGCTTAAAGAAAGACAAGAACACTGTACCTATTTATTTTCTTTCTGATGGCCAGTACATTTGAACTGTATATTTGTAAGTGACAAAGTTTAGAATCACCAATAGCAACTGGAGAGCTTCTCTGTAGGTATGGATGTGTCTATTTGTCTGTCTGTGCATAATCCATGGGATACGAGGGAGCCAAAATGACACTTGGATGATTTCAACTTGTCTTGTTGTGACATGCCAGTCCAGAGGAGCTTCGTTCAGGGGGGTTGGAGGTCATGCATAAACTGGATGGAATTTGGACTCAAACTGATTTTGACTTCCAAAAATCTTTGTGAACGTGCCCTCCAGCTGTCCTGTTTCTTTAGTGTTAATTAGTATAAACAATTTAGAACAAATAGTGTGTGTGTGTGTGTGTGTGTGGCAGGGTAAGTCAAGTGTGTTTGTGAGGGGGATTGACATCAAAGGGTGTTTCATTGAGAAAATGCTTCAATCAACCATTTTGACCAATTAATTAATGCAAAAGCCTCTCCATAGATTTTAAATGGCAGGATGTATCTCAGGACTCTGGGAGCTGCAGTCCTTTGAAGGGCAGTCTACCACGTTTCACACTTACTTTTCAAGTGACTTCCAGTATCCAGAAACTCAGACCTCAGCTCTGCCAGAGTGTCCTCTGCCACTAACCTCTCTTGACACCCCAGCGGTGACATTGTGGCTCCCTGTCTGTGATGACCCTTGCCGCATGCTAGCTAATAGTGCACACAGTGCATTCTTTACACGGCAGCTATTGACAGGCAAAGAACATAAAATGCTAAAAACCATACAGATAAATAACAGGGGGGTCAGAAAAAAAACAAGAAGTTGCACATGGCTAAAATGTAAAGGCTAAAGGGTGGGGCCAGGTTGGTGTCCGTTTTCAATACACGGTCCCTGATATCAGCGATTGATGGATCACTGACCGCTGCACTGATGGTTTGAGTACATTGTGTGACATGCAGGGTGACACAGCAGCACATATGACTGCCAGAGCCTCCAGCGCCACGAACACAGACCCTTGAGATAAAGCCTTCCACACTGACGTTTATTCACTGAGCTGATTGCACAATTACTGTCGACAATCATCATTACATGCAGCACAATCACATTTTTTGAGCGCAATTGAGATGCCACTGATGCTTGTAAAGGGCGTGTTAACAGAGGAGTGTTGTAGCTGATTACCTGACCCTCCTTAACATTTTGTTGTCGCTGCAGTGCAATATGGGAACCTGTGGTCTATGTTTTACATCTGTGATGTCCAATTGGTGGATTTTTAAAATCTTCCCTTAACCGCACACTTTGCCATTATTTGTTTTATTCAGCGTAACATCTAACTGAATTCCCACTGGTCAAGGAAATACCTCAAATGTGTCGCATGTTAAAGACACTGTATATCATTCTCTAGTGAGTAAAATATGCTCCTCTTTGTAATTCATTGATTATCTTTTTTCTGCCGGTTAACTGTACACCCGTCACATTATATTACATTACATTACATTACTTTCATTTAGCACAAAAGAACAGATGTGTATCTGTTCAAGCTGAATGAGCAACAGTGTCAGACCAGGCTAACAACACTCCCAAACCAGTGAGTGCAAGCATAACACTATTCAAGCCCTACCACAAGATGACTTTTGCAACCTGGCTAGACAAGGTAAGCCGAGTACACTACCATACATCAGTCTCTAGGTCACAGATTCCAAAACATATTGCGATACTACTATAAAATAAACAGCAAGTGATAGAAGTAGCAGGTGTTAGGGGTCAGGGATTGAGATGGAACTGAGATGCAGCTTGAAGAGCTTGGTCTTCCGCGTGTGTTGGAAGATGGCCAGTCCCAACCCCCTTGGGGAGTTTATTCGACCACCGAGGGACCAGTAAAAACAGGGATTAGAAACCCGAGGAGCGACCCTGTCGGGATTGCACAGCCAATTGCCCCATGATTGCGGAGAATAATAATTTTGATGGAACATACGATTTGAAGACCAATTGTAGGTATGAGGGGGCTGTCCCATTCACTATCCTCTATACCAGCACCAAGATTTTGAACTTCATGCGAGCGATAACAGGAAATCAATGACGTGAGGTGAGGCAGGGTGTAACTTGAGTGTAACATGTTTAGGAAGATTGTGCAGCTGCATTCTAGATTAGCTATAGGGGTTTGGTGGCACAGGCAGGAAGACAAAAACACAAAATCAACCTGCATTTTAATTTTGTGACTTGATGTCAGAAAATAGAAACTTTGCTACACTTTTGAACTTTTCTCCTGTGAAACGACTCATGAAATACACAGGTAGCTAGGTTTGTTGCAAACTACATTGAAAAATAGTCATAAATTTGAAATGACCGTGAAAGTCATGGTGTATGTCACCACTTTTTGCTATTTACACCACTTTATGAATAACTATAGTGAGGGACAAGGAGACAGAACTTCACTGAAGACGTAATCAATTGGTACCTCAGTACAGTGTATCAGTGTGCATGGACCTTGTGGTGCTATGATATTCTTACATCTTTAGAAAGTAGTTCCAGAAGTTGTAAAATAGTGCAGACAACACTACACTACAACACTAATATGTGATGTCATCTGGAGTCTGCTGCACTGAATTGTGGTCGTGCGAAAGAAGACTTTTGAAATGGTCCAGAGAATGCAATTTAGTATTTATTACGGAAACTGTACTTGGGTCTCCAGGTACCCCTGGCTTTCTGTGTTAATGGGGAGGAGGTTGAGAGGGGTCCCATGTGACAGGGGGAGGGGGACACAGATAGAGGGATGGCGGAGAGGAGCAGGCTGGGTAAAATCAAAGCAGCATTCACGGGAGATTGAAACGTGGAGAGAAGCTGGCTGGTCCTGAGGGAGGGACTGGCAACGCACATGTTCGTCCCCTCTACGGCTCCCCTGCGAGACGGGGAGTTGCTCGTTGCTAAGAGGATTTTGCACCCCGTCCTCGAGGAGTGAGGGTGGAGGGAGTTTGTGCGAGCAACTATGCAGGACACCACACTGATGGAATGAACGCCATGGTCACTTGGAAAGCTGAAGACTTCCATTTTGTTCTGGGGATTTGGTGTTCCTCAAAACTCAAACTGCAATTGAGTAGAGTATGTGAGCTGATCTCGATGTGGAGATCGAGGTGGAGGTGATCGGGGGGGGGTTAAGAGTTCTGGGGGGGGAATCCATATTTATGCAGGGAAATGTGTCTTGTGCTGTGTGATGGCCTTGTTCTACCCAGAGGACACAGAAAATCTTCATACCTTTCCTGTGATGTTGTAAGAATACAATAAAGCTGCTCTGATGTTCCACTGACATTGTGGTTACACGTGGCAATGGAGCCTGCATTGTTTTGAAATTTGGATTTGGAGCCAATGAAGTTCTGGTCCTTCTTTTTACCATCAAGCACCTGCTGACACCTGAAGTATTGACAGGCCTTCACTCTTTGCCAATGTAATTCTCCCTATGAGAGGGGAGTAATGTAGCAGTACATCAGTGGGGGAAACTACATTATTATTATGTTAATACCTCATCTATATATTAAAATACTTCCCAATACATATCCTTATCCCTACTGGGATTTGAACTCACAACCATTCAGGAACTCGACTGCCGTTTCTGATTCCAGAGTGCTACTCAAATCGTCTGGACACTTTCAGGTGTGAACATTGAGATGGCAGATTGCCATGAAGGTCATTATGTCTTGCACTGTAATGACTCCCAAGGGTCCAGCAATCAAAGCCTTTACAGAGACGTTGACGTCATCGTGCTCTGGGAGGGCACAGCAAAACAAGACTGTGACACAAAGTGAGGTCCAAAAAGTGGGCATGTCACATGGGCGGGGCTTGTCCAACAGAGTTTTCAGCCCGAGTACCCTTGATGTCTCGCAATTTCTCTCAATTTCTGAGACGAATGAAATTGGACAACAGCAATTAAAACAAGACAGACAAAAATTCCATGTCTCTAACATTTTGTCTGTGGTTGATGCTCCTGACCATGTGACTGTGTGGTGGACAGGTTGTGTCATGTTATCAATTTGCGGCACGTAAAGCAATGAAGAGAGAAATAAATGAGTGTGCACTTTGAGGGCCAGTGTGACAATCTGAAATTCTCTTTCAAAAAAATATATATAACAGAGAGAGAGGATGGTTCTTGTTCTTCACAGATTTGGGATTATACTTTGCTACTTCATCTCATCATTTTATGATTCATCATACAATCTGTAGCTAATTCATTTTACTCATTTTTAAGGTAATATACAATGCCGTGAAGGCCAAGCCAAGAAGAGAAATAAACAAGCACACAAACACACATAGACAGACACACACACACACGGATAGCACATTCAGTAATTCAGCTATTGACTGTATCCCTTATACCTTTTACCCTGTAATTAAATGAAAAAAAGTATGCTTTCAAGAGTTTCATTACATAATATCTGTGGTAGCAGTAGTAATTATTCACTTAGCAGAACTTTCCTCTTTATGCAATCAATCATTCGACATTGACTTATACGTGAAAGTCAACAGAGATTTCATAAACAGAAACTGTTTGTGAGGAGAAAAGCAGTCCTTGCTTTTAAGAGTCAAAGTTCAGGATGAATTTGGACTTGATCCAGAGTTTCTGTTCAAATTTAAGGACAAATTAGATGCAGGAGATAGTGCCTGTCTCACAGTGAATCAGAAACCAGTCCATGGGGAACAGATGCAGAGCCACCCCTGTGGGTTTGGCTGTCTTTTCTCACCTGTGGTGCTGCATGTGTACAAATTTCCAATGGCCTCTGTGATAGTCACCTCCAGCTTTCCCTTCCAATCTCTCACCAAGGCCATGGTTTAATTAGCCTTTCTCACATTCACAGGGCTTCAGGTCTGATTTGACCCCCAACAGAAAGAGGCAGGATAAATGTGTTCATCCCTTCAAAACCCGTCATTCATAGTTAAGCTTGACATCCAAATGTTTGAACCCAGCCTCTTTCTTTTAAAGTTGGGAGCCAATCCAGCATCGTTTTGGTCATCCCCAATCCAAACCCATCCACTCTGCATAACAGTTGGAAGCACTTGAAGCACACAGCAATGGGTGGACAAGCTGAGTCCACCCATTGCTGTGTGAGGGCAGAAGCTCACTGTAGCCCATAGCGCATGAGCCAGATCCCCCTGTGCGCACTGGAGCACAGCCTATGGCATTGGATGCCACGGGCCGCTCTCCACCCGCTGGGTCACAATGGTCCTCACCAGTGCATTCCAACAAACATTTCAGAATTTGGAAACGCTTGCTTCTGCCAAGCGATTTAAACTAAAGGCATATTATATATAGCCTGTATATATATATTATATATATAACATATACTAGCGTTTGCGTTTGTATAATATTTATTATATATTATATATAGCAATATTATTATTATTATTATTATTATTATTATTACATTTTGCATTACGAATATTGGGCACTGCATAGAATGAATTATATTATCAAGGGCCTTTTTGTGGCAAAAATGAACTCCCCCCTCACTTTTTTTTAATAAAATAAAATTGTGAGATTGATGTCTTAAATGTGATCTGATGTTAAAAGTATACCCTGTCATCTTTAGTCCTCTGAGTGTAATTGCGACACAGCGATTGCCTCTCCATTTCCCAAGCTTGTGGCAATTACAGAAATACAATGAGGCCTGCCTTCTCTCGCTGGGTGTAGAATGTATATACTAATTTGCAATAAAGTGCTACAGCTGTCAGGGCATTTTCTGCTCTGTTACTTCAATAAATTGGAACTCCGAGCGGGAAAAAATGGGAATATTGCACCGCGCGCTTCCTCCAGTGGACTCACCCTCTTGCAAACACAATTTGTACAATTTTATTTTCTCAGTGGAGATAATGTGGGGTAGTCATTTCAGGACTAGATAAATATTCATGCTTCCATTTCCAAATGTGTGATTCCACTTTCTGTGGAAATAATGATTGTTTTTTTTTTTTTTAGGAGGGTGATTTAAATACAACAGAAAAGAGAGAGCTGTCGATACGGGCTGTTTCATTATGAAGCCAGTCCATTATAATCGCGGCACGGTCGCTCGAATTATGATCAAACGCCAGGGCCTTGCGAAATGTAAGCCCGCCGCTAAATGATATTAATGAACCGCGCCTCCCCCTCTCTGACTGTGCACGGCTTGTTTCAGGTGCTGGTTGCTAGAGAGTGGGTCGTGCTTTGGCTCATGAGGCCAGGAGTGTTCTCTGCCATCGCCCAGGGCTGTCAGCAGGCAGGGAGTAGAGGTTATTTGGGGCAGTTCGCCGTTGCCCCTGTGTGGAATCGGGGGCCCTGCTGAGTGCCTCTCTGGCAGCTGTGCTTTCCTCCTGTCCCTAATCCTGGAGCTGCAATGGATCTGCTCAGAAACAGGGAGCGGCCCAGAATCACAGCCCCAACCCTTCCCCAGAACAGCACTTTGTGGCATTAATGATGCCCCTGCATAACTTTAAGTTTTGCGGTGTTAGAGAGAGAGATGTGGAGGGTGTAGTTGGGAGGTATGAGGTGGTATAAAAGGTGCAGGATCAAGAACAGAACAGAGCTTCTAGCTATTTCTCACAGGAAATAGCTAGAAGTGGCAGGAAGTGGCAATAGTGCGTTATTAACATCCCTCATTAGACAGAGCTTGCTAGCCCTGATCATCTTTTAGCTTGCCCTAGGGGTTATGACTAATACCAATGACAGAGTTCCCAGCTGTCCAGAGAGAGGAATAAAATTTGCAGTAAAATGACTGTCTGACTTGTTATACATTTGCTCATTTGAGGACCAGTGTGAGAACCAAGGACATGTGCTTAATTGCCCTTGCGCATAACGATGACCTTTCTCTCTCGTTATTGCAGTGAAAAAAGCTTTTGACCGCTATGAATAATATGTTACCATAGACTCAGCTCCGCAAATGAGGCCCATACATACTATAGAAGCATTTAGCTTTGTGTGAAATAGTCACTTGGAACCACCTGACCAGCTGTTTCCACACCCGGGTATATATGTGCCAGTGTGTTTGCATGTGTATGTGAGCGCGACTGTGAGATTGTGTATCATTGTGAGAGTGAATGTGTGTATAACACAAGTTATAGTATTCATGTGTGTGTTTATGTGTGTATGTACCTGTGTGTGTTTGTGTACGTGAGTGTGCTTTTCCAAGATTAGTGCATATGCATTCGTGTATTGTACAAGTGTGTACATGAATGTGTTTGTGTGTGTGTCTCAGTATGTGTGACTGTGTGGCTGTGTGAAAATGTGTGTGTGTCTGTGGTCACTGTGCTGTCTGGTAGATCTGTTTATGTGTGTACGGGAGTGTGAGAGTGTGCATACATCTGTGCATATGTGAGTGTATGTGTGAGAGAGTGTAAGTGACCATGTGTGTTCTTGTGAAACAGTGTGTGTGTGTGTGTGTGTGCGTGCGTGCGTGTGTGTGTGTGTGTGTGTGTGTGTGCGTGCGTGCGTGTGTGTGTGTGTGTGTGTGTGTCTGTGTGTACGTGTGTGTTTCTGAAACAGGGAGCTGAATCAAAGATTAAGACTGTGAGGGATTCTCTAATCCGGCCCATTGAGGCCCAGCGTTGTGTGGAGGAAGAATGGAGTCCACACAATAGCCCCCTGCAGGCCAGGGCTCACGCCATGGGACCTGCTCCCGATGGGGCGACAAAACACCCTTCGCCTCTTCCAAAAGAGCTTGTCAGGAGGCCCCAAGCCGTCCCGCTCTGACAGGGCTGGGGCTTGGGGGGGAGGGAGCCCTGGAAGAATAGGCCAAAAATTAGGAAAGTTCCCTCTTTTTACTCCTCTTTTCTTTGGGACAGATGACAAGAATAGCGCTATTGAAGGCGGGCCTATTCTCCCAGGCAGTGCTGCTCGGCCCCGCGTAGGGACCCCTCTGAATTGGAGGTTAATGGGAAATAGGGGTTAAAAAAACAAAGAGCAGAAATCAGGCGCAGCCCCA
The DNA here is from genome assembly GCF_013368585.1 of Megalops cyprinoides. Classification (NCBI taxonomy): domain Eukaryota; kingdom Metazoa; phylum Chordata; class Actinopteri; order Elopiformes; family Megalopidae; genus Megalops; species Megalops cyprinoides. Next base: position 6,919,171 of record NC_050593.1, read on the forward strand.
AATAAAGGCGAGGTTTGTTCTTTTTTTTAAAAAAGAAGATTTCAAAAAGTTTTTCTGCTGGGGTGAAGCTTTTAAAAGCAGAGCCAGACGGACGTGGTGTGAAAAGAGAGGCCTGTTGGAGAAACCGTTCTCCACGCTCACCATACTCTGCTGTGGTTAAAGCCATGCATGTGTGTATGTGTGTGTGTGTGTGTGCGTGTGTGTGTGAGAGTATTCTTGTGTGTGTTGGAGGGGATGGGGGCTGCTTTTGCAGAACCAGAGAGTTTGGAGTTTGGACAGTTGCTCGGAGCCGCAGAACCTGCACGTTCCTCTGCCATCCTGCAGGGGGCGTCAGAGGCAGAGCCACCTACCACTCACAGTGAGCGCTCTCAGTTCTCACACTCATTGTGGCACATTAACTATTTATAGTGGATAACAGCAAGCGGGGCCGGGGGGGAGGGATGAGAAGAGAGGGGAGCTGGGGTTTGGGGGGGGGGGGGGGGGGGGGCGGAGGGCAGGAGAGGGAGGTGTTGCCCGCCCTGTCAGATCGGCGGGGGGCTGTCACTCCCGTGGCGTCGTCTGACCCTACCTTTTGAAACAGTTGCTTGAATCATTTGCATTTTCTTCCGTTCGGCTGTTCCTCCACATTCTCGAACGCTTGACCTGGTGTGGCACTTTTGTGTGTGTGTGTGTGTGTTTGTAAGCAGGCGGGCATGCTTGTCTGTGCGCGTATATGTGTGTTTTCAATCCAGAATTTTTAATTCTGGTATCTGTTGAACACCGGTATAAATTATCTGCAGCGAGAAAATTATGAAACAGAAAGGATAAATTATTTATATCCTTTTTTTCATGAGAGATTCTCATAAGTCAAAATGACTAATATCTCCGAATCTGCTGTCAGAGGCCCCAGTTTATCATTTGCAAAATAAATAAATTCACAGATAAATGGATTTATTATTAAAAATGAACGAATAAATAAAATGAAAGCGCGTCTCTTATTTTTCCTCCCTCTGTCGTTTTCACTTCATTTGCCAGTGCTTATGGCGCATTTGCGGGTCACAATGGTCTACATCGGTGCTACCAGAGAGTATTAACGGAGACACAGGACCAAATTAACATCGCTGCATAATCTGACAATAAGGGAGTGATAATCAGTAGACAATGCCACCGGGCTGGAGGGGAGCGCTGTGGGCAGGAGTAAACGCTACATTTAGCTCCTCACCGTCCTCTCTGGCTGAAGTGGGCATCTTCAGATTATCTAATTGCCCCCCTCCCGATTCCCCTCCTGTCAAAAAAGCAACATGCGCCTCTGTTGAGCGCGGGCGAGAGTTAATTAGCGACCTCGTTAGGGGCCCTGGAAGTGTTCGGTGTAACGAGGTCTAGCGTTGGCTGCTCTCGGAGCATGTGTCAGACGGCGGCGGCGCAGGGGGTGGGGGGGTGTCATCAACAGGACCCCGGGAGAGGTGACATGAGACGTGGCGTTTTTAAGCTCCAGGAGGCCCCCTCTTGTGTCCAATTCGCGCCTCGCTGTGCGTTTCGATGCCAGGGCAAGGCATTGGAGTTGTGAGGGTGCTGGACTTTTGGCTGGAGGAAGGGGGTGTTGGTAGAGGGTTTGAATCTTTGTTAACGGCCCATGCAAAGTTTAGAGATGTACCACATGGCTTTTTCTTTGGGGAAAGTTTACGGAGATGGATAGCATGGCTTTGCCATTGGGGATGCTCTCAGAGGATGCAATAAAATAATTATCTGTTGATCGCTAATCTCAGCAGTTGTTGATTACAGCTAGCTGTCTCTTGAGCGGGGAGTAATTATCCCGCTGAAGCCGGAAATGGTGTGCTGAGCCACAGTGCACCCTCTTCCACTCTGGGAGGTAGAACCACAGACATAAAGGTGACCGCTGTCTGGTCCACAGCGGTCCTCTGGGGACCTTGGGGTCACTGGACTGGACAAGCCAGGGAAGCGAAACGTTCCCTAAAATCACCGCCCCGCCCCTCCTGACACAATTATCCTACCACCATTCGATTGGCAGGATCTCAACATCCACCTCCTTTACGCTGTCGCAGATTGGGTTGAAATGCTGAGTTGTAGATGGAACTACAGACACAACCAAACCACATAAGTCAGGCGCCTGAGAGTAGAGTAGTGCAGACACTGGGTTTTTTGAGGGGAATTGATGGGTTAGGCACTGTCTTCATGAGCTCTCCCTCCCTGACAACGTGGTGAAGACTCTGACATAGATCCTGTGAAAGCTAAAGATGAGTAACACAAAGACACAAAATTGTGACTGTTTTACAAGTACCAGAGTGGGAGAGTTTTTAGATGGAGAAAATCTGGTGTAAACTAATTCCTAAATTGTGCTTCCCCCCGTTCCCTGCAGTCCAACGCCCTCCTTGCCATCCTTGCCGAGTACTCCCTCCCCTGTTTTTGGCTCTGAGCTGTAATTTGTTAAGATAGCGTCTCTGAATTATTAAACCGTCGTAAGCATAAATAATTCAGCGATCAACAAACGGGACAGCGGGTCATCCGTCAGCGCGAGGGCCTGCGTCGGGGGGGATGCGGTGCTGAGGTCGCTGGACTGGTCGTGCTTCGGTCTGCATGCGCTCACTTCAGGGCACATTAGCGTTCTGATGCACAGTGATTAGATTCCACAAACCGGGGAGTCACAACGTCACCCCCAAATCCATCAGGATGTCTGAGTGCATTTGTGTATGTGTATGCGTATGTGTGTGTGTGTGTATGTGTGTGTGTGTGAGACAAAGAGAGCGTGTGAGTATTCTTGTGTGTGTGAAAGTGTATGTGAGTGTGTGTGAGAGAATTTGTGTGAATGAGAGAGATAGTGTAAATACGAAAATAAGAGCATGTGCACATGAATTTGTGTATGTGCGTCTGTCTACAGACTGTGCATCTGTCTGTGTGTATTTAAGAGAGGAATAGTATGACTGAGTAAATAAGAGCATGTGTGTATGTGTGTGTGTGTGACAGCATGTAAGGGAGAGCATGATTGTGTACGTGTTTGGAGAGATAGGCCATGTCTGTGTCTGCCTGTATATATGTGCTTTTTGATAGAGGTTAAACACATATTTTCCTATGGGTTGGGAGCAACAGAGACCAAGCTATTAGACACACAGGCTATTCATTATTTATATCAAATATTAATGCACAGCCAGTCTGAGGCACAGTGCATGACACTTGCTTGCACTGAACCATAAGCCATTCACCAATGCCGCTTTACTTTATTTCAAACTTTCTTCCAAAACTGGCCAGCTTGGCCCTCCATTGCAAAGAAACCCCCTCGCCTGCTCGGTGGCGGAGTGGATTTGGTGACAAATAGCTGCAAAGCGGCAAATGGCATGCAAATACCCAAGGGAGAGCAATGCGCAACCTTGTGTTTTAGTGAGGCGTTAAGGTCAGCTGATGCGCTATCTATCACAGTCTAATCAGCCAGGCGCAGGCCAGCGCGCACCTCCGCACCCGCCGCAGAGATAAAGAGACTGCGGAGGGGCCAAGAACACAAGGAGAAAAGGGAAACTGATTATCAAACCAGTGCGTCTGCATTAATATCGCCGCGCGCCGCCCTGCTTTTTTCATGTTTGTCCTTTACATGTTTTGGGCAGGGATAGACTCTTGACAAGGATACATGGTTCATGTTTAGTTAGAAACCATTGGTAGAGCAGGCTGAATTCACACCCTGCTTCCACTCAGAGGGTGACAAGAGAGACCAAAAAGAGGTATTTATGCACTTTGGGCCTAAAGAGTGGGCTGGGACGTAAGCTACCTTTGGAGTGCGGGCTTGTGACAAAATGAAAGTGACATGACAGCATTCACCAATCAGATTGCCAAAGATGCCATATTATAGTGTTGACAGTTTGGGGGAATATAGCTGAACCATTGGCTACCAGTGTAGTTACTTTAGATGTCATTGGAACAGATGCAGCCCTCCTCTGATTGGTTGCAATCGCTGTCATTCACTGTTATACAGAAAGAATTAATATTCTGCGTCTCACTTTCATCTTCCCCTGTAGTCTTTGAGACACAACCTTGAGAGAAGGACCCTGAATGGTTCCTCTTGTCTAGTTCCCTAACTAGAACAATGCAAACTTTGAGTGCCAGCTATGCAGTTGAACTTCTTCCTCTGCTGACTGATTGCACCAAGGGTAGTGCTCAGCATTGCTGATGACCTCTGCTGTTGGGAGGCCAGAACAGCAGCCTGTGAAAATGAATCATCATCACAGCCCCACCCTCTCCCACTACCATGTCGTACAGACACGCCTCTCAGACAAGCTTTTCAGGTTCCAGTGAAGCTGATGGGAGCTGAAGTCCAGGGTTGCAGAGTACTTCAGACTGGCCCTGGACTCCATCTCCCAGCAACACCCACAGCGTGTTTTGTCTTTCATGCATGCCTCAGTTATTTTCCTCCAGAGCTCTCACTCTGACATCTACTTCAACACCACCTTCAGGTTTGACGCTGGTGCCTGAATCACAGTTTTGTCAGAAAGACATGCATTCTGCTCTAAGTGGTGGCACAAGGTGCCAAAGAATTTGAGATCAACCGACAAGAAGGTGTTTGCGGCGAGTACCCAAATAAACATAGGCGCTTTTGTTATTATTACATTTAATATAGCTATTTTTGGGGGGTTTTGTGACAGAACAATACTGTTGTGAAAATTATGTGTTTTTATTTGCAATTATTAATTGACATTCACTGGTCACATCTGCCCTGGGGGAGTTATGGCTCTGATGGGGGCCGGGGAGGGGTGTCATGGTTTGGACCCCATACTGAGTGGGAGGCCTGGGTCCCTAATTACTGGTGGGTTGGGAGCCAGCCTGAGAGACAGCAGCTGGTAGGGGGCAGGAAGGCTACCAAAACCAGCAGGGCAGGGTGGGGGACAGGGGAGGGGGTGGGATACATGCGCAACAGGGAACCAGAGCGTTAAACCAAGTCAAGACAGAGAGAGATAAAGAGAATGTAAAAGTGAGAAGGAGGGAGAGAGAGATGACTGATGTGACAGAGCATAGAGACAGAGAGAGAGCAAGTGCAGCGAAAAAAACAGGCAGAGAAGAGGAAGGACAAGGAATGAAGGGAGTGAGAGTGAAGTGGAGAGCTCCAAGGAGAAGTGAGGAGGAAGAAGGATGAAGGGACTCGCAGTTCAGAGAGAGATACAGAGATAGAGAGAGAAAGAGAGAGAGAGAGAGCGAGAGAGAGAGAGAGAGAGACAGGGAGAAGGAGAGAGAGAAGGAGTGAAATGTGGGCAGATGGGGGGGAGTTGTGTGGCTGGCTCTTCCCCAGCAGTTGGCAGAAGGCCTGGCACAGCAGGCACTGAAGAGGGAGGTGTGTGTTGGTGGGGGGGGGGGGGGGGGGTCAGATCACTGCTGCTCTCCAATTTACCTTTTGATTGATGAATGAAGAGTTACGGGAATGACTGCTACAGGTGACTGGCTCACCGCCTCTCACACACACCCACTCTCTCTCTCTCTCTCTCTCTTCACCCACTCCTCCTCTCTTGAGAAGACTGAGGATGCAGTGAAATGGATGGGGGCTCGAATCTTAGCTTACAACACGGGCCAGAAAAGAAAGTGAGGAATCAGAGCCCAAAAACTGCCCCCCCCCGTTCTACACTACTCTGAATGTTTGAATGTCTAAGATTATGGGTGACAGAGACAGTGGTGTATGCTATGTGTGTCACCAATGGAATGTGTGTATTTGTCCAATATTGTCAGTGGTCTTAAATGATGCAGACATCATGGCGGACACAACTCTAAATCCCTGGGATGATGGGATGTGTGTTTTCCGTTGGAATGAGTTGTCCCCCCCCCGTCTTTTGTCCTTTTCCCTGGGGTTCTGCTCAGTGTTGTCCCCTCCTGCCCAGCAGGCTTCTGCTTCCTGTGACTGACTGTACTGCTGTTCCCGCAGATGGACTCAGTCAGTCTACCGGGCCGTCGGGGCCGGATATGCGGACATTAATCACGATGACTGATCGGGCTTCAGCCTAAATATCCGCACGGTTCCCCTTGCTCCACAACGCAAATCTCACTGAAACCTTCAACCAATGTCTGAAAAAGCAAGCTGGGTTATGCCATTTCATCCGAAAGGAAGAAGTCACATTTACATTGTTGCACTTTACCCTGGGGGTGTGGAAGACCTGGCCCTCGACACACCCTGTGCAGAAATCCCTCTCTTACCCTGGCCTGCGCCACCTGGCCCTCTCCCCCAATCGCTCACACGGCGTGGTGCGGCACAGCGAGTCTCACAATACTGACAAACACTTTGTTTACCTTGGTGAAATGATCCAGCATGGGTCGCGGTAGCGCGGCCCATCTGGTAATTAAAACCGCATTAAAGTAGTGAGAGCCGGGGTCTCCTCGGCAGCGCGATTTAAAATGATGTTGAGGAGCTCGGAAGCTGAGGCGGGGACATTAACCAGCGAAACGGAGAGACAGAGGGGCTGCGTGGCAGGGTTTCCACCCGGCTGCTCGCGGCACCACCAGCTTTTCCTGCCCTGCGGGCGCTGAAACGTGCTCACCCTCCACGGGCAGACACACAGGAATAAAACAAAAGAAACACTGTCGCATGAACAAAAAATACAAAAAAACTGCAGAGTGAAACTGACTGAATTGTGGCAGGTTTCGGTTGCCAGTTTTGCGTACAGAGATCGACTCAGAGACATCTTTCAATGCACTGAGACACGTTTCATTAAAAATCAGTTATATTTTTTCGTCAGCCCGATTACATCCTGCCGCACGCTGTTACAGTAATCCGACTTAACAGGTACAGTATACGCTGTGACTTGGAACCAGCATGGGATCCTGTTTTCTCTTTGCAAGCAGGGGTGAAAACTCACAAAATCACATTCACAAATTCACATGCAAGAAACGGGAGTTTACGAAACAGCCAAAGAACATCTCACCTCTGCCCCTCCCTGCAGATGAGCTATGCATACCTACTGAAACACCGCAGTACCTGCTTAGCACATGCTGTTATCCCAGACAATGTCTGTTTAGCATATTACTCAAACATTCTGTGCATATAAACCCAATTTTCCCTTCGAAAAAAAGCCAAACAAACAGCACATTATCTTGTTCATATTGTATCCAGTTTTTGTCATTTCATTTTTGTGAGAGATGCTTACTTTGACGGCAGATCACAACAAAGATCAGGTTAGAGCTGGGATGAGTGGGGTCATTTTTAAAAGAAAGATGCATAATTATAATGATGATAATAATAACAGGAAAACCAGGTCACCTCAGGGCTTTGAGATCAAGTGTCATTCATTGTTGGACAATTTTTCGGCGTCCTGGGCCCACCAATAAATGATAATTATGGTTGGCATATTTAGTAGATAATTAAGGTTCTGCCACAGCGACGGTCAGATGCAGAGAGCTGTGTTGTGTTTCGCTGTTTGTCTGTTTTTTACAGGTTGCGCCCCAACTTCTCAACTCCTAAGCACAATTAGCCAAGTAGCCAATCAAATATAGAGACCACATGAAGAGCGTCCTCCACGAATGTGTTTACCAGCAGGAAGGGACGTCTCCCTCGTGGAGGCCCTCTCTCTTGAAAGCATAAATCTCCCCTCCTTGACTGCTACCACTTGAAAGTGTTTACTTATTTATTTATTTTGGGAAATATTTGGGCTGTGACATTGCTGGGACATGGGCTGCGGTGGGAGTTTTGACCTTGGCGAGCGGGAGTGGCGGATTCTCCGGTGCCAGCACCGTGGGGTGGAGGGGTGGACGGGTGGAGGGGGGTTGGGCGTGTGTCATGTTTTACAGCAGTACAAGGTAAATGGGTCTCTCTCCATTAATCTTGCGCTCTGATGGGGCAGAATTGCGGGCCAAGCTGTTGAATGTCTAAACGGGGGGGGCGCGATCGGGTGATTTATTATCGCACGCGCAGGCTAGAGACGAAGCGCTGCCATTACGGCGGACAGCTAAGGACGCCAGCAGACGCCAGCAGACGCCTCGCGACGGAGCGCGCGCACAAAGCCTGGGTTGCCTACTGGTGGGGACGTGCGTTCTCTCAAACCGCAACGTTTTAGCTGCCCTACGCCGCTCCACTGAAGATCCAAAGCAAGATTCGAGAGTTTATAGACAGTCCCTGTACAGTCAAAACCAAACCTAGATAAAACAATTCTACCTAATAGTACGAAAATCCCACTTATTACTACTTATCTGTATCAGCTGTCCACAGCATACCTACTCCTCCACCCCAACTCTACCTTTTCTCCCTGTTTATAATATCTAAATTAGGGGCCCACACCCTCATCCAAATGCCCAGGTACAATCTCTTCATCAGACTGCAAACCAAGGGTTAATATTACCTATATCAACATGAAACAGTCATCTTCTAAGCTCTCCAATAGACACAATAGCATTTTCTGGAAATTCGTGTCTACTGGACAATATTTATGGAAGGGATGATCGTGTAAAAATAACAGTGCATTTATCTTCATGAAATCATTGAAGTAAAACGCTTTGTAAATTCATAATAATACAGCTTTTCTCAATTTGTCAAATGTTCACACAGTGTCACTATATACACAGTAAGTATACACACCACAATCAGAAGTTGAAATTCATGTATCGAAATCTTCTGCAAAACTTTAAGCACATTTTGTTATTTTACTTGTATTCACTCATATTGCAATTCCAGTTCACTCTATTGCAAAACACTTCACACACAGCACTTAACGTACAGCATAGTTTTCACGATGAAATCTCCTGTGTTCATATGGGAAATATATGGCTGCAAACATTATACTGTAATTACCAATTGTCCTCATTCACACTTCCCCTGTATAAACTCAAATCACTTAAGTGTACAATTATCTGTCAGAACTTTAGCGTGAACAAAAGACGTCACAGGTGAACTCTTTATTGTTGAAGAACAATGTAACCAAATGGGGCAGAGGAGAGACAAGAGGTAGGGGAAGGTTGCATATGATCTGTGTGGCTATTTGTGAGTGTGTATGAGTGTGGTGTATGTGCATTTGTGTGTGTGTGTGGTGTGCATTCATTTATGTGTGTGTGTGAGTGTGTGGTGGGTGTGTGTCTGTGTGCATGTGTATGTTTTTTTGTGTCTGCATGTGTGGATTTGTGTGTGGTGTGTGCGCGTGGGAGCGTCAGTACGTGTCGGTGAGTGTGTGAGAGACTGAGGGGGTCCGTTTTGGCTGAGGTAATCCGCTCATTGTGCTGCGGTTCTTCATCTGTATCGATTCACTGAACACATGTTGGCCCCGAGGTGTGTAACTGAGCCGCCCCTCTCTCTGCCCCCACCCCGGCGGGACCATGGGAAAAGCACAATCCCTCGCCTCTCTGTGCCACTTGTTCCACCCCAATTCACACACACACCCACCCGTGAGCGCCACTTGTCACTGACCCCCTGCCCCTGCTCCCTCCCCTTTACCCCTGTTTTTTGAGGGCCCTCCACTTCCCCGGTGCACATGTGTACTGGCTCAAGTCTCTTGGGCACCCCCCGCCCCAATCCTGACCCCCCCCCCAACCCCCCGCCCCGTGCCCGGACCCCCACAACCTCTCCTGCAGGAGAGAGAGAAGCGATGAAAAGTAAAATAACAGAAAGGAACCTTGGCATTGTGAGGATGAGAGAGGGTGAGGGGAGGGAGGGAAGGGGAGAGAAAGAGTGGGAGAGAGAGGGTGGGGGTGGTGGGTTTCACTGGTTTCTGGAAAATAAGCAGAAAAAAAATGTAGCTGTTTTATTGTGCTTTCTCTTCCCTTCCAAATATAAATATGAAGGAGTCCCAATAACAGAAGGACACCTTATAAATCACATCTCTGTTAAACAAACACAGAGCAAATCTGGCCTCCGTTTTCCATTCTTCATATTTAACAGTCAGTTATGTCATCTTGTCTTTCTGATCATACTGCAAAAGGAAAAAAAAAACATACTGTGTTTTTTCTGACAAAGGCTCTCAAACTTTATGTATGTCTGGAACTTAGAGTAGCACAATACACACAGCTGTACTGGGCACAGTACTGGATTGTCTGTCCAACACACACAATTGAAATATGTGTCTGACACTCTTTTTGTTCTGAACATTTTTTGGGTGGGAACTGCATTTTATTACTTTTTATCAATACGTTAAAATTGAGTTTTGATTAAGTAAAACCTCAAAATATGTATGGGAACAACATTACGAAAGCAATATCTCAATGCTTGAGCCATTAGCATGTTTAACAGCAATTGTCATAGGTATCTTTGTGATGCGAGCAACTTGTTTTCCTTAAAAAAAAAAAACTAACTTAGATATTCCTGTCATCCTTCCTCCTTCTACGTGTAAATGAAACACATTCTGAATTGTATTAAGGAAATGTGTTGTTCCACTAATTAATAAGGTGCTCCGAAATGCAGGACCAGTTTTTAAACATCAGTGTGTGCCTGTGTGTTTGCCTGTTTGACGGCGGGGGCTGTACCGCTGAATAGCTGCTGGTGTCTGTGAAGTCAGTACTCGTCTCATTTTACCAATGCACACCGATACGGATTGTGGCACTGTGCACATGCAACCACCTGGTAAAAGGCGCGATCTTCAGCCAAAGAGAAAACTCCTTCTGGCTTAATGTTTGATGGTGTGTGTGCTTCTATTGCTGTGCCTATTTATTGGCATCTTAACTGTGATCTAGTCCGATGACTATGATCGCCAGCGAAAATAAGAATACAGATTAGAGGTGCACCACCACCACAGCCAGAAAGCAGGCAACGATCTTCATGTTCATCATCTTCATCAATCTCATAATCATCATCATCATCATAACAAAATATATTATACACAATATATAATAATTAACAGAAATAACTGAATGATAAATAATACAAATTACCAGCCTGGGAGCAATGACTTCTAAGCATAGCATGCAATTTCCAGACTCCATAAATGCATGGAGAGAAGCATAGTGAAGATACAGGATATGGTAATATGAGTTAGATTGACCTGACAATAGGCCATGCATCTGAAGAGTGGCATTTGCAGTTTAACAACAGGAAGCTCAGACTGAGAAGGGCAGCCTTACAGGATGGCCCAGGGTTTCACTTTCAATTAAAATAACCTTCTTTTTTGTTCTTCTACAGTATTTCTAAAATACAGGTGAACAGAGAAACATCTTTGGAAAATGGAAACATCTTTAATAACATATAACAAATGATTTATGATTTATAACAAAATTTATTTCATCTGCTAACTAACAATGTTTTCTATTTATTAGGTTCACCAGTACTTGCAAATATCCCAATTACTGTGCAGAGAAACAGGGCATATTGATATTTGACATATAATTTTAATATGACTGCCTCGTTAACCCTGCATGGAAGAGTACTGCAAGAATATGATATTTTACATTGCAGGATTACAAAATCAAATTTCTTGAAACAAATAAATGATCAAAGGTATCTTGTACACAAAATGTAAAATTCTGTTGTATACAGTATTTGGCTGTAATGGCAATTTATTCACATCACATTGCAAAACCAGAAAGCAGGGATGACTTGTTGAATTTGTATTAAATAAGTCAGAACACCTGTCAGATTTGACTGGATTTAAATACAGAAACCGGTTTAAAATGCTGCTGTTTGTCAAGATGGAAACAATAATTTATGTGGAAACAAACAATCGCTATTTAGCATTTTTGAGTGCATGTTGTCACTATGAACTATTCAAAATGAAAACAAAATATTTACTCATGCTAGATCATTTAATGAAAGGAGAATAATCTGCGGCTCCTGGTTACACAATCTTACTTTAGATTATATCACTGACACACTGATGCCTAACTGTTCGTGTTACTTCCCCTTTGTATCTTGGATCCTTGGAATGACATACAGGCTGCAAAAGTTTCCTTCATTTTCACTCCCTTCAAATGAAATCTCTTGTATTCCTTGCCTGATATATCCTGGCTGTATCTGGATGTGTATTTGAAATCAAAAATAAATATGTAAAAATATGTAGCCCAATAGACAAATGAAGGATTTCTCATTTTGTTGTTGCTTTTTTAGTTATCAGACGTTCACAGATAAGAAAAAAAAAAGAAATGGAAAGAACATTCCTGTTCATGACTGCATGACAAAGGACTAAAAATGACCAGTGCTAGTTTAGAATCATGCTGTTCCGAGGAAGCTTTGGGGTAAGCTTGTGACTGATGCCCCTGCCCAAATTAATACCACGACCGTGCGACAAAAGCCAGGCCGGGTTCAGATGCAGCAGCCCAAACAACATGCAGACACGCAAACCAATGAACAAAGGGGTGAGTTCAGAGAGGCAGCTAATCTAGAGACTGGTTTCTCTCCCTGAGTGAGAGAGAGTTTGTCCTAAACTTGTTTTTTTGTCCTTCGTGGCTTCTTGACAAGATTTGAACGGTACCGATGGAGATAAATGGTCGGGAAAAATAGACCATTCTGAGTTATGTGCCAGATTAAAGGGCTCTTCCTAGACTTCATGTGCACACTCACCTCAATCAGGGTCCCTGGCTGAGGCAGACGATCTCCGAAAAAGAGTGGCACTGATATTTAAGGCACCTCTGTCATCACAGACAGACATATGTGACTGCTTCCCGTAAAAAATACCACGTCTGTTATCTGTTAACACAGCTTCCGTAACTCACTTTTAATCAAAATATATCTGAATCTATCTGATTGTATTATGGTGTGCTGTCAAATCAGATTTTCAGAGTATATGTATATGTATATAAATTATAAAAATATATCATACTAAATGGAATACACTTTAATGTGTTTCCTAACCACCCTTGAAAAAATGTGGAGATTAAAAATGAAGTTAAAAATGCTTCCAATCACTTAGAGAGGCAGAATCTGTACCGGCTGAAGAATATGCATTTATTTTTGTTTAAACACAGGATTAAAGGTGTGTAACATTGCTACTGTCTCCTCCAGATAATGTGCCTTCACAGCTGTGAAATGTGAGGATGCGTACACACTCGTGCGATGTGAATGCATTCAGTGAGATTTGATCGTTTCTTTACGAGCTCATGTTAAAAAAAAAGTAGTTACTTCACTCAGAATGTAAATTGTATATATCTGTTTGTTTCAATCAATCTGGGATTAATAAGGAGCCCAGAAAAAATTAAAGGCGGTTTTGCATGGCGCATATTTAATTCAGGGATAATGTTCTTATGTAATTAATGACAGCCGATGATTTGAGAATGATGGTCTCTCTTCTGCAGGGGGCCAGCAGGTTTGTGGGAGTTTTTGAGGGGGCCGGGAAAGGGTTACTGTGGCTGCTCGTACCGCGGTGGCGGATTTCTAATTACCGTATCCTGCGCAGTCCAAGCCTCCGCCTCCGTCCTCTGACACGGAAAAACTGCGCCTCCGTTCGCAAAAATTCGCCGAGAAAAATGATAAAATATTATGTATGAAATGATTTATTAACATGGGCCATTAGGTTTCTCTGTTTTGCTTTAATTGAATTTGTCAGTGGCATCCTCTTTAACTGAAAACCAGTCATAACAGCTAAATTAAATAATAATTAAAGAAATGACTATTACAAGATCTGCGAGGACGCTGAGGTGTTTATTGTGGGTTGTACTGTAATTTATTTAAATTGCATACTGTGCAGGAACAGCAATGAAAATTAGGCCCATCTTGTCTGAAGGACAGGACAAGGAAGAAAGCGAGATATATCAATACCAGTCTGGAGATTGTATGTGGACAGTCGAAATATTTCCCATTACCCAATTTAACACCAAATCAGTTACACTTGTTTTGTTCAAGTCTAGACTCTTCTGCCTTTTTCCTTCTTTTGGGGCTTTTTCACTGGATGCATCCTGCTAAAAAATACTGCTCGAATTGTGCATCTTGCTGCGACCCTCCTCTGTTCGGTTGTGAGACTCATTCCAACCAGGGAACCGTTTCATCTGCTTGGTCACATTGCCTTCAGTCCCCTGCTTTCAAGGGATGAGAAAAGCCTGAATGTAGTCCCAAAAAAACAAAAACAGCCATGAATCTCCTGCATCGCGTTTCGCAGTCTTCAGCTGGGGGAGCGGGAGAAGTGGACACTGGGATAAATGGGTGTGGATGTGTGGCTGGACAGATGGAGCATGCTCTCGCTTGCTGCCTTGTTTGGACTTCTCTCTCCTCACCCCTGTGAGAGAGCAGCAGAAGACGACCATGGGCTGGGCTTTGGGAACTTTAGGAAGAGGGGCCAGCAGGGGGAGGCAGGACAAAAAGAAAAGAGAGGCGAGCGATCCGTGCTGAATATCCGCGCTGCTGGACCTCCCTGGACCACGGGGGAGGCTGCTCTAGGCAGTGCCCCACCCATGGTACCAACGCAAGCCCCAGGCATGCCGGGCAACTTAGGCCCAACCAGGGAAGCACTGCACCTAACACCTCGCAAACGTGCATCACCAGCTTGCGCCCATTCCTGGCAGGAACCAAGCCCCTTTTCTGTCCTTTGACCACAAACTGCGTGCGTCAGTTTTCAAATCTGAAATTTTGCTTTGTTAAAAGCACTAGGCGTACCCCACCGCCCCCACCCCCGCTCCCCAGCCCCGAAAAAAAAAAAGCTGTGGTTTGGATTCCTTCATTCTTTAATTATGATCTGTGATCCCACACCAGGCTTTCAGTGTTATGCTCATCAATGTTTCATTTATGCGTTGAGCGTCTTGCACATTTTCAGCGCAGGTTCGCACCCGCAACCCCGTGCCCCAGGGGTACGTGTTTGTGTCGAACGCTGTCGCACCTCTGCCGAGGCCCCCAAAAAGCCCCCGTTTTCCTCCTGCTCCTTGCCTTTTACGATCTGCGCTCTGCTTTACGTGTTGTTTGTTTCATCAGTTTGGCGCAAAAAATGTGATTCATTATTGGGAGAGGAAGAAGGGGAAGATGCAGCGCGAGGTGATAGAAAATGTTTGATCCGTTCTTCCTGCTCGCATGAGGAAAGATAACACCCACCCCCGCCCCCAGCCCCCCCATGCCTACGTCCCATCTCCCTGTCTGTACAATCACCTTGCAGGGCTCTTGTTTCCTTTGGCCTGTTTTGGGCTGTTTTACTCTTTGCAGAGAGGTGGGGAGGGGGCAGGAGGGCTGGGGGTGGCTTAGCGGAAATATGCAAATGTGTTCAAGCACCTTTGAGTTTGGCCTTGTGCTCTTGGCTGTGTGTGTGTGCGTGTGTGTGTGTGCGTGTGTGCATGTGTGCGTGTGTTTGTGTATGTGTGTGTGCGCGTGTGTGCGTGTGTTTGTGTGTGTGTGTGTGTGTGTGTGTGTGTGTGTGTGTGTGTGCGTGTGTGTGTGTGTGTATGTGTGTGTGTGTGTGTGTGTGGGTGTGTGGGTGTGTAGACCCTGCAACTAATCCTGTCACCCCCCATCGCCCCGAACCACCCCGCCCACAGCTCCTGCAAGAAAGAGGCATGCCCTCTGGGTGGCAGTGGATGTGTTTTGCTGTTGGAACAAGCTCAGGAAGCTCTGAAAGTGCACTCACCTGCTGGTCAAAGGGTGTGCATTCCCTCTCCCTCCACTGGACGGGCTCTGTCTCAGGTAAATAGGGGTGGACGCTCTCTCCCTGTCACAGTGAACGCCGGGCACAGGTAATCTGCTCGCTTTCCTCACCTGAAAGCGACAGCCAGGGACGCCGCTGAAGCTCCGGGTGTCTGCTGACGTGCTGCGGTGAACGCTGCGGTGCTGCGGATGCCAGAACACGCAGTTCAGATGAGGATGCTGGCAGGACTGCGCTTCCACGGCAAACAGTACCGGCAGACAGGATTCAGTGTTCTGCCAGCCTTTTAATGAACTGGTTCCCACCTGCTCTTTGCATTACACTGAATATAAGTGTTTTTTTCCATATAAGTGAAAAGGCTCGCTATCCATTGACGTTTTACATATCTTAGCTAGGCACCTTTCCAACAACTCTGCCATCTTCTATCCTTGCTTAACAATGACAATACAGATGCCTTCTGAGTGAGGTAAATGTCTTGTAGGTTTAGAGATGATGTGGTATTTGCATGTTTTTAGTCAACTACTCTTTTTGTTTATGGTTCCTTTAATGACAAAACATTTATCTGAATTTATAACAGTGATTTTTCATTATAATATATGATACAATGTTGTGATATAATAACGTTTCTCTGAAAAATAAAGTCCCTGCTATTTATATGCAGTTATTGTTTCTCCAGTATGAAATTATTTTCATGTCTTGCCCGCGCCCGCCTCTGGCCCTGAATACATTGCTTCAAATGAGCGATCGTTTGCATGAACCCGCAATGTACTTCCTGGTTCACAAAACAGGGTTTCCATGGCTATCAGGCAGCCAATGGCAGCAGGGGAATCTGCGCAGTTCATTTGAATGTCCTTGGGGCAGCCTGCCTATTTGAAAATGGCGAGACACTTCACCGACAGGGAGTGGACCAATTAATTTTACCCGGGGTGCTACTCCTAGGTTAGAATTTCCTCACAGTGACAACTTGGCTATTTGTATCCATGGTAAACTGACCCCTGTTTCTTATGGGCTGGCAAAGCTATGCTCGTTGTTTGGGTGGGGGTGTGGGGGGTGTAGGAGGTGACCAAATGGTGTAGTTTTCTGCCTCTTTTGCAGGGTCACCTCATTTCTGCAACGTGTGTAATTAATTAAAGAGTGGCCCAGGTCATTGTCCCTGTGAATGCCATCGCTAACTAACAGCAGCAGAGGACACGCGGACAGAGGGGGAGGGGTTTCTGAAAGGAAGATTACATCGCTACTGAGGGAGAGATAAAAACCAAACACGCGAGGGCATTCTAATAGAAACTCCCATTTCTGCTACTTTTTTGCAACACATCTTTATCAACCAGACTGAATATATTTGTTGCAGATGCATCTGCGGGAGATTTTTTTTTTCTTCTACACTTTAATTTGTGTATACCATTTCTCATTAAAAGAGTGTAAAAGCAAATATGCTTTTCCTGTGTGAGTGATAAATGGAATGCCAGCAAAGCAGGAAAACAAGCATTTTTCAAAAACGTGTCTTTGGAATGTGCAAAGCCGGTGCAAGATGGGAATTCTGCCGCTGCCGTCTCACACCTCAGGTTTACTCCATTGCTACAAACCGCGATGAGGATGACAAGTTACACGTGAGCCATATGTGTGCGAGGGAGGGAGTGCGACTATGCAGTTGAGAAGTCTATTATCGCTTCAATTAAAAGCTGTGAATGGGATCTGAACGCACACACACACACACACACACACACACAAACACACACATACCTACACATGTAGGTACACAATATAAGTACACACACATGCCTACACACACATGCACAAGACACACAGACATACACACGCAACATACACACGCAAATACATGCATGTGTGTACGCACTATGCAACACACACACAGACTGAAGCATGCACACACAAGCACACACATTTACACACAAATACACACACACACTCTTTCTGACTGTCTCATGCACTCATACTGACACACACACACACAGATCATTTCATATAATTCTTTGAACTGCAGTCAGCACATATTTCCATTTCCTCACTTTCCATAGAATTTCCATAGAGCAGCATTCTAGGTTCAAAAATGGGAATCTCAGAATAGCCTGTTATGATACATAATAGGCTACTTCATTTATGATTTTTATTTGACCCTAAAGTAATTTTTTTCAGTGTTTTTACATTACACAAAACATTCATTTATTTGAAAGCCTTGGGGCCTTAACAGTGGAAAAAGTGATTTGTTTTGTGTTGTTTTGTTTTATTTTATTTTATGGTTGCCAGTGTGGTACCAGCAGTCAGTGCAGTTCATTTCCCAGGTGGGTGAGACCCCAGATATACAAAATGCTACAGTTTCCTCAGATACCCAATGGAAACCCCTACTTTCAATCCGTTTAGCTTAGCTAAATCTGGAATCGTGTTTATAAACAGCAGCGTCAGCAGAAAAGGTATTCACCTGTCAGGTCCCTGAGATGCACCTTTATTCTCGCTCCCCAGGTTCCTGTCTGCAAGGCATCTCCTGCAAGCCCACCAATTTTTAAGCGGTGTGGAGGCAGTCTGTACTTTTCATTTTTAGGAACATTGAATTTAATTATTTTTATTTTTGTCTCCATCTCACCCTAACAAACACACACACACACACACACGCACACACACACACACACACACACACACAGCAAGAGTATCTTCCCAGCAGCAAAACTACCAACCTCACACTGAGCTGTCGGGTGGGTTGGGGGGATGGCTGGAGACTTCTCTGCTTCTCTGTTTAAAACTCTTGAGTTAGTCCAATGAGTAAACACTGCACATAAAAAACAGGCACCTCATAAATATCAGGTGAGCTGTTAACTCATGGTCAACTCACTCTGTACTTTTGGATGATGAAAACAACAACAATAGCAGAGCAACCTGCGGCAGCCTCAGAGAGAGAGAGAGCCTTTTGATCTGGGATATCAAAGGCGAGAGCTCCTGGCGTGTCTGGGCTCCCAGGGTTGCCTCTGAGCCCCTGCTTTAATCAGCCCTAATTGGCTGTTTGAGGGGCACGGTCACTGACCTCCTCCAATGGGAGGAGTCAGAAGCAGAAGTGTCAGGCATGAATCCGTACGGCATGGAGGTGGAGGGCACCCGGCAGATGCTGCTTGTGATGTCATCCCCGTGCGCTCCCACCATGCTCCCAGAGTGCTCAGATATGACAAAACATTTGTATATTTTTAGATAAGTGTTGGAAGTCCAGGAAGTCCATTTAGCATGCTGTCATATGCTGCAATTCCAGTTGTATTTAATGCAGTGGAAATGCATCAGTGCTGTACCAGCTCAGCCAACTTCAGCTCCAGCTCTACATTGGAAATGGGATACAGGGGGCTGTGGATGATTTTGGCTACTCCAGAAAAGAGGAGATCAAAGAGGATATCAATGATATCAAAAAATATATGAAAGAGGATTTTAATGTTGGTATCAAAGAGGACAGAGAGGAGGTTATTGGTGATGATGTCAAAGAGGATATCTATAATGCATCAAAGCAGATATCTAAGATAAATCAAAGCAGATATCTAAGTTGATATCAAATTATATAAAAAAGGATTACAACAATTATATCAAGGAGGATGCTAAGGAATATCCATGATGATATCAAAGTGGATATCAATCATGGCAGAGAGAGGATATCTATGATCACATCAGAACGGATATCATCCATTTCTTTCATCAGCAGTGTGAATAAAAAGCCCTAGCTGGCAACGTGCTCTGTAGCATCTTGCTAAGCATTGATCCACATTGAATTGCTTCAACCCAAACTGGCCTGCTGCTGCAAAGGAAGTATCAGCTCTATGGCATGCAGAATCCGCAGGGTGTCGCATCTCAAAGGGATGGTTCCTCTGAGAAGAGCTTACCTCATTCTGTCACGCTGCTCCAGATGTACGAACACAGTGCAGGTGATTACCCTTCACACTAGAGACCCCTTCTGTCTCCAAACACACTTACTAGTTTTAAAGCACTGGATCTTAAACACTTGGGAGAAAACATGTTCAGAAATCAACTATCCAGAAAATAAATCCTCAGACATCTGTAGATATGATGATGATGATGATGATGATGATAATAATGATGATGATGATGATGATGATTATTATTGTTGTTATTATAACGAACCTGTATAGTAGTTAATCGATGATGGATGATAATGACGATTGTTAATAACAGCCACTAATAATATAAGCAGTGGTAGTAATAATACTACAGCTGCTACTACTAAATAAATACTGTTATTGTTCTTTTTATTTTCGTTTGTGGAAGGCCTACCTCTATGCTGAAGCCTAGGCAGCAGATGTGTAAGCAGAGGGAGAGTGCCTTCTGGGAGGGGCCTGGACTGAGGCGTAGGAGAGGACACAAAAGATGGGGGAAGAACCCGGGATACCCAGGGAACAAAAGCAATGGCAGGCCGTGAAAAAAAAACACAGTCAGCGACGGCCATTCCCTCCCACCGATCCCCTCACTCTGACTGAGAGACAGCTGTTACTGGGGTGGAGGGAGGGATAGAGAGAGAGGGAAAGAGAGAGAGAGAGAGAGTGAGTGTGTGTGTGTGTGTGTGTGTGTGTGTGTGTGTGTGAGACAGAGAGAGATAGAGAGCCTGTGTGAGGAAGCACGAACAAGAGTGTGTGTGTCAAAGACAGAGAGAGAGAGTGTGTGTGTGTGTCTGAGAGAGAGGAGAGGGAAAAAGGAGAAGGCTGAGGCTTGAATTCTTGCCATTAGCTCCTTCACCATGAATAGGCCTAATGAATGCGCCTAAGTGCTAGGAATCTGTGGCCAGCTGCATCAAGGCAGGTAATGCCGCTTGGATTTAATTGGATGCAGGTATTGGAAGGCTGTATTACTTTAATTGGTTAGGGGGGCTTCTAAATGGAAAAGACAAAGTATAATGGCCAAATTGCGGGACACAATAGCACTTAGCCCAGGATTGTATGCATTCACTAATCTGCCGAGGAATGAGGCAATTCCGAGCCATTTTCTCGGCGAAGCCAACTCCAGCTTGCCGCTTTTGTTCCCCCCTTGGGAAAATGCAAGAACGAAACAGAACATACCTATACCGGGGCAATCATGTGCCACGTGTTGAAAGCGGATACATCGGTGAGCCACGGGGGCGGGGGCCAGGGGGGTGTGTGTGGGGGGGTGTCTTTGTTGCGGGAGAAAGGACAGAGAGAGGGGGAGAGATAAAGCTGCGGACGAAAGCAGGGGCCTGTCACGGCCGCCAGCGAGGGGAATAAAGTGATGACATTTAAAGTGACAGACGAGACCGGGGAGAGAACTGCCCACAAAGCCAGGGTAGGAATCTGATATTTAAAAGACGCGGAGTCGGATAATTAACAGTAGACTGTTAAACTCGCTCGCGCCTGTCGCTAACAATGACAGACGGGGCAAACCCAAGGCTTTAACGGTCTGAAGACAGGGCCTGGCCCAGGCAGAGGGACGTGGTTCTGAGAGCGTAACAGGGACAGCGGCAGAGAGGATTGGGTGCTGTCTGGGCGTGGCAAGGGGGCGGTGGGCCGGGGGCCGTACCCAGTCAGTGGTCTGGACTGCACATGTTCAAAGAAAGCCACAGTCTTTTTAGGCCTTTGAATTTCCTCTGAATAAGACAAAGGAAACAAGTCACTGTTATGTGTGCAAAAATAGAAAAATTCAGGAAATTAACTACATTGCATCTGCATTGTGCACATGATTCTTCTCAGAGAAATTCAGTTCTTTGAAAATCAGTTGTTTACAGTTACTATTTAAGACGCACAGATAGTTGGTGCCTCGATTTAATTAATTACAGCTTTTTGGGAAAAATGTCCATTTGTATTTGACATCGATACCAAAGTGTTTAAGAAGTGTTTAACTATAGGTACGATGTTCTTCCAAGGTTGGGCTTATAATAGCATAGTGTGTCCAACTGAACAGTTTCACTGGGTTGGCAGCAGGCCAGTGTGGGTTTTATTTTCACACAGGGCAGCCCCAGGTGACTTGGAAATCAAACACAGGGAGTGAAAGTGAAACTGCAATTAAACTAACAAGGACAACAGCGAAAAATGCAGGGTGCATCTCAACGACGTTGCCGCTCTCGGTTAGGAAGGAGGGGGTGGGGAGGTGGGGGTGTTGGGAGGAGGGACAAAACTGGCAGAGAAAGAGCGGCCCAGTCTGGCCTTTTCCCAGCACTCCCCAGGTGGGTTTCAGGTGCAGTTTTAACTGCTGAAAGAGATGTGGGGAGATGGGGCCGTGTGAGGGCCATGCGCTCCGCCCTCATGCACCAGGTCTCAGCATATGCCCTGTGGCCTTTCTTTACCCGGCCCATCAACACACTGCAACAATGACCGATCCATTCACTCGCTATGCACACCAGTGCATTTACTGATTTACTTACACGTGCGAGAGTGTTTCTTGGTTCCAGAGAGCTGCAATGCTAGATTTTCCTTATGAAGACAATATACTGTAACAAGTGTAGCTGGCATTCTTGTTAGCGTCGAAAGACTGTACGTTCTGAAAACTCATGTACTGCATACTGGTATCTTATATACTCATACCTGATATGTACCAATATATGTAAAGCTATTATAAAAATATCATATATGTAAAGCTTTTCATCTAGACCCTATAACAATGTGACCTCTGTCAGCGACGCCTCACAACACAATAAAGCTGTAGTGCCCACATTTCAAAGTAACTGCCATTCCTCTCCTGCGTGTATGTACTGGAAATGTATATTAGTGGTGGTAATTGATTCAGGATACTAATGAGAAAAACAAAACAGTCAAGAATAACAACCAAACTGAATGAATGCATTTCTCTGTTACCTACCTTGAAGAGCCTTTCCCCATGCTAATCACTGAAAGGAATTTACGCATACCGTTGTCAGCAGCTGTTTAAATGAATCACATTTCAAAGGATGTTACAACTTCTCTTCCATTGAGCACAATGAAAAGGCACGCTATTCACTAAGTGAATGGTGCTGTCATGCAGGCGTGTGTTTATACTAAGTTGTGAGCAGTTCAAAGATTGGTGGTTGCGCACTTTCCGTCCTGTTTCACAGCGGTACACAGCAGTCCACACCAGTGAACAGCATGCCTTTCCATATGTTTTAAAAGCAACTGTTCTGGTGCAACTGTGACAACACTCTGCCTGCAGATGTAGCCGGCACTTAATAGATTGACATAATATACAGGATTTTCTTCAAATACAATATATTTAATAAAATGTGTTTGATTTGCCTTACTGAATGAGATTGTACTTGAAAGGGTTATGGTATATGCTTTGTGTTCAAGGTACACCATTTCGTATGTATGAGGAAACGTAACGTGTGTGGAAATCTAAATGTTTGAATGTAAGCAGTTGAATTCACAGAATACTTAAATGTACAAGCCAACAGGCCCTCAGAGTGTTTCAGTTGGGCCTAGCAGTTTCTATTAAGGGAACAGGAACTTGTTTGGTACTTGCGTCTGCATTGAGATGTCACACGCTGGGGAAATTACAGGTAATTGCAACTTCACGTGACTTCCTTTTCGCCATATGTTCAGTCATTTATCCTGAACTGTAAAGTAAAGTGCAACCCACTTGGTTGTTTTCAGTAAGTAAAACGTTCATTAGCGGAAACAATAGATACAATCCTTCACCCTGAGTACTTGACTGATAGAAATAACCAAACTGATATTTGGAATTACTGTTTAACAACAAATTGTTACTAGCTAATTACTGTGTTATTACATGTGTATTTATGTACACAATACAGACTAAAAACTTTAATAGAGGTTGTGTCAAGTGTCATGTATTTGGATGTTTTTTGATTAAAATTACAATTATTCTTTTTTTCTGATTTTTCCCCATAATACGACCCTTCTTTGTGGAACTGCCACCAGACATTTGGCTTACGTCACCATGAAGCCTCAACCTCTGCACTCAGTGAAGAGTGCTGAGGCGAGACCCATGCAATCCTCTGATACACATTCATGAAGCCAACACCATACAGCACAAAGACCAAGCCTCACAGCGCACTATGGTGGAGTGGGCCGTCATTGGAGGATAGGCACTGTGCCATCATCCAAGCAACAAATGGTCGCCCAATGAGCAGAATGATGCGGGGGGCCTGGCTGACGTACCCAATAGGGAGAGGCAAAAGATGACATGCCGGCCTGGAGTGGCTCAAATAGAGGCATGGTCTGAGAGTAGGTGGGGAGAGAGATCCGGATGAGCCAGAGTCAGACAGCGCTGGCAGGTGGCTGACCTGAGGTCAGTTGGAGTATTCTAGTGGGAAGCTGCATGGAGCAAGTGGTTACAGTTTGGTGGTATCTGATGTGTTCCATAAAGAAACATCCATTGATAGCCACTAAAAGCCATGCAAAAAGGGCAGGACACCCTCTTACATAGCATGCATTTATGCTGCTGTTGGCAAGAGAATCTTAACACATCAATGACGCATCCAACCCAAGATGCAGAATTACAACCTTATTTACCTGCTTATGATCCCACTCTTAGGTGATGTAGAGCCTTGCAATTGTTAATGGCAAGGATAAAGAATACAGGTTGACATGAAGAGATCATTTACAATGGAAATATAATAATATGTTATGGCACAGTCAGAGAGCAAATATTAGTGAGACTATGCCTTTATTCCCTGCATAAAACCAAGCATTTCTGCATATACCATTTTCACAAGTTGCTAGTTCTCTGTTTCCTCATTCTTTTACACTGTCATTAGCAGCACATGCTGGCTTCAATTAGTGCTTTATACATCAGACATTTGTCACATATAAGGGAAAGTATTTCACACTTGGCTTGAACAGAATCTACCACAAATAGATTTTAAATAACCATGTCTTTTTTGATAGCTATAAAAGAAAGTGTTACATGATCAAGTGTAACCATATTTTCTGTTATATTACTCAAATGTGAGCTATATGACTGGATAAAAAGCTCAGAAATATACCTGCAATATGACATCAAAGGACTGTATATTTCAGTGGAATTACACACACATAACAGCTGTACTCATGCATGAATATTGATCCTGGTGTCTGTTGTATTTGGCTGACATTTCCTCGTGTTTTCTGTCTGGTTTTGGAGTGAACAAATCTCCATCCTCGTAAATTTCTAAGCTGATACACATTAATTAATGTCTTTTGTCTTGTCCATGCCATCTTTCAAAAAAAAAAAAACACTTCATCTTTCACAAATTTGCACTTCAGGCAGCATTCTGGTACCTGTGCGTTCCACATTGAGACGTCTTGAGGCAGACTCCAAATCATCACTGGCCTGTTCAGACCTGTCCTGCACTATAGTGACCATAGAGTCTGTTTTCTTCTGTTTTTTCAGCCATGTTTGTTTATGAGGGTATGGAGAGTGCAGATATGGTCACAGGTCTGGTAAAAAGCTCATCTGACTCTTTCTCAAAACGCTTGTGTTTTTGGTAAGGAAGGCCAGAATGTGAGTGTTAATGATGCTGCAGAAAACCTACCCCAGATTACTGCTTGTAAAGATGCCTTGGTTGTTGCTGGGGTCAGATTCATCTCCACTCTTGTATATGGCTGTTTTAAGCCCTTGGCTATAGGTCTCCAGGAAATATCCAATGCTTAATACAAGATTGATACAAGAGTTTCAGAAAGGCATTCTGCAGTTTGGGGCCGTTGTGTTTCAGCATTTCAGTGTTGATGCTGTCTTTCCCACTACCTGGTTTGAGGGCTCTGGGTTTCTCATTTAGCTCCTCAGCATTGATTGGGGTGTCTCAAAGATTCTTAATACAGGATTTTAAGATCTTTAGTTTTTTTTTACATTGATATATGTCTATCTTTTCATTCTTATTGTTTTCTTGTACGGTTTCATTGTATCTGAGATGTAAATCAGGCTGTCTCGAATTTTTTTATTATATTGTAATTGCCTTAGCTTTTTTATGAACACAGGCCCTGAATGTTCCATGAGTTGATAGCATACAATCTCAGGTTGTCATTATCTCTGCTTATATCATCAATGGTAAACAACAATATGATAAATGCACACCAATTATTTATGACATCATAGGGATCTCTTCAGCAGCCCACTTTGCCTTTGTGCTACTGCTAATGAGGCTGCTTTTCTGATTGGTCAAGCTGTGTGTAGTCTAACTTGGCTGTAGCCTCCTTCTGCCTGCAGTGTGGTGGCTGTACACATGCACGTGCACACACAAAAACACACACACACACACACACACACACACACACACACACACACACACACACACGCACACACACACACACACACACACACACACACACACACACACACACACACACACACACACACACACCCTTTGCTCAGGCCTGACCTTTGGACAGCAGTGTGGGATTGTGGGTGAGTAACTGGATTCCTGTAGTCAAATACCTGTGCTCCTACAGTCTGGTAACTGGACTTTTGTGATTAAGGAATGAGTTCCTCAGGACCAAGGATTTGAATTCAGGTGGCTATGTGCTATGAAATGCTGTGAATCCATTCAACAACCTGTGCAACTGCAGGTGCTCCTATTCACATTATGCACCATCAAATTATATATATCTTAAACTGAGCTGGATAAGGCTCCTTGATGTGATGGTGTTATATGACTGAGGACTGATCCACACAACTATGTCAAATGGGAAATGGATTCAATGGAGGATGAGGTCATTTTCTGTGACACCTGGGTCCATCACTGTGGAGAGACAGGACACACGTGGTCAGCGCAAAACATCTGATCACCATGTCCTGCTTATTGACTGATCAGCTCAATACTGCTTACGTGCTGCGGCCTTGTAACAGACTTACCACGTTTTAATTGGACGACTGAAAGGCCTTGGAAACAATCAATTATTCCTGAACAAACTCTAATTAGACGAAAGAAAACACACTCTGGGAAAAATAGGACAGCTCTCAAGCAAGCACTACATATGTTTTCATTTCTGTGGTTTTCATGAAAAAGGGGATGGTTCTAAGACACTCTTCCTGCGTGTGAGTTATATGTTTGATTGCCCTTTGTGGAGGGCTCTGGAGTATTGTCACATTAATTAATCTGTGGCCTCCAAGGAGCATAGATTTTTCAGTTAACTATTCTTGAGCATTCAATAGAACATCTCTGGCAGAAAAAAGAAAGTTGTTGAGACCGCTGGGTTCAGTTGCTCAATTTGCCAGAACCCCCCTTGTCCAACAGGTAAAAAATTATTAATTAGCAGAGGCACTGACACATGACACTGGACTAACTTTCATGTTTAAAAATCAGTTTCAGATGCTGCTCGTTTCGAGGCCACAGACACCTTCCACACCCCCAACCTTCCAGCTGCTACTGTGCTGCGGCACCAAAACTGCCATTAGTTTTTAGAGATGCGGAGGATATTCCATTTTCACATCGCTCCTGGCCTCTCCAATTCTTGTAATTGTTCAGAGACATTAGAGATGTTACATAATGTAGTTTCACAGTAAGGTGTTTAATAAAAGAAATGCTGATTCAATTATGCAAATGGTACAGAGAGTGAGAGTGGGAAAAAAGTTTACATGGTTGAACAAAGTCAGTGCAATTAACGAAAATTTAATGTCGACATTTATGCTCCGATTCAGATTTATTTCCTCAATTGGTCCTTTAAAGTGGCTCAGTTTTCAGAAATACCATGCAAATTGGCAAATTAGGCCTTATGCCATCGCCGTGTGATGAAGAGGTGTAGCGCACTGAAAGACCCTGACAAATGCCTCTGTAAATATGACTTTTCCACGGTTATGGGTGAGTTTATAGACTGTGCTATTGTAGGGATGTCTCTTCATTTAAAAAACAGAAGCTTGAGAGACAGCAAACACTAATCCATCACTGAGAAAAGGATGAAATGAGCTATTTTTCTTTCTTTGTCCTTTAGAATCTGTCCAGAATGGGTAGAAAATGAAAATAGAGAGGTGTATAAATGGATGATTCGTAAACTATGTAAGTCTGCTAAGCGTAATGAAATTGTCACATGCCGTAGGCACCCCTGCGCCTGTACAGGCTCTAGCCTTGCAGTCTGTAGACTGCACTTCAGGGAACATGCTATAGTTAGGAAACTAATAACCTATAAGTGTGGAAGCACAGTGAGTTTTAAGCCAACAAGATGCCCACAGGTAACCAATGGCAGAACACACTAGTGTAGAATTCCCTCAGTATTTAAGTCATGCTGCACAACCGTTACAGCAACATTACAGCAAGGTGGTCACGATGTCTCAGGATAACCCGGTGCAGCTCCATTTGGTACAGTTTAGTACTGAGAAATATTTTTAGTCTCTTGTATAGAAACTAATGTGTTAAACTACTGAATTGCCACATCAGTTCAAATCAACACTTTTTGCATAATCACAATGAGACGAAGAGAAGTTGTTACCTCCAGTCACTCGGCAACTTATTGGTGTCTCCTCTCTGCTGCCAGGTATGATTGGTCAGTTATGCCTGGGCATCAAGCCACCTGCAGATTTGATTGGATAATCCCTCCCTAATGCGATAACTCTGTCAAAGCCTTTTGGAAGCCTGTGATTATGACATCACAGCCTCTGCTGCTATTGCTCTCTCTGGCTTCCTGTCTCTGAGAGTAATGTGCTGTTTAAACAGGCCCTGGCTTTGTATGATCTTGGGTTGATTATTCCTCTATTACCACACAGGAAATCCCCCCACTTTATTGATCCCATATCTCTGTCAGTAGATGGCGGAGGGTTAACTGCTCCGCAATTACCTGAGTCAATTTCCCCTCCCTGTCTTTGTGCTGGCGTCTCGTGTGCGGTCTGCTGTAGGCTGTGGACCCCATTGTCTGCCTGCAGGAGAGCCTGCACAGAGGAACTCAAGGTGACACTCCACAGGTAGGGGAAAATCAACTCAGTAATGACACAGCTTGCCAGCAGGTAGTCCCATCAGTTTTTCAAATATTGTCAAACAAAACAGTGTCAGTGTTTGCAATGTAATATATAACATTGATGTTTGTAAGTAATGCCAATTGTGAAATATGTAACACTGAGCGAAATCTCAACCAAGAACTACGCTGCTGAATTTCCCGCATGTCAAACATGTTTCAGACTGTGAAATTAATACAGTTTTACCCTGTACCATTCAGTAGGACCTGGTCCCCTTTCAGTCAAACATCTTCCAGGCAGAATTTAAAGGTTAAAATCCAGAGAACTGAGTCCAAAGGAAGAAGTCTTGTTTCTACTCACGTAATGATAATGTCCTATGACACTGGTGAAATATGTGATGTAGACAGTCAGTAGCTGGGGTCGATTTAAAAAAAGAACAAAAGTGTTTGTAAGCGTAATGGCTACAGTCGGGGGACTCCCTGCAGGTTGCGACATTTCAATTCTAAAGGTATGCTGTTTTTCATCCTCTTCCCTTCTCCCTTTGAGGAGAGGCATTGAAGGGGTCCTCTTACTGTAGCTCAGGCCCAGTTTTTACCTCAAACAGCCATAGGTAAGAAACCAGATGCACACTTATGCCCATCCTTAAAGATTAAATGTCCACTGTTACATCACACACCTCGTCCGTCTGTGCTACTTTGAGGTAGGTTGCAGGCAGGTCTTTGTGACAGTTCAGACACAGCTTCTCTCAGGGTAGAAGCCACCTGCAAGTGCTGATGTCGGGTCAGATTTTTGTAACCTTATCTATTACAAGATGAACAGCAAAGCTGATCCTAGATGCCTTGGTGTGCCGGAGTGGCAGGCCTGTGTTGGCTCAGGGATCTTTGTAGCCAGCAGCAAGGCCATCCCCAAGGTCCCTCCGTGTCTCTCTCTCAAATGTACAGAGTGTTCAAAGTGGGGCTGCCCCCCTTGATCTGCGGAGGCCACCTCCAAGAGAAGAGCAGCGCTAATGAGACAGCGCCCCCCCCCCCCGCCAAAGTATTCAAGTGCCTGTGTTCCCCAGGCGACTGGGGCTAATGAGCCAGGGCTGCGGGTCAGCTTTCACGCAACTAGTTCAGATAAGGTGCAGGGCTATCCTCGCGTGAGGGCCACACCACCCTTCTCTGGGAATGCTGGAAATCACTGCTGCTTTTAACCAATCTGATGCTTAAAATAAACACATACACATACATAAATGAATTCATACAAAGTTGATTCACTGCACATTA
Organism: Megalops cyprinoides; assembly: GCF_013368585.1. Lineage (NCBI taxonomy): Eukaryota > Metazoa > Chordata > Actinopteri > Elopiformes > Megalopidae > Megalops > Megalops cyprinoides. The sequence goes on from NC_050593.1 coordinate 6,948,665, forward strand.
ATGACAGGCTCAAAATAGTCCCCCCGCCCCCTGTGCTGAAGACAGGTAGTGCCATGCTGTCTTGGAGCACTTCGTTTGATGCAGTCAGAGTTCCACCAAAGAAATGTGTGAGGAACTGCTGCTCTGAGCTCTGGGCGGTCGTTGCTGCCACGATATTCTGAGGGCCTTTTTTTCCCATGTGTCTTTCTCCCCACCTTGTTCTCTCTCTCTCCTTCCTCCAGATGAATTAGACAGGGGTGTTAACGACCTGCAAACGCAGCGGGGAGCAGAGATGCTGACGGTCAGCACTTCTCGGACATGGGAGCGGGCAGCGCAGATTAAAACTAATGATAAAAAAATAATAGGAATGAGAGTGAAAGGGAACAGAGCAGAGCCTCTTAATGATGAAGCGAAACTCCGGTTCGCCTCATAAGAGGTGCTGTGCATGACCTTCTCCAGAGAGGGTACAATACTGGACTTTCCAAAAATCATTAATGTTGAAATGCTTTTTAAGCTTTTGGTTGTGTCACAAAAATGTTGATTGTGACACTGGGGCAGCAATGTGGTATATGGTTGAGTGCTTAACTGGTATTGCTGTTGTTGATAACCAGCTGCGTAAGTATATAATAGCTAAAAACCGTAAGCATACAGTATGTAACTCAGTCTGGGTAAGAACGTCAGCACTTATAATGTAAGATATAATTACTTACTTGATTAAAGAGTAAAATCCATCTACACTTGCTTTTCTGCTTCAACTGTCTACATTCATTGCCCTCAGAATTTTGATCCACTGAGTCAATATACAATTTAACAGTTTTGCTCCAGCTGCCGAAAGGGAACACATATAATGATAGGACACCATAATGGGTGGGGTAACTATGAGCTGTCAGCCACTGACTTTCTTGGGGATATTAAACGACCACAGCAAAATATCATAATTGGTTTGATTCAGTGGGTACCTCAGGTACGTCCACCCATTTGGTTCAAGAAGCAAGTGGTGAGTTCAAGAAACCTCAGTAAATCTCTAAACACAATTTCACCCAATAACTGAAAGTTATTAACACAAACATGCAATATGATGGAAATATAATGATAATAACTACAACTATTAGAACTATTGTTATTATTACAATGCATACATTCACTCAAAAGGAGAGGTTAGAAGGTTAAACTGCTACCTTTATGTGCAGTTATTGTTATACAGCCATAGTTTATTGTCTGTGTCTTCGGTCTCTAAGGTGTAAAAGTAGCATTAAAATAAAGGCATTTTATTTATTTTCTCTGGATGAGTGCCCAGCTTTTGGGATCTTTCTTGCTATATGGGACTTTATTCCTTTTCTAGTCTTTGATCCTTTTCTTTTCCTTTCTTGTACATTATTCTTTTCTGTGATATTAAAAGGCACTGTTCTATAAGAGTACAGTCCATGTCAAGTTGCCCATGCCAAGCATTAATAAACCTACCTAGTGTGGTCTGTTTGCTTGGGGTGTGATTGGCACATTTAACATTCAGATTACATCTCAGCTCCTCAGACCTGTACCCCTCCTTATAACACCGTACTTTATTCTATTTGTAAAACAGATGGTGATTTAAGTGTAGAAGACAAAAGCGTGGTGGTAGTTCAAGCTCTTATAGTGGCAAAAGCTCAGTGGTAAACATGCTATGCTGCTACAAACTTATAGTGGTACAAATCTGGAGGCAGGAAATTTGCAGATCATTTAAGGCCATGTCCCCTTCACCAGCCCTCATTCCTCCTGTGGCAATGTTTCCCACAATTGCACTGATGATTCAGTATCTATACATCTACTTCCCTAATGCACTTTTGGACATTGCTATTTTGATTTAACAATTCCTGTGGTAAGAGTGCCCAGTAAATAAACCTGAACAAACTGATTGATTGATTGATTGAATGTTCAGTGGAGATATTTAATTTGTTGATTGATTAATTGATTGATTGACTAATTGAATTGAATGGTTATTGAAATGGTTTAATTGATTTCTTAATTGGTTAGTGGATTGATTGATTGATTGATTGATTGACTGATGGATTGAAAAGTTTGTTGATTGATTGATTGATTGATTAATTGATTGATTGATTGAATTATATTCCCCGGACAGGGCCTGGGGTTCTGTACTGTAATGCAACAGAGGACGTGATATTTCAAACAAAACTTTGACCTCCCCGTGTGTGCTACGATCACCTCTGCTTATTAAAGAGATACTGCTTAGAGATACTCTCGTTGCTCAAATTTCATTCCTCCAATGTTTATATTCTGACTGAACTGTTTTTATTTGAGTAAAGGTAGGATAGCCAGGTGAAATTTATATCAAAATACACTGAAGTTGTTTCTGAACACTGCACACTGCATCCTTACACGCCTGATTACGTTTGAACCGCTAAGTTTCCTACAATCCCTGTCATGGAGATGTGTGATTACATAATCCTTTTGCTGGCTCCTCTCTCACCGCCTGTCTAAAACAGAGGTGCAGGAAACATTCTGGTTGCTCATTTTTTAGCATTTTTAATTCATTCAAACAGCCAGCAACTGAAGCTTCCTCATATCTCATATCCTCAGTGCTCAGAGATGTGCTATGTTTGAGAACACTGCAGGGTGTGTGGTGTCCTCATAAGGAGTCGATGCACAGCGGTAATTGGTCCATAGGGTGTATTGTACTGATGTACGATAAGAGGCTGGAGGACACATGCAAGAGGAAATTTCATACTTCTGTGAAGTAACATAGGCTTTAAAATCAATTATTGTTTTATAAAAACCTATTTTTAGTGCAATATTTTTGGATCGGAAAATAAACCCCAGAGATTCCTTGTCAATTAGATAAAATAAAGACAAAAAAACCTTTTATGAACCACACCGACTTTGTCACGTTTTGCTTAGCCTATGTCCAAAAAGAAGTCCTGGCGGCACCCATCTTGTTTCTGTAGATCTGGATCTAGATCTACACTTGCAATGTATTGTGTACTCTAAGTTAATCAAATTTAAGTATGCGCCCGGACAGTCCCTTGACCCAATATTCTCCTGCTAAAATTTACTGTGCTTTTATCATTCAGCCAAGCCAGAGTCTCCTTCCACAGGTGATGCTTTTAGTGTGATTTGTGGTCTTTTATGGGTGATCTTTCAGATGAGATCAATCATTCCACAAATCCTTTATTTGGGCATTCGTGCGGATTATGAAAAATGTATTAATTACAATGAAAGCCCCCATATAATATTGTATCACTTAAACAGATCGAAGTGTATTATTTATTATTTATGACGGCACAGGATGAGGTTTTGCAGAGGACGGCGTCAGGAACCCGCCTTCATCTTTGATGCCTTCCATAACCTTGATTGCTCTGAAATGTGAATATGGGACAAAATTCATCATCGCTTGATGCTGACTCGACGCTTTTTTTCCAGCGCAGTCATCCGAGATGTGTCTAAAGTCATCTTCAAAGTGTCTCCGTCGCTGGGAGCAGAAGTTCTTTTAAAAATTCTGTCTTTTTAGGTTTAAGTCTAGAGGAGATGAATAGCTAGAATGATCAAATAAAGAATTTTTAAAAAGCATATTTTTTGTGTTGATGAAGTCTGGTTCATGTTAAGTGAAAGAGGCCACAATCAAGCCAAGGTTCATGAAAAGGGGATCTGAAAAGGAGGGGGGGGCACAAGGTGGGGCCAAAAAGAGTGGCAGATGAGTTGATACTGATATCATTTCTTTTGTACAGTACTGGTGGATGGATTCAGGGGAGGGAGGGGCTTCCCCCCCAGGGGGCTGGCTGTCCAGAAATACAGTCCGGTTACTTGGCATTCATCCCCACTCTAACATTATTCTGGTCGCAGCTATGGGGAACCAGTGAGTTGCATCAGAGATAAAGACGCAGAAAACAGGGAAGGGTCTACCCATTACTTTGTGCAATCCCTTGCTGAGGCAGATTAATATTTGATGGTTTGTGCCTAAGAGCTGAGTAGACCTTCAGCAACTCAGTCAAAAACTGTAAAAACAACACTGAGCTAGAGCACAATGTGGCAGTCTTATATACAGTCCATAGGAAACACAGTTACATAAAGTGAAAACTATACATATATAAAGTGAAGTACGATGTGAGCAGGGTACGCAAACTATACTACTCAGAGTAAAAGTGGAGGCCAATGACTGGAAACAAAACATAATCTTACAGGATTTCAAAAATAATAAAGATCATTATTTCAGTCTGCAGCATCCTATAACTGTGCTGGCTGAAGGAATAGCCTGTCACTTCTGCCACCTTGGTTTTGATTTATAATTCCCTTCTCATTGCTTTGCTGCTGTGAGTCTAACATTAATAAATTGTTTTAGAAACACTGCAATTAACATTGTTGGTTTTTTTCTTATGGAGTATTCGGATTGATTTGATCCGCCACACACCTTCGGATTCCAAACCACCCATGCTGACAAAGTATATAAACAGAGGGAGGGGTGGCTCCTCCGAGAGGGGCGTGTTTTCCAGCTCGACAGAGAGAGAGAGAGAGAGAGAGAGACGGAGAAAGAGAGAGAGAGATCTTAGGCCTGCCTGTGATTGACATGTCTGACATATGGTATAGTTCACGTACCCCCAGGTGACTGGCATATGGGGGTGGGGTGGGAGAGTGGAGGCAAGCAAGGCTGAGCAGGATTTTATATTCAACGTTTCTGATAAAAAGGACTCTGGATCCCCCTGCTCTAAATTTAGCACTGGTGGCAATTAGCGGCAGAGTCAGACAGTCCTTCTTGGAGAAGTGGAGGAATAGACACCTCAGTGAGACATCCACAGAGAGGATATGTGTGTGTTTGTGTATGTGTGTGTGCAAGTGTTTATTTGTGTGTGAATGTGTATTTATGTGTGTATGAGTGTTTATTTGTGCTTATATGGGTGTTTCAGTGTATGTGTGTGTAGGGAGTGGGTGTTTACATATGTATGTGTGCTTGTGTGTGTTAATGTGTTTGTGTGAGTATGTGTGTGTGTGTGTGTGTGTGTGTGTGTGTATGTGTTGGAGGAAGGGGGTGTTGGAGGTGATTGTGAGTTTATGTGTGTGACTGTGTGTGTAGGGGAGAGCATTCACTTCAATATGTTTGTAATTTTATGCATATTTACATACAGTATCTGTATGTACCTGTGTTTGTGTGTACATATGCGTGCCTCAGTATGTAGGTGTGTGTGTGTGTGTGTGTGTGTGTGTGTGTGTGTTAATGACTGAAAAGGCATTTCTGTGTGGGTTTGCTCTGATGCCTGAAATAGCACTGTGTGGTTCAAGAAATAGAGGAGACAGTGAGAGTGTGATGATGCTTTTGGTAGATAACGTAATTAACATCTGAAGACTCTAATAAGCCTCTCTGCTATCCCTTGTGTTCAGGAGGTTCCACCAGGGACACACACATGTACACCTCCTCATGGCAGTGTATGTTTGTGTGTACAAAAGAGAGGGAGTGAAACAGAGAGGGAGGTATGTATATACGTGTATGTGTGTGTGTGTGTGTGTGTGTGTGTGATTGAGAATCTTAAGATTTTACCCACTACACTTTCAAGTGAGACACACTGTGAGTAGACCTGGCTACCTGCTTTTCCTCTCCCTTTCAAGAGTCACTCAACTTTGCCCTTTCTCAGTGGAGGAGAAATTGTAATTCCAGCTTTCCCCCAAAATCATGACACCAGCCTTCACATTATCACAAATGGCTGGCTAAATAGCAAACTACTAAAGCTATGTGGTAATATTTTATGCATTTTCACCACTTAACTAGCCATCTGCCAAATCCAGTATTTACATTTAATCAAGGTGCATTTACAGCAAGCTACAGTAGCTACAGTGTTTAGATAAAATATTTTAATGTGCTAAACAACATACAACCAGATGCTTATCTATTTTAGCGTCATTATTGTCACTGACTTTAGACCTTAAAATTATGTTACAATATTTTACAAGCCATCTTCTGATTTTTCACAACATAACCTTCAATCCTCCTAATGATGGTCCTTATCATTTAGTTTTATTTTATCAATGCAGACATGGCACGTCTTCTTGACATACACGAGATTATGAAGAAATTAATTAGGCTATAATACGCAGGACAAAGATTAAAAAAACAAACAAACATTTATTTCTTGCTAAGCGCAACAATACAAGTCTTAACTGAACAATGCTGATATAGTTGTCAGGAGAAAATCGACACAGTGTCATTCATAGCATAGCTAGCTGACTGTATTGTGATGATTAAACCGTCATACTTGCTCGGCTTTAGCGCTGTGTGTTGCGTTTCACATAGCGCGACTGTTATGGACTAGTAGCTTGCTAGCCTGTGCTCGTTTTGCTAGCTTGTGGTTCCCTAGCATTATTGGGTGGATCTTCTTGTTGGGTCACAGCTAATTGATTCGTTGTACCCTCCGCTGCTTTGACATCTTACCGAACAGCCGGATGCTCACGGCGACACGTTGCTATCCCAGCGCTGCCTCAGCAGCTGTCTGATACATTGGTAACAACCTGTTCGGTAGGGTGCGTTTGTAATAGGCAGAGGACAGCAGTGTGTAACATTACCACTAATAGCCACTTGCCTTGTGCGTGTTATTGCATTGTAATTGCTGCGCTCTTTAACCAGTTGATATTAGATTGTATAACACTCACCAGCTAACGAGCTTCAGTATGTGTTGACATTCAATTTAACATAAACCTCTCTGTTCTTTCTTCACGAAATAATGTCACGGTACACATGCCATTACTCAAGGCTGATACATTAGTCCATTTCGGCAATGTTGATAGCTAATTATGAACCCGCTGAATTCAGTTACAATCACTACCGTGTCTCATACAAATAGCTACTGTCATGCTGCATATGAATGGTCTTACAAGATTGTTCAGTAATAGAACGCATTTACATTTACTCGTCATTTAGCAGACACTATTATCGAGAGCGACTTCCAATGTGTACATACAAACTGCATTTAACAAAACAGCATGAAATGTTCAAAGGATAGTAGTTAATAATCAGAATGGGTTGTTTAACAGTAACCCTTCTGAGTGATAAACAAACCACATATTGCCTACACTTTCTCTGAATAAAACAAATAAAACTAGAGTTCACTTCAAATGACTGTAAGCATAACTCTATCTAACACTGAACTATCTAATACAGTTTACCTCTGAATGAATGGTAAAACCCCTTGCCTCTTATTCAGCTCAACTCTTGTTAACTGAAAATGGATTTCTTCTTGTTTACCAAAAGTAATCACATTCAAATAGAATATTTCTTTATTTTCTTCAATTAAACATGTTCTAATTTTTATAAAAAAAAAAAAAAAAAAAAGCAATTACAGCCCTGTTACTGATCTGCTACATTAAATGCTATCACAGGAGGGACTTAAGAGAGTGAATCTTTGTCAGATATTTCCATTCTAGTTCATTCTGATATTTCAGGCCAGGCTGCTCTGTTCGCTCCTCACTCCATTTCTTGGTGAGTTTGACCTTAGACGAGTTCCTGTCTCTTTAGAGTGTCGGGGCTTATGTGCATTTATGGGAGCGGGGAGAAAACGTCAGCAGACAGCCATCACAGAACCAGCCCTTTGCCTATTTATCAATAATTGAGCATAGCTGAAGACAGGGGGAAGAGTCTGACACATGGGGAATGTTCCCCTCCTCACACAAAGGTTCGGGCTAAACGGCAGTTTCTCTCCTTCTGAAGTCTGACAACAGTAAGTGAGGAGGGGTGGGTTTGGGTTTTTGTGTTGCCATTGCTGAAGGGGCTGTTTATTTATGAGTCTGGAGACCTGTGTTTCCTCCTTTTAATCTTTGTGTGCACAGTGTGTGTGTGTGTGTGTATGTGTGTGTGTGTGTGTGTGTGTGTGTGTGTGTGTGTTAGACCTCAGCTGCACACCCAACCACTGGTCATGGGTGCACTCTTTAAATGAGTTTTATGGAGTAGCAGGTGCCTGACAGCTTGCACTCCTTGGATGAGGCGCAAATCATCACAAAGATATAAAAATAAAAGAATTGAAATTTGCCCCAAAAAATTAATTGGGTGGGAGAATACCCATATATGCTCATGTAAAATGATCAACGTAATAATACTATAAATATAACATAGCTATACTACGCATTCTAGCTGTTTACAATTCAAAATGTGCCGTTCATTGTTTTACAACACAAAACAAGAATAAAAGAGACAGAGACCCTAAGATGTGAGGCCGAAAGCATGGAAAAGCCAGTGAAAGAGAAAAAGAAAAAAAAATTCCCATTGAGGGATTTGGCTTAGTTTGTTGCATTGTATTTATAATTGTAATCATTTAGTGAATTAGTGATAGTGAGCTTAAGACTTAATATATCCTTTCTTTGCTGTTTCATGACTGCACTGGAAAGAAATGCCCATCTGAAAACTGTGACTTGCGTCTTGCTGGTTTTCATATCCAGTCATTTCTGAATCTCCAAACAATTCATATCAAAATACCCTTTACTTCATGTGCGGTTAACTACATTTGAATATGCAAAGCTTTATGCTGCTATAATCTTTTGAAATGTCCACTGAATCACAAATTTATTCAGCCTTTATTTAGAAAACTTCCTGTCCCATGTTTAGAAATGCAACCACCGCTTATGACATTGCATATGAAAAAGTAAGATTAATTTCCCCAAGACCTGGTTTACAGCATTATTTCTAGGAATGCATTGTTTTGTAAAAAGTAGGGACTGAATAGAATTCTTCTCATTGGCTTGCTAGCCCTTCATAATCTACTCTGCCTGGTCCTGTCTGGGGCCATGATGCGATTGCTGAAGGGAGGTATGAATAAACCACTAATGAATTATTATAACATGTACACGATTAATTAATCCATCAATAAACCCAGACGAATCAGGAGAGATCTTAGATTGTTCTTGTGTTCACTGTGGGCCAGTCTCATTCTTTGCACTTTAGCAGGTGGAAATACCACTGAAAACACCTTTCAAAAAAACCGTTAAACTTTGTAAAACTTGCCTTTCCTGTATCTCTGAACATCTGTCTGAGTTGTATGCATGACTGTATGGCAGGAGGAAAGACAACCTGGTGAACTTTCATGGACAAAATAATGGAAACATATGAGTATTTATTAACTAATAAGGAGTTGGACTTCCCTTAGCTGCAGAAGAGCTTAGCTTACCATAGGGTGCACTTGGTCACCTGAAATGGTTTTATGCTCCTTGGCCACAATTCTACCACAAAGAGTAATATTTGGAGCCAATGACTGTTATGAGATATATATATATATATATATATATATATATATATATAGATATATATATATATATATATATATAGATATAGATATATATATATATATATATATAGTATACATGAATGACATTAAGACTCCCTGATGAAGTTTTTCCTGTTTGGCGGAAGCTGTTTGCCTTGACACATTAAATCATCTGGCACCTCTGTGAATGACTTAAAATTCAGGCACTGCCTATGTGACCGCTTTCAAAATCTGTTAGATTCATATTTCTTCAGAAAGTCACATATGAATGTGTTAAATTTAAAACATATTTTATGGCAGAAATATGTTGGCAATTACTATAATCTTCTTAATTGCAATGTAGTTACTTCAAAGTATGAGACCTTTATCATTTATTGTTTCCATTCCATGTCTACCACCTTTATGTATATATATATATATATACACATACACACACACACACACACACACACACACACACAATACACATAATACCCCCTGTATACATAGATATAAATGTAACTTTAAAGGTGTGCTGTGAACATTTATAGGAAGCAATAAATGCATCCATATGGCATTATTTATTGTTTGATTTTTCATCATATTCACATATAAAAGCGGCTTGACGAGCTTATCTGTCACTTTCTCTCCGATTAAGTACCCTCTCAGCGTTCTCCCCCCAGACTGTTCCCTGTCAGAACAAAGTGGCCATTGTTTCTGCTACTGAGGGACTCGGCGAAAGGAAGTCTCCCAGCATTACCATGGGCTGATAGGGACCAGGCCCTTGGGGGGTTTCTGAGAAACAAGTCATCTGAGCAAATATGTCTATTCAGCCGGGTTCTGAAAAGCATAATTGTTTAATGAGAGGATGATTGCCACGTTTGCCACTGATTGCCGAGGACGTGGCAGCTCCATATGTCTGAGAATGACGGGATGGTCTCTCGTGAACGACGGACAGTGATTGGGAGAAACTGGATTGCAGGGGAATCTATTCCCCAAAGTGTTATGTTTTTTTGGTTGCTAATTTACCAGCATGGGGTTTTTCATCTCCTACAAGTTGAAAATGTGTTGATTAGCAGAGACCATCTTTATCTCCACCTTTTAGGTACTGCAAGCACTAATTGAAGAGGCTTCGTCTTTTCGCTACTCTCCTCAACACTTGCTCTAGCTCATAACTGATATTATCTTCAATTCTAGAAGCGTGATACAGCTACATCTGTGAAAAATAACACTCACTGTCTTCATATCTAAATATTGTTTTTAATAGAGTACAATGAGAATGGTGATATACTTATTTCAGAAAATTTGCAAACTTTCAGACAATTTGCAAACTTTCAGACAATGGATAATTATTGGGGGTGAAATACTGTAAGAAAAATTAATTCTTTGTAAGGGTTCCTTTATGCTGTAGATAACTGACCTTTGACCCTGAGCAGTGGTTGCATGCTCAACAGGGTGCTCTACTGGGGAATGGCTGTGGTTCAGATGCGCAGTAGGATGGCCTTTTTTGTAGGTTTTGTAACCAGGAGGTTGCAGGTTCAAGCCCTAGGTGTGAGGCTATTGTTTTCCCATTGAGAATGATACTCAGTGTAATGCATTCTAGTTTATTTCTGACTGACTGAAGTAACTATGTATAAAATACTCATTGATGTGTATTAACAGTAATTAATTAATTGATTGGATATTAATGCAGTCCAAAGTTTAATATCTGGAGTTTATACACACTTTTCTAATATCCAGGATTGATAAAAAAAAAACCCTTTTTCCCACATATGTGTTAGGCCTGTGCTTTTTTCTTTATTAATTTACTATGGAATTTATACAGTAGTGTAGCCACGTCTTTCTTTTATATTGAAAAAAAAACATGCATCATATCTTTGAAACCATTTTTAAGGGAGATGATATTAAGAGTGCATTCTGTTTCAATGGGAAGAAATGAATCAGAAGAAAGACTATTTCTCCCCACTGTATGGCTCATTAGTGTGTTGCTTTCACACAAACGTATCAACAATGTTTTGAGCTAATAAGCTTTTATACTCCCGGGCTGCGTGGTGTATAAAATAAGGATGCCGAAGGTCGCGGAGGCGTTTGAACACCGCAGGTTCGGCGGAGGAATGATTTATCAGAAATTATTGTGCCGCTTTGCTCCGGAGAGTTTTTCATTGATGTGCGGGGTTGAAATAGCTTCTTGAAGGGGACGTGAGATAGAGGCTTCTGTAGCGACACTCACGGCGCGCTGCCTTCTCATCCGACACCCGACTGCCTCGCCTCTCTACTTTTTAATTTCTTTCCGCCTGCTCCTTTCTGCGGATAGAACCAGTTTGAAGAGGCAAATGACTTTTTCTTTTCCTTTTTTCCCCTCTTCCAAAATTATTTGAACGGGCTCATGTTTTTACCATCAGGAATGAAGTCGCACACAACGCAAATAATCCCCTGATTATAAGACCACCTGAACTAACATTCAATATACAATTATTGGCAGAACACCGGAGGGATGCGGACGCCACGTAACGCTTTAACTCACGGCGCTGATATTGTCATTGCCAAGCATAACTCATACGCAGGTGTGGTTTTCAGATTAGCGAATGGAGATTTCTGTAAAGTCAGGTGTCACATAAGGTGATTTGGGTGCTCCATTTTTGTCTGTCGACACAACTTTGTGTTTTTTTTTATTACTTTTGGAAGCTTCGTATTTAGACGCTGCGCGTTCTGTTTTGAGCCCTGTCACTCTAATCTGCATGACGTCGGATTTGTAGATGGAGCGGTTAATTACGACGTCGGGGAAGGACAGCCTTTTCTCTCTCATCTGCCGGTCTTTTTATAATGAGAAAGGGAGAGTAAGGGAGGTACAGAGACAGTATACTTGCCATGGTTTTACTTTTAAAGGAAAGTGGCAGATTTCACAAACATGCGTTTCAGCACCAGCCAGGTGTCGACTGCGAACATTAAAGAAAACGATGTCAGGTAAGAATGCAAGCCGGTGAATTTGCTATCTGATGAGCTACAGCAGAAGAATAGGGCTGGTAAGGAGCTTTCTTAAACCAGAAAAGCTGCACGTTTTTTAGGCCTCTAAGGATAACATTAATAAAAACGAGAATGATAAAAAAACATTGTCTCCCATAAAAATGTCTCTCATAAACAACCATGTTAAAACTTCTTTCAAAGTTACAACAAACTGTTAGCTAATAAGTCTGATTAGACATGCACATAGAGGTTATTTCAAGTCCAGGTTTCCTTCACTCTGAGTCATGCCGTCTGTCCTTTTGCTCAGAGCTGGAAAGACGTACGGGTGGGGGGAGAAGGGAGCTGCATTTTGGATCAGATTTGTTCTGGCTAGGTCGAATAACCGAACCATGCAAGGGTGTAATTTCCACACGCTTTTGAAATAATCATCACATTGGTCCTACTATCCTGTGTTCTGAAGCTCAGCGCCTCGGCAGAACGCAGAGAGTGAGGGGCTCAGGGGGTGCAAATCTTTCATCCTCTTTCTAGGTTCAGAACGGGAGTGGAATGTGGACTCTGTATCAGCCGTTCTGCACTCTAATAGGGACTCCTCTGACCTGGACTCAGTCAGACAGAGGAAGATACAGAGGAAATGAAAGAGATCAAATGCTCTGCTGCATTAGAGACATCCAGTGCTCTGTCCGAAACGTGATCAGAGGTTTGCCTCGCCATCATCCCTGCACATGTCTATCCAGTGCAGTCACACCCACTTTCTTCCGCTCTGAATATGCTGAGGGGTGAACCTGAAAAGTAATATTTAATTCCAAGCAGTGTTTTATGCTGATTGTTATTGCCCAGGCACTGCACCTCTTTTAGTACACAAACGTAGCTCAACAATGTACCATATATAATCCTTTCAGAGCTGCCTGTGAAAGCCCAGTGTGAATCGCAGGGTTTTTTTTTGCGAAAGCCTTTGCGTGATTCATAGATCTTTCTGTGAAAGCGATCGTGTGACTCATCGATACAGTAGCTGTCTGTGAAAGCCCTTATGTGATTCTTTGAGAACTGCTGCTAGTAGTTGCTGTAGGAGAGCCAGTATCCCCACTGCACAGTGCAGTACTCCTGCATGGCCTCTCAGTGCTGATGACGATGTCACTCAATCAGCTGGGAGATTCAGAGTAAGCCCAAGAAGCACTTGGAATGCTATTGCTTGTGTAGTGGGCCAGAGCGCGGTGGCTGGAAACCTTAGCCTGTCAGTACTTCTACTGCTCCTGAGTCCTGCATAAGTGCATCTACCGGAAGGACCTTCTCCTTGAGTATGTGATTTTACATCCCCAGTAATGACAACTGTTGTTTGAAGTGTTGGTAACAAGAAAAAAAAAATCCAAGAGTATGGAATCAACAGCCCTCCTGTTCTGTGATCAGTCCAAACTGAGAGCAGCAAAGGCTCTGATATCTGAAATACATTTTGGATTTGGTTTTTACATGGCTTTGCTGCAAATTAAATTACTTTCCACTGTTTCTAATTGAAAATATTTGAAGCTTTCAATTCCATGTGCCACTAATTATTGTGTCCTCTCATTAGACAACAGAGTTGCTTATTTACCTTGCAAATGCTATAGTTTTGTCAGATCAAAGTGAAAATAGGAAATGAATGGTTTTGTTTGGTGCACAAAAGATATTAAGCCCTCATTCAGCGATGAGTTCTGAAGTAGCTATTGTCCATCCATGTGTTCCAGAGTTTTATGAATGGTGACTGAGTAACAGATGAAAAAAAAGGAAAAAGACAAGCTCACTGGCTGCTCTAGTCTCGAACCCTGGGCTGCAGTTTCAAAGCTGCCTGTCTGCTGGAAGTAAGCCCCTATCATCTGTCACTGCAGCTCCCCGGAGACTGTGAGAATACCTCTGATTCTTCACTCTCTGTTAATATCTCCTCGCCAGAGAGACGTGCTATATTTCTCTTCCTGCGACGGGCTCCTGCTGTCTCTGCCAACCCCCCCCCCCCCCCATCCCCATCCCCATCCCCATCCCCCGCCTCCCCATCCCGCAACTCTACATTCACCCTTTTTCTCTCCCTCATCTCTTCCTCTTCCTCTCTGTCCCTCTTTCACCTTCTCCCTCTCTGTGCCTTCCCCCTCCTTCATGTGCTCTTTTAGCCTTGTATTGATGATCCTTGGAAGAAGCATTTGGGTTTCCGTGCCAACAGTGTGCCCCCTCCTCTCTTCCCAGACTCTGCACCACTCCTCCTCTATGCTCATAGAGTTCTGGCTGTCCTAAGTGTCCCCACACGGCCATACATACACTCACACCCACACAACCACACACACAGACAGGCACACTCACACAAACACACACACTCAAGCAAACACACGCACACACACTCACACAACCACACACAGAGACAGGAACAATCACATAAACACACAGACACAGACAGGCACACTCACACAAACACACACACTCAAGCAAACACACGCACACACACTCACACAACCACACACAGAGACAGGAACAATCACATAAACACACAGACACAGGCAGGCACACTCACACAAACACTTGTGTAGACAGACACGTTCACACAAACACATGGCCACACTTGCACAAATGCACACACGCATTCATGCAAATACCCGCACATCCACAGACACACTCATGCAAACATACACATGCACACACACACTCACACAAACACACGTGCACACACCCACATCTCCACATTGCAACACATTGAGACACACACACACACGTTCCCATACAGACACACACTTACAAATACACATGCACACACACTCACACAAAGAGGCACACACGCATATAGTAATACTGTCCCCTGTTTAACCGTCTGCACATGGATAATAAATTATCACTAAATAAATAAATAAAACCTGGTCCCCTGCATTTTTCGCCATCTATCTGTGTCAATCCCTTGGGGGATAAACAGTAACCAAAGTTATGTGACCGCAGTCCCGGAACGCGATAAGACAACAGCGGAACCTCTGAAAGCGCTGACTGCATTCCCCGAGGTAGGAGTGCGGCCCTTATGTGCCGGTGCTTTTGGGCAGGAGGCCAGCGCAGACATGCGGAGGGAACGGCGGCGTTCAGAGATGCCCGCTCTGCTGCCTCTAACCTGTTGAGCCTCGCGGCATCGGTGACCCGTGGCACAGCCCAAACTGAATCTGGCAGGACCGCTCACTCCCTGGCCCGCTGCCAGGTGGGCGATTGCCACATGGATGAGAAGCGCCTGCAACGCGGAAGCAGGTTTTTTTTTTTTTTCGCATGAGAGGGTGTCGATTACAGCCTTTGTTCTGCGACCTTTTGCCAACGTGACTCTCCCGTTACTTTTTAGCGCTCCCCCCTCTGCCGACGCCAAGCTGAAATTGTGCAACCGGTGCGCGTCCCAAAAGCCAGGCTTGAACCGTACGCTAAACTCCTTCAAAAGGGGTGTGTTGGCACAGCCCCCAGGAACAGTACAACAGCTCAGCCACCCCCCCACAACCCTTCATCTCTCCCTCTCTCCTCATTCTTTCAGGTCTCATTGTTTTCATTGTGTTCCATCTTGATCCCTCTCTAACGAGCATCTCTCTGAGACTGTTCGCTGGTCGTCCCGCGCTGCAGATGAAATTAATTTGTTCCGTCTGCTTGAGATGCCAAAGCAGGAGAAGAAAGGAGCAGTTCTGAGAACGCTGTTACCTTTTCATTCTCTCCCTGCTAAAAGATCCTTCACGCGTGTGCCCACTAAAGCTCGCTGTTATTGGCGGCTCTAACTCCATGGAGGCATTTTGAAGACACCAATGGCGAGTGGGAGCAATTCAGAAGCATCAGCTTGAATACTTAAATTTTTTATAGATTCCAGATAACCATTCATATTAAATATACGAAACTGAAATGACCTAAGCTCGACGCTGCCTCAAAGCAAACAAGGAAATGATCTGCGTCTGTCTTCGTTATGTCATTACTCAGCAGCCATTATATTAACTTTACTCAGGGGTTTGTCAAACAGACCAAGATCACTGTGGTTTTGCTTAACCCCTAGAAGGCCAGGAGAGCAGTAGATATTTGGATAGCATTAGACCAACCATTGGCTTTAAATGACAGATTTAGTTGAAGGCTTCACTGTGTTCTGTAAGAGCAGTAAGACTACAGACTACAGAAAAATTGCTTCCTATTATAAATGTGTGAAATAGGTCTAGAGAGCTGTTTTTCAAAATCTCCTCTACAACACAAAACCCTCATAAATAAACTACAAAGCAAGAAAAATAGCTCAGAGCAATAAAGGCCCAAAATGAAGCCTTTGTAAGCTACGACCTTCGTGAAGACAGTTGTTTTCACCGGAGCATTAAAATCCAAGAGTTCAATGAATCAAGTCAGATACTGAACAAATGGCGGTACAAGGTAGGTGTTCTTTCTTCACTGCAACATTTCTCTTGATGTGGGCAAGCTTGTGAAACTGGTTTCAACTGGTTATCATTTGTGTGACATTTTGAATTTAGACTGCAGCTGAATGCTGTTTTAGCGAGGGTGAAATGTCCATTAACAGTCTTTCAGACTGTGCTGAGCTTTAAGAGGGGATATCATGAGTGTGATGGGAAAGGCTTCATGTGGGCCCAGATGCCTAAACAGTTCCTGAGCCACAGCACATGCTGTTTACTCAAGAGGGCTTCTTTGTATTAGCACGTTAGCATATTAGCACATCTCTTCCTGAAACGCTCCATAAAATTGACATTACTGAGACAATTAAGCTTAATTAATATTCCCCTCTGTTGACAAAGAGCTTCAAAATCAAATCTGATGATATGTTACACTTCTAATTACTTCCTACTTATGCTAGGGAGATCTTCAAAGATACCTTTTCCAGATGACTGTCATTGGCTGACCCTTACCTCATGCCCTCTACCCCATCCCCGCATATGTGTAATGTCTATGAGAAAGGGCATGACATTGTTTCACAGCATGGCATTCGGGGTGGTAGACAACAGAAGCAGAAGTATGCAAGACAGCAAGTAACGAGCAACAGGAGCAGTCAGGGTAAGGCTGTAGTTGGAAAGCTTGATTTGGGAGCCATTGTCATTCTGCAGTTGTGAACACCACCACCTTACTTCTCCCCTCTGTGAGTTATCTCGGTTAAATAGCATGCTTTCAGCTGTTTATCAGGTGCATGAAATTCAGGGTCTCCCTTCAAACCCAGAGGCTAAGCAGACACATCCGGAGAGGGGGAAGGGACAGAACGACAACAATCTCCAAGAAAAATCAGAAAAATCCAGTTTTTTAATTTCGCACATGTTGTGTTTATTGTTTTAGCTGCTCTGACAGTGGTGGTGGTGAGGGGAAGTCTACCAGCAGCGCTCAGAGTCACCTGCAGGAGTCAGACATAATTTGGCAATCTGAGTGTGGGGGAGTGACCGGGGGGAGGGGGGTGCGCCCCTCACCCCACTCCACCTCAGCGCACGGATGTGTCCTTCAAACAGCTGCTTTTGGCTCCATCATTCAGGCTGAACGCTGGTGTCAGCATCCTCCTTCGTCCCCTTCCTCCTCCTCTTCCTCATTATTTTCAGCCTTGCAAGGATTTGTGTGTACGTGTGCGTCAGGGGGGAGGGGGGGTGTTGACGGCAGAGGTACGGAGGAGAAGGGGGAGGCAGCCTGAATTCGGAGGCGAGGAGATAATTCCGCGGCGTTTAAGGTTAAAGCGCGATTTGCATTTCAAAAGCGGGCCCCGCGCTGGCACCTCGGGGACGCCGGTGGCCGTCGCGGTGTCATTTAATGTCAGCAGGCGTCAGCCGCCTTGATAAAATTAATAGCGCGCCCCATGATTGATAACCCAGCTCGGCTGGCATTCCCACCGAACACTCCCCAAGGTTTCCTCTGTAGAAACAAATTGCAGATCAACCCTCCAACCCCTCATTCCGAACCACACTGCTGCTTTAAATACACCACGGCCATGGTCGTTTGCAGTTTCAGGCAATTTCAACCGGAATGAGTCTGGCTGATGCTTGTTAATACCTGTGCCGTGTGGTATGTTACTGAGCTGGGCTGTTTTTTTTTTCCTTTGATCAAAGTAAGCCCTTACATGCAATTAATGCATTCTCAAGGTCACAGACAAGTACGTGGAGAGTCGATATATTTTTGAAGCTGAGTTCGTTTACCACGTGGTGTAAGAGGCCGCGTTTGCCAGAACAGCTGTTCATTTATGAAAACGGTAATGAAGGAAATTGCATCTTCTTGTTACTTCACAAAATTAGAGGGAAAACATTTTTTTTGTGCGTGTGAAAAAAAAATATGAACTTGAATGAATGCATGAATGCTACACCATACCCCTTTGTTGTGCCAATATCTTATACTAACATTTAATGTATCGAGGAAATAAATATATGTTATATGACTGATTGTTGTCTCGAATGTAATTGGCCAAAAATACAACTGTCTCAGTGTAATCTCATATTAGCCAATCAAGTGCTGCAATTCACACAATGTATTTACTAGACCATGTTGCACTGTTTGTATGCATAATCTGTGTATTAACATTTATTACATACCTATGTCTCATTTATAAATGATTAAAAGTCATTACTGTTCAGTTATAAAGGGATTATTAACAAGCATAATGTGCCCTTTGCTCTCGATGCAAAGCGTGTCATTCAAGTAGATGTCAATCACTTGTGATATCCGTGCCATAAGTAATAAGCAAATACATTATTATTACAAAGCTTGTCCCAGAAATACAGGGTTGCTGGCCGCAGCACAGTTGCATTAATTACAGTGATGCACCATTCCGTCCTACATTCAGAAGGTGGAAATGGTATTGCTAAATTCGATCATCTACGGCATGTTCAGTGTTGAAATTTTAAATAAGTATATTATATCAATTTCTGTTGGATTAGTATATAACTAATTCAACAGAAATTGATTGCGCTTTTGTCCAACATCTTAAGGTTAAGAAGAAGTAAATTGATTTTACAAAGTGGCAAGATTTACATATTGGTGGTGGTGACGGATGGATTGCAATGGGCATTTTTAATTACTCTCGCTAATAGAGCATGACTTATTATTATGTAACTTGGTTAACTAATTGTCAATGCCGCTTTAAGACTAATTTTGTCTGTAGATAAATTTGAAAGCTGTCATATTGAGTGATGAAGTCATCAAGTTGGCAACACTGTACCGGAGACTAGGATATGCTGATAGAATGGAAATGATTGCTGGGAAAAGATCACATTACATGAATGTGTGCAGAGAGGGAGAAGGTGATTGGTGGAAGAGATCACACTAGATCAGGATGTTGAGAGGAAAAGATAATTGGTAGAAGAGATCACAGCTGACAGAAAATGCAAAGAGGAGGAATGTGATTGGTTTAAAAGAAGGCACAAGATTGGGACATG
The DNA here is from genome assembly GCF_013368585.1 of Megalops cyprinoides. NCBI lineage: Eukaryota > Metazoa > Chordata > Actinopteri > Elopiformes > Megalopidae > Megalops > Megalops cyprinoides. The sequence continues at coordinate 6,968,169 of NC_050593.1, forward strand.
CAGACATGAACAGAACTTTGTGATCTGAGTACAATAATCTGAAGGCATAGACAGGTGAGTGGGCCAGCTGTACTATAGGTGACAGGCGGACAATCAAGGGCACAGGAAGAATGCCCATTAGGGACACAGTCTTGATGATGACCGTCTGGAGAGTGACTTGCAGCCCACAGAAACATTGAGCCTGATCCTGGATCAGCAGTCACATTCAAGAGGATGAAGGCACCACTTACAGCTACCACAGATAGACACTGAGGCTGATCCTGTATCAGCAGTCACATTCCAGAGGATGAAGGCACCACTTACAGCTACCACAGATAGACACTGAGGCTGATCCTGTATCAGCAGTCACATTCCAGAGGATGAAGGCACCACTTACAGCTACCACAGATAGACACTGAGGCTGATCCAGGATCAGCTGTCACATGGGTCACTTTCCCCACATACAAGGCTATTTCAGTTATCCTATTAATACCATACTCTGTGATGGGATGCTGGACGTTTAAAAGAATCCGTTTACGTTAGATCCATAGTTGTATTTTGACATGTATGATATGTATGCTCTCTGCTGTGAAAAATCAAAGCTAATTTGCCAAGCCAATCCTGATCCTATGCTGAGCCCTGAATGCTGGTGTGCTGGTGTGTCTCTGTGTGTGCGTGCATTTTCTGACAGCAGCACAGAGCTTCGCCTCCTACATTTATTTCAAGTGCAGTAAACAGTCACCATCTCTCTCCCTTTCTCTACATCTCCCTCTCTCCCTCCATCCCTTTCTCTCTCTCTCTCTCTCTCTCTCTCTCTCTCCGTGAAAGAGGAAATGAGAGGCGTGCAGGAAGGTCTCTCATTCTTCTCCTTTTCTTTATTCTTCCCTCGCTCATTCACTCATTTACATGGCCCATTATCCTCTTTATGTGAAAGGGAGTGAGATAAAGGGAAGAGCACAAACAGAGAGAGAGAGGGCCGAGCGGCGTTTGAATCAATTACAACCTAAAGAATTTTCCATTTGCATCCGTATCTGTTCCAGACCTGAACAAATGCCAGGCGCCTTTGTGTCCGCTCATACCCACGTTTCTTTGTTTTGTTTTTTTTTTTGTTTCTTTTTTTTTCAAATAATTGTGCGGGAAATATCAAATTTGCATAGAGTGATTATTGTTGATTGTTTATCTAGCCGTCAGGACGTTTCAATATTCTTAGGCTGACAGGTTGTCAGGTACTTAAAACTCATTCATTTGGGGAAATTTGCATGTAATTTGGTGGTAATGAGGGAGGCTGTCTGTGGACACAGGATTAGAGCTGGGTTCTAGCGGAAGGAACAGAGGAATGCTGACAGGTCCACCTAGCGTAGCCGCAGTCGCACGCAGCACAGCTACATTGTCAGGGTTTATGGTTTCCTACCTGCCTGTCTGTGTGCAGTGTGCACATCTACCTGTATGAAGGCATTACGTTGCATCACATTGGCTTACCAGACAGTCTTATAAAGAACAATTTACATAGTACAATTCATACGTGTTGTGTGTTTATACAGCATGGTATTTTGTTTTGGACAAGTACACACGCAAAGAACATACTACTGGGCTAGAGCCAGCTCCCATTCATTTGTTGTATCCCTAACTTATTGGCACCAGTGTTTTTTTTGTTTAAAAAAAGACAGAAAGGACGGTCCTCTCTGCGTTTATTATTTGATTAGTGATATTTGAGGAACCATCAGTGAAAGGATGAATGGGAACATGTGGGTTGGAATGCCGGGTCCCATTGGATGATGCAGTGCGACTTGACTAGCGCTGTCTTTCATGATCCCGCAGGCTCATCTTTCATCTGCTAACTCGTCAGGCTGGCAAGCCGCTCACCGCACAAATAAGTAAACGTTGCTTGAGGGGAAGTTAAAATGGCAGTTGGAAGGCTTACAATGCAGGGCAGGTTGTTTCCAGTGAGATATCTGGCTCCTCACTGGCTGAGGCCAGTGTGAAATGGGAGGAGCTCTCATGTTTATGTGATTGACATCTTAAGACTTCTCATTTCTGTGTTTTTAGTTGCCCGCTCGCTGCCTGAATAAATACTGCCAGCAGGGTGGGTTCAAATCTTTTCCGTAACATTCAGCAAGAACCTGTCAGCCTTTTACCAAAGGAAAAATGTCTGAGTATGAGAAACACAAGCAGTTCTTACCACACGATCCTGTCATATGCTCCAAACACCTTTAAAACAGGAGAGCTCAGATATGGATAAAATATGTCCTCTCATTTTTTGGAAGAGGTGTGCTTGGTGGTCACCTCTGATTTTGACAAATCTCCACTGAATCTCAAACATGAACTGGGTCAACGCGTTTCCAGGCATGGAGGTAAAGGCCTGAGTTAACATTGCAGAGAAGCTAGAATGGCAGCAGTTTGGGCAGCTCTGTGTTGCAGGCTATTGCCCATACCACCAAAAAGGAAGAGAATGCATGGTACCTGCTGAAGGCCAGTCCTACTGAAAATGCATACTGCGTACACACAGGTAACATGCATAGCACAAGTAACAGCACATATTTATGTACAGTGTAATAAATACAGGGTAAGAGCCACACTGATATTTGCTCCAATATATATTGTGTCACTTCTTATTTCATGTTCAGAAGGTTATGATGTGCCTGTGGTGAATGGCTGAGCATATGTTTTCTTCCAAATATGAAAGGTGTGGGCCTGCTTTCCTGATGATGTGTACGTGTACCTGCTTCGACTCCACTGACGTATCCCCTCCCATTTTAATGACTATACAAGCTCCTGCCAATCACAGCCAGAAGCTGCTTAAAGAGAGGTGCTGCAAAATTGCCTGCTCTGTGCTTCCATTTCAAAAGCAGGGAGGAAACTGCAACCGTGCTGGCTGAAGGTGTTAACTTACGCATTAGCACTGTTTGTCAAAGGATCGCTAGGGCAATGTAACAGGAAGGGAGGGTCATTAGAGTCACCGATGCTGAAGGGTTACTGGCAGAGTGCTGTGGGGGAGGTTATCTGTTTGCACCTCACTAACTACGACTACAACGGCTACATTGGTGCTCACCCATATGACTGGTCAGATGACAAGATAACAACAGGAAGTGGTCATTCACTACAGGAAGATGTCATTTTTTTAATTAACCAATCCTGAGTTAATCCTCAGTCCTCCACTAGTGAACAAATAGAGCGAACTTAAAAAAAAAACATCCAATATTATAATATTGGATGTTTATAAACCAGTGGTGGAACGAACTCCCGGTCTCGCTACGGACAGCTCCTTCACCCCAGGCCTTCAGACGGGGCCTGAAGACGCACCTCTTCAGACTCTACCTGGACTGACCCAGCACACAATTGCTGCCCCCCCCCCCCATCAGTGCTGTCGTAAATTGCTGTGCTTTTTAAATTGTGCTTTTAAATTTTGTCTCTTGTTGCCGCCTTTACCCTGACGCTCATTGTGCCGTTTGAAGTTGTTGAAGTTTGCCGTTCGAAAGTATATCGTACTAGTTGCCCTTTAGGCTGTAATTGTAAAAATCTGATAGTACTGCGTCCTCAAACAGACCTTGCTCTCAGCTGAGAACTGTCTCATTGTGGAACTGTACACACCCTGTCCCCGTACTGTCGCTGTACCTACTGTATGCACTTTTGTAAGTCGCTTTGGATAAAAGCGTCTGCTAAATAAATAAATGTAAATGTAAATGTAAATAATCACTAAATACGTGCAGTTGTTTGTATGGCTTGCACCTAGCATAAACTATAAATAATGAGGAGAAATTTTGACTTGAAAAAAAAAAAAACATGGTTTAAAGTTTGAAATGGCTAGTGTCAAAATGGGTACCACACCTGTTTTTTGGATCTCGCCCTTCCCCCCGTGAGCGAGCCCTGTCACACTGGCTCCCCCTGGAAGGATCCTGCTGCTTCCTGTGGCTCCAAACAGGTTCTGGCAGGAATAAACCACAGTAATGGGTTGGCGTCGCAGCTAATCTTGTCATAAGAAGGTAGAGCCCGTGGAGGATAGTTCCTTGCGTGCGATTGCCCCAATTTAAACATCAAAGGCTTCATCATTAGGATTCTTGCATCTATCTCCAGTTTTCAGGGGAAATGATAATATTTTTTTCTGCAAAACTGTAATGCGAGGAGACTTCTCTGTCACACAAATCTCACCGGACTTGATGTTTGCGCTCTTGTGGAGAAATATAATTATTAGTACTTTGCTGGGTAAGCAACAGAACTCTGTTGACTCTATATAGTGTGATGTTGTGATAATCTCCTTAAGTCGGAGCAGTGGCATTTCAAAAGGGAGGCAAATCTTTGACGCGAACCAGCTCACCTGATGGCAGCTGCCTGGGAGCAGAATGGAATGGTATGGAATGGAATATGTCAGATATGGGCTATCTGAGCGAGGAATGGTATCAACACAGCAGGAATGAAAAAAAAGCATTACACACGCACCAACATGCACTCACGCACACACACACACAGTACATTCACTGACACCGCTGTTCAGCGCCAGACTCACACCCACACCATTTGTCTTTCAGTGCCTCCCTTGCCTGTGCTGGACAGTTTAAATTGGCTCCAGTTAGTATCAATCGTCCACACACAAAGAGGAGATTTTTCACAGTTGTCCCTTGACTGATGCCTTTGTCGAATCAGTCCCCTGCTTCCCCTCAGGCCCTTATTCACAGGGAACACTCCTGAAAAAGGGGAGTCCTGTTCAGAGCCTGTCTTCTCCTGTCTGGCGCTCTCCTGTTCGAACTCGTGTCCTTCCTGGCATTGTCCTGTTCAGAACCTGTCTACTGCTCAGAGCAGCACAGTGAACCTCTCTGCTGCTGTGAATGTTCATCCTGTTCAGTTCCTCCTATCAGTCCTCCTTACTGTCTGTCTCGATGGACTCACTGTGCATTTATTTTCTGCTGTTTTGAAGTCTTGTTGGCCATCTGAATTTGGGAGAGCTATATCATTTTACAGTTTTTCCAGAAATGAAGTCCAGATTCAATCTAACCACTGTGCATTTCGCCCCTTTAATTTGACAGACGAATGTAAGAAGCTGTTACATTATGTCTATTCCAATACATGTCAGTCCTGATTTCTGTCAGTGCTGAACTCATGGTGCCCATTCAAATGTACCTCTTTGACATTTGTCAATGTTGTAGAAAAGGTGACGTTCCATATAATAACATGCAGAGTAATTATGATTGAAAATAATATTGTGTTATAACATCAGAGATACTTTTGTGGGTTTTTATATCATAAGAGTAAAAAACAATATTAGATGAATGACAGAAAACGCAAGGAAGAAAGAAAGAAGAGAGAAATGACAGGAAGGTGCTGGTAAGATCGAGACACGCGTGTCTTGGGAAGAGAGCCAGGCTCGCTGTGCTCATGATTTATTGAGTGCTTCTTAGCATCATTGGTTCAGTTTACAGTGCGAGAGGAGGAGAATCTTTGAACTGCAGTACAAAGCCGTGTATATCTGGGTCACACTTACTCCTTTTTTTCACACAGAGCCTTTCAATCCCTGAACTGCTCGAGTTTGTTCTCATCAGACAGCTGTGCTAGAGGCCGGGCCTGCTCTCTCGCTCTCTCTCTCTATCCCTGCTGTTCTCCACCTATGCCTCTCTTTCTCTCTCTGCCACTCTCTGTTTCCCCCTCTCTGTCTGTTGCTCTTTCTCTCTCTCACTGTCACTCTCTCTTCCTCTCTCTACTTATGCCTCTCTGTCACTCTCTCTCTCCCCCTCTATATCTGTTGCTCTCTCTCTGACTGTCACTCTCTCTCTCTGTTGGTCTTTCCTCTATCTCCCTCTTTCTGAAGGTATAAATATTTTTGAGATTAATGCATACATGTTTACACAAAAATAATAAGAGGAGATAAAACATAATAATAAAGTAAATAGTCAATAAATGCATAAATAATATGAGCTATCTCATAATGAGGCTGCTGGCAGAACAGCTAATAAACACATGGAAGAACTAATGAATCACTGACAGAGTGAAGACCTTTTTAATACCATTATACTTTGGGCATCAAACTAATAACCAACGTACAGTTACAGTTACAGCAGTATAAAATGTGCTTATAAATACACAATAAGAATAATGCAATATACTACAAAAAAACAGAATCCAAAGTTCAGTTTCTTTGAATGCTAGTGTGGCAGCTGGACATGAAAGACTTCAGTTGTGATCAATGTGGGATTTCCTAGTGTTTCAAGTCGCATACCTCAGTAGTGATTGAACAGAGCTATTGCGGCTCGCATACATTAATTTGTAACCCTGCTTCTCTCGCTTTAGGGTACACAGAAACGTTGCAAGGGAAGTGCTTCAGATTCTGTTGGAAGGGGGCTGTGAAGTAACAGCAGTGTGCATAATAACGGATTGTTAAAGCAAAAATAATAAGAAACTGCAAAAAAGCAGCAAATAATAGCGTTACTTCCTCAAAGATGAAGGACTTAGCAGTCATCAGTGGAAAAAATGGCATGAAGCAGGAGGCTTGTCTCTGGGTTATTCTGTGTGAAGAGGGCTCTCGGTGTACCCCCGACTGCGACAGGCTCAAATGTGCTGAGCAGCTGGAGGGAATGTTTCTCCCTCTTCTCATAACTTGCATTTTTGCCCTTTTTTTTTCTCAATTTGGGCAAAACTGGGGATGACAGCAATATTTTTCTTTTTTTAATGAATTATTTTCATTATTTGTTCATTGTATTTTTATTCACTTTCTCCCTCTCACACACACCCTCTCTCCGTGTCTCTGTATCTCTCTCTCCTCGACTCTCCTCTATGTTTGTCCTTGAAATGAGAAAACCAGCAGGGAGTCCTGATCTGAAAGTAATGGGTGCTTGGGGTAGAGGAGCTTGGCGCTAAATAATAGATTATTTCTCATTGAAATAAAACTCAAGCAGAAGCAGTCAAAGCAGGCACGTCAGTCATGGAGAAGGGGGTAGGGGGGAAAAAAGCGGAAATGCTGGACTCGGGGAGTCGTGCAGGCCGAGCCATGTCTGCCCCTCGCCCTGCTCTGACCCGGCCGCTTTTACTTTCAAATCTTTTCCTGAGTTTTTCGTTCCTCAGCAAATCCCTGCAGCTCCTCTTTGATCAGGCAGGACTCCTGTCCTCAAAGACAAAAAAGCATCTCTGGCATTTATTACTGGCTGCAGCCAGAGGAATAGACTTTACTGTCCTTCCCTCACTGACTGGCATGCTCACTGATTGACACAAGGGGTTTCCTCAATAACAATGTTTTACCGTAAAATGTTGATCAACAAAGTTGCTGCAGTTGTCCTTCAAACTGTGCCTACTCAGTTCTTCAGTTATTTGATCTTCACTTTGCTAGGGAGTTCAGTTGAGGACTCGTTCCTCTTTTAAAGGAACAGAGGAGGGAAGGGCATGGAAGTCATTGGGAAGCCAATCAGCGGCAGGGGGTGGAATTAGATGACCAGCATGGCAAGGCGCATCCCACAGTACACATCACTGTGCTGAAATATTACGTCTACCTGGTCCAAAGGGAAGCGAGGCCCCCAAGAGCACCTCCCAAGAGAAGTATGCCTCTTACTGGCTCACCAACACACACTGCAGCTGCGTCTTTGTAGGTGGGGAAAACCATCCAGTTCATAATCAAGCCAAAACCACAATCCTTTGATATTGTTGCCATTATTTTTATAAAGGGTTAAAGGGATTGCAAAGGGTGTGCACCCACACGTGAATTACCTGTGAAAAGCCTAACATTTAAAGTTTTTTTTAGGTGAGTGAAGAAAAAATCCTTGAGGCTAAACGGCATGTCTAAATCTATGACACCATATTAAGTCAATCAGTTTATGTAAATAAGCTGTCCTTGTTTTTTTTTGAGACAGTGACAGTTATCTTGTGTGTTTGCTCAATGCTCATTAACACTCTTCAAAAACTGGCTTGGCCTCCTGCCAGTGGAGGAGAGGTAATTTCAGGACTTCCCTGTGTGGCCTCCTCTATGGCTCTGCGGCCCTTCTCCTGCCTAAATCCACGCGGGCGGCCGCCATGTCCCCAGCACACGCACGCGCGCCGCTTCCCGTTTCAGCACGTGAGAGTGGGTGGCGAGAGTCAAGCAAATTGGGCAGTCTGGGCGAACTGGAAAAAAGGTTCAGCGAACTGAGGTGTCAAAGCCAGTCTAACCAGCATACGTTTTAAAAAAAGAATTCAAAATGTTCACATTGTTCTGAGCAGCCTGTCTGCAAGAAATCTCAAATGCAATTCTTCACATTAACATGCCAGTTTTCCCAAGGTTCAAAAACGTTGGTTTGAGTTATCAATCCCTTTTGTGAAGTTATCACTTTGTATTATTCGTTTTGCTGACCCTTTAATATCAGCCTCTAAATATTAGGGCAAGGGCAAGTTAGACATACAGAAATAGAGAAAGTTTGATAAGGGTACTTATAACCATAATTAAAATGGGGAAACTAGCCATTGACTTGCAGTAGGAAGAGGCATCGGGCAGACATGTGGTTGTGATAATTAAGCAAACAAGCAGAGAAAACACATAGGGCCACGGCTGAAGTCCTGGGGCTGCACTCCCAGTTCAGGGAGGTGTACGGGGGAACAATGGCAAATCTCATACCCTACCCCTCTCTGTGTGGCAGAGGAAGATGGCTCGGGTGCAGCCTGGAGATGAGAGGGACCACCTGGGGATGGTTTTAGAATCGGACAGGAGCCTTGGCAAATGGTGGCTGTTTATGATTAAACAGAGGTTTTATTAATTAATTAATCAATTAATTAATCAATTTATTTTCATGGTCATCACCAGTTATTGTTGTTGTAGTCATTGCAAGGATTATTACCAATGCCATTGTTGATGTATTTTATTACTGAAAACCTTTTATTGGTATTTGAACAATATTTGAAAATTTCAAATTATTCAGTCCTATTAAGGGAAAGTCTGTTTTTCATTTGTTTAAATGGGAAATATGACTCAAGTGCATTTGGTGACATCTCTCTGATCTTGAAATCTTTTTGTTACCCCTCCAACTGTCCACCAAAAAAATCTTTATAGAAACTACATTTGGTTTTTTGTTTTTAAGCTGCCAAAATCAAATCCTTAAACACAGCCACAATACCTCACAGCTTAAACGTGTGAATGCATGCTCTCACCTGTGAAGTCTAGTACATTACACTTGCATGCTTTTTTTGGCATGGTGAGGAGAGGCTGTCATTTAAGAATTTTGTGAGCAAAAGACATTTGAATCAATGAGCATGTGTTTATGATGTTGACAAGATGCTACATTCGCACACGTGGCACGCAGTTAATAAGTAAAAAAAATAAATCAATATGAATCAGTCAATAAACAAATCAATGAACATGTGCAGTAGAACACGTGGGAGGACCCTGCGTGCTAAAGCTAAGAGCAGCAGGAGATAATGACCCTGTGAAATGGCCTGATGAATTAGCCAGTAAAGGAAACAGGCCTGCACCCGAAGGCAGAGGATCCAAGTGGTCAAACCACTTGGCTGAAATCAGGGCCGACGCGTGTTGTTTTTGGGGATGGGAACGGGGTTTCCCTCTCCCTGCCAGGAGCACGGAGGAGGAACGGAAGGAGAGGAGCGAGGAGGTTACTGAGGCGGAGCAGGCTGGAGGATTTTTGCCCGCCTCCTGTAGAGCGGGGCCGTGCCCGAGATAAGCGTGCCACGCTTCGCCCACATCAACAAAGGGAACATGCGATGGGAGATTTGCGCGCTCCCCCCAGCGAGAAGCGGTTTGTATGGCGCTGTAACGTTTAGCCGTATTAGGAGTCATTAGGTTCTGGCACTGAGGGTGTGTGTGTGTATGTGTGTGTTGCGAGGGGGGGGGGGGGTTGTGCCAGACGCCTGCGCCCCACTTTCCCATTTCAAAGCAGCCGTAATCCGGCCCCCAAACTCCCGATTCCATTCACCTTCTGATGCGGGGATCTTTAAAGGGATTAGTTTTGGGGGAGTACACGCAGGCCATGTCTGCCTGCTTATTTACACAGAGATTTGTTTATTTATCCCCTCTCCCCCGTGTCCGATTCCGGGGCCGATAAGGACGCGGCTCGCGGTTATCGTGGCGTGTGTTGCCCACTGCGAGCCTCTGGAGGCCTGTGGCTAAGCCGCCGGCGCAGCGCTGCCGATGCGGCTGTCGTACCGCTGAGGAGCAGGTTTTACCTGAACCGGCCTTTTAAAAGCTCGGCTCTGTGAACGGATTACGAAAACATGCCGAGCGACTGCAGATGCCCGAACTCCGGGAGTCAGTCAGGCAGCAACTAACGCTAACTTTGAACAGAAAGTTGCAAAAAAGTAACACCTGCTTGAATTGGTTATCCAGGGTTAAGGGCAAAGTGGCATTGTGTAAAATGGGATCTGGGCCTACACTGTTCTGGATAAAGGGCCTTGGCTAAACAAATCCATTGTGTGAAATGACATGGCGTACGCCTTGCTGAACATGGGTCAGAACAGCCTGGAGACCAATGGTGATGTGACTGGGGGGGTCCTGACTGGGTATGACCTCATTTCAGTCAGGGTGGCTCGGCAGCTGCAGGTGTCTCAGTTATGGTCAAGCTGACCTGCACAGATTAAGTACTTACATGCCACATCAAAGGCCCGGTGGGTCAGACTGCCCGGGACCGCACCTTGCAGTCCCCACCTGTCTCCTGTGGTCCCGTTCTGTGGGATTTTAAGCAGTGATGTATGAGGACGTACGGAGCAGACCCCACCCCCACCCCCACCCCCACCCCCCACTCCCCCAATGTTGTGCCGACTCACATTTCCCAGGTAGGACTGATGTTGACATCTGGGATGCTCCGCTAAGAGAATACACATTTTTCCCACTCACTTTGTTTAGAACGGTCCCTCCCCCCACCACAGACAGAAAGCGATTATGCGAGCTGTGAGACCGTGGCTCAGGGATGTAATTCCTTTAACTGTGGAAGGCCTGTGCCGCAATACATTTGCAATACATTGCTAAGGCCTTCGCTCAGAGAGTACGAGCTGGAGTTACAGTGACTCCTCATGTGTGAGGAAGGAAAGCACAGCAGAAGCATTTGTAAGCCACCGTTCACCGGGTGTGTACTCTGTCCAGCTACACATGACTCGTGGATATAACAATATTTCTAGGAAGATTTTGATTATTTATATGGAATATAAATATTATTCAATATATAAAAAGAGAAAAACAAGTAGAGACAGAGATCATTTTTGAGACCAGCCCAACCAAAGATGTCCTTCAAGGGGGTAGCATAATAGTACCCCAAAGCTATGCATGCACCATAACCATAACAAACACGAAAAAAGCACTCATAACACAATTTATATTTGAGCATGTACAAGTATGGACTTTAGCTGTGTGAACAAAGTTGCCTCACTCCCCCATCCCTGGCCTCCCCCTGGCGTTTCTATATCTGTGTAAATTTCATTTACACCACGCTACATGAAACCAGGTCCCCTGTCCGCTTGGATGAACTGTGCGACCCTCCCTTAAGGGGTATAGTGTTGTGCCATGCCACCGGACACAAAAACAGGCGTAACCCCGGGCTGTCACCCGAGCCGAGTCATACGGTATCCGAGCGGCGCATTCGATACCGCTGGGCTCCTCACTGCCATTTAGAGGAGCCGGGCTCGGCCTCATTCGGCTCCTGACCCCGAGGTAAAAGCAGGGGAGACTCGAGAGGGGAAACCAGCCGCCACAAAGGAGCGTTGTGACAGGCTGACAGAGAGCAGGCCATTCCTGCTGGTTTAACCGCGGTCTTGTGTTTCACTCCCGGGTACTGGGTCGCTGATGGTCCATTACGGACCCTGTCTCAGACTCAGACATCCTGGCAGGCCCAAGGGATGGGGATGTGAGTAGCGTTCACCACCATGTCTCCATGTCTTGGTCGTAACACTCCCAAGGCTGATCTCCTGCCTGCTGTGTGTTCAGTTGAGACACCATTTGCATTCAACAAACCAACCAGTTGTGTTCAGAAACTTAAGGTTGGACACTCTCAACCACAAGCATCCATAGATCGCCCTCCCCCTTCTTTTCCCTATAAGAGGAAGAATCCCATTATCAGGAACACACTGCCTCACACTACTCTTGTCTTAATGGGAGCTGTTTAGATCTGAGAGAAAAACAAGAGAGGAAGGCTGTCTTTACAACAGTAATTCCCATAAACAAACCAGAAAACAACAAAAAACACCCTGGATTCCAACATGTTCACTTGCATGTGCATCCCTATGAATAACCGCACGTACTTTTGTTTCTGAATCTTGTCTTGAAATTTGCTGTAAATGTCAGCTGTAAATAATTGAATTGTGACTGACTGCTTACAACCCCGTTATGTATAATGAGAGAGAGAGTGAAAAGACAGATGCATACATGTGCATAGATACACCATACATATATGCTTCATGAAGAAAGAGGGGAAAAAACATGAAGTAGCTTGCAGAGGTGTGTAGAAACTGCTGAGTGTGACCCCAGCGACCCCTGACTCGATAGCGTGGACTCGGTAGGGAATGTGGGATGTCACATTTAAAGTTCAGCGTTTGCTCAGCTCCCCAGGTTTGGGGGTTCCTCTCGCTGCCGCTCTGAAGGAAGGAGCCGTCCCCGGCTGAGTGCAGTGAAATGCAAACACAGGATCCTAAACATCAGCACGGCCTCCCGCGCTCCCTCGCCGAGCCGTGGCAGATACTTCCTGTCCCTCTGGCTGAGCTGGCCGCTGGACAGGAAGTCCGCTAGCAAGAGAGACCAGTCCTGTCCACTGTGTGGGGGCCCTGTTGCCTGGGCGATGACAGCGGGATGGTAAGACGATAAGCGAGTGGCTCAAAACGAGGGCACACTGACTTCGAAAACACAGCCATGCTCTCACTGGATGGGTCCTATATGCAGTTGTGGGGGGTATTTGTGCTCAGAAAAATTTTATCGTCATGTTGTTATGATAATTTAACATTTAACAAATAATTCTGGTGCTAAATAAATGTGAACTCGAAACACCTATTGATAAGAACAAACGAAAGATTAGTGCGTAGATAATTTCTAAAATCACATCTTAGCCAAACTGTTATGTGACAGGGGCCATCAAAAAATCAACAGCCGGAGCAGAGGAGCCGTCTTCTGAGGAAAAACGCGAAACGAGACGATTTATAATTTCAAGCTTTACTTCAAATGTTCTGATATCAGGATCTGATCTCCCCAGATAATGCAGTAATTTTACGGCAATTCCTTGTGCCGAATCCAAGGCATTATCCCTTTTAATTCTGCTTTCTAATGCCGCAATCACGCCGATAATACCATTATCTAATCCTCGCGGTGGGCGTCGCTACCTTTAGCGTTTTCCGGAGTTATCCAGATAATTCCACTAACTAATGCGGCAGCCGTTCTCTGATTTCTCACTGCTAAACTGAAGAGAATCTCCCGTTAAACCAACCCCCCCCCCCCCCCCCCCCCCCGACCAACTAGTCACCCGTGTTGGTTCAGAAACAGTCCTGGAAGAACCCTTCCCTGGTTCCTTCCTTTACCAAGACACTAATAATAATTTAATTTTCCTTGTTTACCAGGATAATCCCTATAAAGACAGAAAACCCTCGTGGGTTGTTGAATTTATCATGCTATATTACAAATATGATGAATAACATCATTTAGAGTTTTCTAAATCCTGGACAAGGATCTTATCTTTTGAACAATCATTAAAGGCATGTACAAAAAAGTTCCATGAATATTCTTGGAGAAAACACCAGTTGAATAAACCTTCAATCCAGTCAACGTTTTAATTACATGTTTTAACAAATGTGTTAACAGATTGCAGCCTTTGATAGTTACAGATAGTTACAGATAGTTGCCTTAATTGATCAACCACAATGTTCTTGAGGAATAATGATAACTGTACGCAAAGTCAAAGTGGAGACTATGAGTTCGGGCTCATCCTGTAACAGACAAAGTGTCTACTCTTACACTCCTGGTTCAACTTACAGCTGTAGTCCACCTACAGCAAAACATGAGCCTCTTCGTGAATGGGAATGGAATGGCTGTTTTTCAGATACTGCAGGCTTGCACTGTTTCTCAGAACACGTGACTGTGAGTTTTCCCTCAAAGTTCGAGCTGCGGTATAGGTCCCACTCCTTAGTGGTTTCCTTTAGCAGATCAACAAAACCTTAAAAGTGCAGACTGCACACCTGGCCTATGTCTTCCATCGGTAAGCTCTCTGTGGTAATTCCCACCCACTCGCTGGTTTGCTCGGCGGTCCGTCGGGCCTCCGGCTTTTGGCTTTGCGGCTGGCTCTGCAAACAAACACATGGAGCCCCTTTCAAAAGCAGAGAGAGAAGGAGAGAGGGAGGGAGGGGAAAGAAGGTGAGAGGCCGGAGTGGAGAAAGAGAGAGGAAGCTTGGAATAGTGCCTGCTGAGAACTCCTTGGGATGCTCAGTACTCTCAGTCCTGACAGTGGGCCCTCTGTTGGGGCCCTCCATCACGAAGTCAGTCCAGAGGAATAGGCATTGCAACTCCACCCTCAGAACAACGGCAGAGTCACGGGTTAGTGGCGCCTATTCAGTGACCATTTGGTTTTTTAAAATGTTCTGCTCCTCCCCTGCAGTATGGTTAATCCTTTTCACTTTTACTTGCCACCCCCTCAGAACCCCACCCTTGGTTTCACATATAGCTGTATTAAGAGGCCTGTGGTCACCTTAAATAAAATCAAATGAAAATCAAAGTGAAAGCCCAGTCTGCCACTTTCACAAATCATTATATTTAAAGAATACTAATGCTACAGCTACAAATAAGAAATGTATATAACCTTAATCATATGTCTGTTATTACATGTGTTTAAATAAAATAGTTATATGGTTTAACTAATGATAAATACATGGCGGCCCAGACTCCACACGCACAGTGCGCTGCACGTAACAATTATTATAATTATTTTATTTAAACATATATATTACTTATGTGACTTTACAGAACTGCAAAATCCATTTGGGGAATGTCTGTAACTATAAAAGGCTTCTGTAATGATTTCAGACACAGGGGACAGAATGGAGAAATGCTGAAATTCATTGACTGCAGATTCATGGCTGTCTCTGTTTGGCTAGCCATTTCCTTGCGGAGCGCAGCTATTTTATTTGGCTGGTTTAAGGTTTCAGTACAAGGTTGCTGTTGTCCTCTCCTCCTTGGCAAGCTCAGAGAATTTCCTTGCTTATTTTTCCTGGATTTTATTTTTTTATTGGAAAAAAAAAATCTGAACTACTGGGTAGCAGCAGCGTCTGAGTTATTTGTTTGAACTGTAAGGAAAGAGTGACAGAGAAAAGCTTTGAGACCCACATGTTTATGTTTATGTTATTGGATTTATTTTATTTTCTCCACACAGTAATTTCTCTCCTATGATTCTGTAATTACCCGTTAGTGAGAAAAACCAAATATTTTTTCCCCTGTAAGAAATTCTGTTTCTTTCAGTAGATTATTTTTTTTTAATCCCATGCGTTGGGTTTACCTGGCATCAGACGTCTTGCCCAGACTCAGACCTGTAGGTTTTCATAGTTTTGAAAACTGGTTACAGCTATGGCTCAATGAAATGACATTTAACAACTAAGTGATATTTTGATAATCTGATTGTGCACTCAGTGGCCTCTTCACCTAGCTTGGACATTGTTTATCATCTGAATTCAGACATCTGATACAGAATATTTTTGCTTTGCATTGAATTGCAGAAAAAATTTTACAATTTTATATGTAGTTCAGCAGCACCAGTATCCTGTTACATTAATGTTAAGGTGGGGAGTTCAGTATAATGACTATAGTTTCTACTCTTTTCTCAAGTTTCTCTCTAAAAAACATATAGCTAGCTAAATGTAAGAAAACAACAGGGTTAAATGGCGAGTGACTCTTTAGTGATATAACTGCATTGCATAGCCATCCTATATTATTAGTTGATATTTATTAGGCATACATTTCAAAAGTAGCCCTTGAATGTGGAAATGTCTTTACCGTTTACAGGCAGTTCTTAAAATAGATATGCATACTGTATGCTTTTAATGTGAAATTTAAAAACATTATTATACCAATTATTTGCAGTCCTATGTTGGCAGCTAGCAAATTGAATAGATACATTTTAGTGTCAGATCAATGCATGTGATATAACAAACTGTGATAAGTGACATAAATATATAAATTACATCAGAAATTTTGTTTACAGCTAATTTGCAATGAAAACCAGGGATGTGACCAACCACATCACCATTGTCCCAATACATAATACATAATCATGTATCACAAATTACTGTCCTTTATGTATGAAACTGGGACAGTAGCCCAACCCTACTATGCACAAGCATTTCATAATGTTATAATTGTCCATTAATTGCTTTTAAATGCTCAACAGGCTGCTTCAATGCCTCATTTGAGGAGGAGGAGGGACACAGTCAGGAGACCGGACTTTTCCCAGAAAATCTCTTTTCAAGCTTTAATTTAGACAAACGTGTTACCTGCTAATTTCAAGGTAAACCTCTGATCTTTTTTATCGAGATCAGGAGAAAGTGCCCTTTGAAGTGTGCAGCATGCACGATGACTGCCAATGAGTGATAAAAGTCTCAGGTTTAAATGAGTGAAGTCCTGAAAGCATCGCTGCCAACCTGGAGAGTACCCTTACAAAAATGGGACACGCAATAAAGTAAAATACTTTCTTACATGTGTCACATACATATTTACCATTGCTGTCACATTCCTTTAAATCTCCTAGTTAATCCTGAATTCTGTGATGTGCAATAGATGTCCCATACATCTGGTAATTTATTTTGCATTGCAAATGATTTCTATGCGGGCTTTGGTTCTGTGTGGGCTTTGGTTGCGGCTGCGCCGTCTGCCTGAAGTCTGTCCTCTCCCCCGCTGCCTACATCCTGGTCACTGCAGCAGGTGTCTCCCCTGATTATCCCAGGAGAAGCGCAGGAAACAACCTGCCAACCAGTGTTCCCCTGTTCCCCAGTAGACGGGAGCTCTTCCCGCCGAGCCCGACGCTGTTCTAATCTCCTCTCCCATAATGCTCTACGATTCAACTGTACGCCCCTCTCGCTCCGCTCAATGTGACCCCGCTCCGCACGGACTTTAATTCCCTCTTTGCCAGCCAAGCACTGAATTTCTGTGCCGTAAACCGGCTGCAATCTCCTCTTTCCCTCAAGCGCTCTCATTCCACTCTATGTCCGGCCTTCCTCATCCGTCTGCCATCAGCTCGCAAGCCAAGGAGTCAACCCGTGATGTAATTCCCTGCAGAAGGTGAGTGTAGCCTTCGCAGACCAAAGGGAAGAAGAGAATGAAGTGTGCTTGTGTGTGTGGGTTCCATGTGGGGGCCATCCAAAGCTTTGCCTTCACAGATGAGGGGAGTGTAGTAGTTATGCGCTCGGTGTCCCAATTTCTCGATCCAAATAAGAACATCTGTAAAAGTTGGCTGCATTGATATGCTTAGTTAAGGTTCATCTCATTGGCTGAGGCTGACACTGTGCCTGTGGCAGCCACGCAAAGGCAACCAAACAGGTGTGGAGAAAATTGTTAACTCTAACCTGCAATCTTTACCTAGAGAGGGGTGAGAGTGCAGGGCAAAGTACGTACTTTCAGACAAGGTTTTTTAAGGGAGACTAAACTAGCCAGCCTCATAACTGCTTGCACTGTAACTACTAATATTGACTTGAGCCTGGATAAATTGCACCAAAGGTCAATGCTCCTTGGCATCCCAGCACCCGAGCTGCAATTGGAGTTGCAAGGGCATTCTCATGCTCTACACACTATACTGTTATAGATTACACACAATGGTCATGGTCACAATGGTCTCAATCAAACTGTCATTCCTTCAATCAGTTATGTAATCAATCAATAAATCATTTAGTAAAACTTTACCTCATTTAGGGTGCTTCTTGTTCAGACTTTTTGCTATAATGCAACAATGCTGTTTTGAGATTTAGAAATTCTGTGTATTTGCATGCCTTCAGTCAATGTTTAGAAATGCCAACAAATAAAGTTCTGTGATCGGTAAATACACACAGTCGCCATATAAACACACTGTACATATAGTATATATAGACTGTACCTACATGTACAACCAATGCTGTCAAGGGGAATTAAGAGACCCATGGAAGAAGAAAGACATGATGGCAACAAGATGTACCATGGAAACACTGATAGGGAAGATGAAGAACATGTTCAGATTTGGAAAGAGTGCCAGCATTTATTTTATCCATCCACACAGATCCAGCTAACGGGGCAAACAGCGGAGGCAAAATAAGTGTACAGCAAGACTGCTGAAATGATGTGATTTAGTTGAAGCGGTAGGTGGTGTTTTAAATCGTGATCTCCTGTTAAGTCCTGTGCTTAAAAACCTCTGAGCGACATAGCGAGAGAATGTTAAGCTTGGTGATATGTTTCATAATAATCTTAACTGCATCCTAGAGT
The DNA here is from genome assembly GCF_013368585.1 of Megalops cyprinoides. Lineage (NCBI taxonomy): Eukaryota > Metazoa > Chordata > Actinopteri > Elopiformes > Megalopidae > Megalops > Megalops cyprinoides. Next base: position 6,986,506 of record NC_050593.1, read on the forward strand.
GTTGATACATTCTATGACCTTCTGATTTCAAATCATGTGTGGTGGTGGTGACTCCACCCTAGCCAGCTCCCATAGTGTGTCAGGTACAATCGCAGTACCCTTGCTTGTGGTTTTCAAAAATTGTACTTTGTGTTCAAACAGCACCTTCCATAATCCCCCGCCCCCATCCCCCCCACCCCCGGCACCCCAATCGCCCCCAACCATCCCCCACAACACACACACACACAGACACACAGACACACACACACGCGCACAAACACACAACTCCTCCACACCCTCACAGCAGAGTAAGAAGCCCCTGGGGGTCTAAGCAGGGGAGCTGGTTAATCCTGCATTATGAAATCAGGGAAGTGCAGGCCTTCAAACCACCAACATCAACAGGGATTAAAATAGTTACATGAGGATCTGAAAAAGTCAGGCCTTTTTTATCATAAACTGTAAATTTTCATGAACAGCTGAACCAAGCATGGTGTCCGTTCCATCTCCTGGTTTAAAATCTGCCAGGTACAGCAGACTGGACACAGCACTGAAGGACTCCTTTTAATCTCATAACATCACGGTTCCAGCAGTGTCACTGTGCTTGCAGGAGACGAGGATTGTGGGACACGGCTTCTTTTATGCTTATAAACCGTCATCCAGTTAAGGGCTGAGACGAGCCTGATTCGCGTTAACACGATGAATGCTACCGACGCCTCTCTGCAGGGGACCTCAGCAACAATCCGCGGCTGCCTCGGATTAGAGCAAGGGCAGAGAGGATGGCCGCAAGCTGTGCCGCGCCGCCGCTAACCCGGGCGAAATACCATCAGGGCGTTGCGTCGGCACCGAAGTGAACCCCATGTAATCCGCCCGCGCACTCTCCGTGCAAGCAGCCTGAAAGCGTAGATCTGTCTCACTGCGGGGGCTGAGGGTGCGGGGGCTGGCATGGGGCGTGAGGTCGCTGACCAATGACAACATGCACTCCCACTCTCCTCTAAGATCTGACTAGTTATTTCTGGATAGGTGGGAGAAAAGCATGTTTGTGGTACAAGCAAAACAATTTCATCATTTGTCATTTTGACTTACACCTTTAGAAAAACAAATTTACATAATAAATAAATTTACTGCAGCTAAACGTTCAGGCCAGGGATGCAACACATATAAGAGATAACTCTGCCATGTTAGTGGGGCTTTGAGGTCACAGAGCTGTGCACCAAAGGTTGTTAGGTCAAAGGTCAGACAAGAGTCCTCTGGCCAGTAAAAATCAGACAGGTTTGTTTGCGTTTTATTTGAGAGAGACAAGCGCAGCTTTCTAAAGAGAGGGAGGGAGAGAGAGAGAGAAACAGACAGAGAGAAAAGGATAGAGCAAGAGAGAAATGATTGTGTGACAGAGAGAGACAGAGAGTGGGGGAAAGAGAAAAACACTTGACACCAGCTCCGTACGCTCTCACCCAGCACCCCCCACCTCCTACCCCGCTGTCTGCCAGGGCTTCTGTCTGCCAACACAACGTTTTAAGTCATCAACCGACTCCGAGATAGTCCTCTCTGCAAGCAGTTGTGTGGTGAAGAAGACACTTGAACAGTCAAGAGAACGATTCTGTTTGCATATTAATGAAAAAAACACAAGCTGTGTGGATCCTGAGAGCTGGATGCGGAGTGCCTTTTCCATTCAGCGGTGAGTGCTTATTACAGGGGGCGGATACAGGCCTTCAGTCACCTGCCAAGTGCAAGCGTCAATGCTGCATTTTATATGTGCAGCACCGAGGGTTTCATACATGGAGCAACATAACTTTACTATTACACGGTAGTTACATCATACTGAAGAGCTATAACATAAGCACACGCTGCACGACCAGTATGTAAAAATGCATTGTGATACACTGTTCATTTTTGGGGTTAGCATTAAAGCAGCGGTCAGCGAGAGTCTGGGGGTTTGAGGTGGAGATGAGGTTCAGGCTAGGGGTAGGATTAGTGAACCCATAGAACCCACATTATGCAGTAACGTTCTGTAGCCACATTAACCATACAGTGTTTAGTGTATACTACTACCAACACTAATTATTATTATTATTTGTTATGAAAAATAATAGACCTCCTGGCAGGAAGTAACTGGACCATCTGTCAAGTCAATGTAAACGCATGCTGACCATCTCACAAAACACTTACACCATGCAATCCCATCTTCTGCTTGAGTAAGTTAGAGCACAGTGCCGCTGACATATAACCTGTCTGATTCGTACACATACATTTAAAGTTGCTTAGAGGAGAAAGGGCAGTAAGAACACTGATGTGACTGCTATGTTTTTGCTTAATTTATTTGAGCCCAACGTGTAGCACTAGCCTTGTAGCATGTTTGCAGCAAAGATTATAGACTCTCTGGCTCAACGGGAATGTTACATGAGCTACCACAGAGCACCACAGATCTACAGATTCAGTTAGTCTGTAACTCTGACCTGCGCTGTCTAGTCTGTAAGAACATACACAAGGTGCAGGGAAAAAAAAATCCTCATTTCCCCTTTGATTTTGATAGCAATGAGTCATTATATTCTATTAGTTCCAGCTATGAGTTTGCTAAATCGCTTGGTTGTGACCTTTGCGGTCTTTGCCCGCAGATCTAGTGTTGGTGTTATCGCTGACTCTCGACCGTTGATACCAAGAGGAACCTCGTGATGAGGTTCAGCATTGGCTTCCAAGGCCAGAAACACTTACATGGATGACCTTTTTCTCTCTGATTGCACTCATAGCTGCAGCGATACAGGTGAGAGATGGCTCCCGAAAACAGCCAGGTTATCAATGTTCATTCTGTGTCCTCATGGAGCCAGCAAGTTAATATCGGGATAGCTGCTGCTTACCTTCTGTGACTGGGAAAACAAAACAGCAAGAAACATATTGTAGTTAAATGCATTTTAGTGCCATGCTCATAAATCACTGAGCAAATTTACCATTTTTCATCTTCTTGATTAATATTTCAGCTGCGACCGACTCAAAAGACTGAATACACATGGTGCTTCCAGACTTCTTTCAGAGCTTTCCACCTGACAGTTTGGCTGCCTGTTTCAGTGTAGCCCTAAGTAGTGACCTCACTAATGGGTTCCTTCTCTTTGTATGTAGTAATAATAACTGCCCATAGGGGGTGCAATACAAGTTGGATTGGAGGGTGGCGACTGCTCGACTCTGGGATGGCAGAGAGGGTCCGGTCCTAATTGCCTTGCAGTGCAGCTCCTGTCTTTGTGCACTTGCTTTCTGCCCTGTGTGTCCCCTCTCACCGCTGGCCTGACACCCCCCTCCCCGCTGTGGTCCCACAGGTCATTCCGCATGCAGGCCGCTGGCGTGACTTGCAGACCGTGGCACCGCATAACGTACCCTCATTACTGGCTGGTGGTGCGGGACACAGAAACCCTGAACGTGCGCTGGGGAGAGACAGAGAGGTGCCAGCAGCCATTTGCGGCAAGGCCAGCGTTGGTCCGATTCGTCGTCCCCTCCCAATCAGCTCATCCATTCTGGACAGGTTTGAGCAGGAGTTGACCAATGGTGTGGATGTGCCTCTACCAGCTCCAGGGCTCCTGGCTAATCAGCTACAAAGTTCCTCATCCTGTGTCTGAGCGAGTCCTCATTACAATGCTGAGCAGATGCTAGGTCTGTGATAGACAAATGCCTTCCCTCTGCTATTCTCATTCCTGCACTGTATGGCACTGAACTCATGCTAAAGTGGGCTCCATGAGACTGACAGTTTGTAGAGTCATCCCTCCCCATATAGAAGAAAACATCTCTCAAATTTTTCTTAAACATTAAGAGAATGTTCTAATGCCTGAAAGCAAGACGCTGGCCTTCTCGGACCTCTGCCGTTGGTAACCCTTCAGTGAATATTGAGTGCCTAAAAAAATCTTTCATATCTTCAAGGTTTTTCTGTAAATACAGATCATTAGTTTTTGGGGGTCATGTAACCACCATTCCAATCATAATTATAATCATAAGGGGCACAACGTGTAGATTTAGGCTCTGCCATTGGTGGACTAACACATAAAGCTCCCAATCATAGCTCATTATTGGTGGAAGGCTGTTGTGGCTGGTTGACAGACACCTGGGACTTCTTCCCTGACACATCCCAGAATCCCCGGGAGAGGGGCTTCTGGATGAAAGTTGCCTGGTTTCTTTAAGCCAGAAAGATGAGGCGATCCTGTTTCAGACTCGATAGCATTCAGACCTCCTGGGGGAGGCAGTGACAAAAAATAGAACTTTGAGAAACGCTAAAAATACAGGCATGAAATCGAACACATTTAGATGTGTTTTTTTGTCCTTAAGTCATTGTCTCCTGCATTTATTTTAGGGGTGCTTGGCTGTGTTTCTGCTCTAAATTCAAATTGCTATTCTTAGAGAAATCATTCATCATCAAAATAGTTTTAATTTTTTTTTACCTTTCCCTCGTGTTTGTCATTTTCTATCCTCCGTCACAGCAGGTGCTGTATCTCGGTTATGTTTGTGTGTGCGAGGGGCACACGCGACAGATATGTACATGCACACGCTACCGTTCGCCTTATCGAGCCTTTCGCGACATAATCCCTGGAACAGCATGTGTCAGATCTGGAAGAGGAGGAGAAACACGGCTGGATTGGGGGCGGTGTGCACTGTCGCCCCGGATCTCAGAAGAAAGTGGCTTTTGTCCGCAAAGATGTAACCGGACCCCCCCTGCACTTGTGTGTCCGTCCAGCGTTTGCTCAGGGTACAAACACTGAGGGCATTGACGCGCATTGTCCCTCCCCAAACTGACGCAAGCCTTTGTGAGGCTCGGTTGAGCTGAAACGGCCGCAGTTAAACAAGCCGCCTTTTGTGCGAGGGCCTATCAGGTCGAGCGGAAGGCCCGGGGAGCTGGGCTGGGGAGTCGAGGGGAGCTTGAGTAACCGGCAGGTGTCCACGTCAGGCAAACGGTGATACGGAGAAGAGGAACCGCACACCTGAAGTGAAAAGGAGAATTCATCTCCTCCGTGCATTTTCTGGGGGGGGGGGGGGGGGGGGCGATCAGTGCTGTACAAAGCTGGCACGAAGGCATGTGCTATCACCATGGCGTGGGAAGAACCCAACGCAGAGTGCAGGGAGCTCTGCAAGCAAGGGGTAGGGGGTGCATATTTGGGAATGAGACAGTGAGCGGTCCGGCACACCCCACCTGGATCGTCTCCACCCCCTCTCCCTCCTTTCATCTCAGTGGCCCTTTGCCGCCCTCTACAGTGGTCAGCGCTAAACACGGGGCCTAGGTCGGGGGCGTGGACAAGGAGGGCGGTAAAGGGCAGGGAGCAAGAGGCAGAATTCTTCAAAGTCAGGTGGGCGATTAGGCAGCCAGTGTCTCCGCTGGGCGTCGGCGCACAGGAGCCCCCCGGCTCCGCCAAGAACTGTATCCATCACCGCACACATCAGGAGGCACCGTTCCCCTCTACGTCTCTGCCTCCGTCCGGGAGGGGGATGAAAAATGGCTGCCGTGGCAGAGCGGAGATGATCGCTGGAAGAAGAAGTAGCGAGGGAAAGGGAGAGGAGGGAAAGGACAGAGAGAAAAAACGGAGGGAGGTGTCTCGGTGGCTGCGGAGAGGAAGAGCGGGTGAGGGGTTGGTGGGGGAGGTGGTCTAGGAGGGGGGAGGTGAAACTGCAGGAAACTCTCTCCAGATTAGGTGAGGGTTAAGAGAATATTGATCTGTGTGCAGAGAACTGTTGATCTCTCTTAGCGCAGATGACAAATGGCAGGGAGCGGCGAAAGCAGCCGTCTCTCCAAGGACGAGCCTGCTCTCCATCTGGGAGGGGGATGGGGGGGGGAGTGCCGGGACCCTGCCGAATGTTGTGCAAATAACAAAGTGCAGGGAGGGGGCAGGGAGCAGAGGGTCGCAGGCCCAAGCGGGGCTGAGGCCCGGCCCCTTTGTCCAGTCAGACCAGCTGTGACCGGGTACAGGACACACCGTCACTGAGGGAACAGGAGTGAGAGAGGAGTGAGAAAAAGAGCTGCACTGAGAGGCTGTGTGAACACACATAGGAGTGAGCAGCACGTTACCATGGTAATTATCACACTTCATGGATTATGCCGTCAGGAGTGCTGTCATACCGATGTGTGGCCCAGTAGCTGCACTCACTGGCTGCATGAACTGATCGCTCCGGGCCTAGACCATTTGGCCCACAGAGAGTTACCTGGCTTCCTCTTACTCACGTGAGCCCATAACTATTTAGATGAAGTAATTACCATCTAAACAGAAGCAATTTAACCACACATCCTAGCGGTAGGCCTGTTGTATATTTGAAGAAAGCTAGGGAACCTGGTCAAATGTAGTCTTCAGGACTCAATTTGTGCATCTGTGGTCAGATTTTATGAATCTGATGATGAATAACCAGGCACTGCAGTGTATGAGGCAGTGAGTAACTTGCTGTTTGGGTTGCCCGAGTCTTTGTGACCAGAAACACTAGCATTGGCTAGTTACACTCAGTTCTTCTTGGACTGAATTACAAAACTATTCCCTTCTATACTAAACGCCTTAGGTAGGTATTGTTGTACATGCAAAAGCTGTAACAGACCCTCTCAAAAAGCCAAAAGGATGCTTTTTAATGAAGTCACAGCTCTTCTGAAAGTTGCGCTGCCGACTCAGGAACAGGTCGCCCTCCCTCTCTGCAGGCCTGCATCTCCAGGCCATTGCCGCTGACAGGAAGTCAGTGAACGGAGACCCGCATCCGCCAAGACCCCAGCACCCTCACGCAGGGGCCCAGCGTGTCGGCCGGCCAAACCGGCCAAAAACATCCCGCCCCCCCGCCGCTCCGCCTGGCTTGGAGGCACCGCACGCGGCGGAATCGCTTCTCGGATATCCCGCTGAATGTAAACCTCTGCGCCTTACCAAAATAAACCCTCCGTACACCCCCCCCAGCGCTCGCTCTTAACGCGCCCATTCATGGCCGGAGCGCCACAGCGGTTCTTCGGGGACATCGTCGGAAACGGACCCAGCGATGGAACAAAAAATAAGGGAACTGGAATCTCACACCAAAGAGATTCCGCTCTCGGCTGAAGCCCCCTGTTTCCTCACACATCCCAATTCAAGGTGGGCTGTTCTCCACTGTGCCGCTGCCGTTTAGCTTGTGGACAGGATCAGAACTTAAAACGGTGCTTTAATTTTTCCGGAAAGCTGTCAATAAATATTTGAGGTTATCCTCCAGATAAAGCGTTTCAATGGACGTGCTCATACACACACTGAGCTGATGAAGCTTGCAACGCTGGCAATCAGATGCTCGGTACGCCCAGCGCATCGCTCTCCCCAGGTTTTATCTTCACAAAGAGCCGTTGCAGGATCCTTTTAAGCAGAGGAGAACAGAGGACCGGAGAGAACAGAGGAGCAGAAATGAGTTTTTGCGTGCTGCCTGTTCTTGTTGAGGGCTGAGTTAGTTAAGATCTCCCCCCATTGTGTGATTTTTCTTGGGTCGCGTTTCATTAGCATCGGCCCGGCGTCTCGCTGGTGCTTTGATGGCCGAGGCCCGCTCTGCCTCCGCCTCTCATCGTCGGCTCCACATCAAACGGGCCGGCGTGGGCCTCCTGCTTGGGGGACGCGGGCCTCCCTCCCCGGGCCCTTGCGCCGCTCCCGTGGAAGCGCGCCTCGTTTCTTCCCTTTACGCTCCTCCCGGTCGTATGCTCTCTGATGTCACGTTTCATCTTCCGCGTGCGCACCACCCCCGCAGCTTCCCCCACCTCCCACGCCCTCCCCCACCATCTCTTCCCTCCACTGCCGACCCAACAGGCGGGGGTGGCGTGGTTCACCTCGCGTGCGACGGAGCCCTGGCGGCTACGATCTTCGCGCTCTGTGACAGACAGGCCACAAGAGACCCAGTCAGCTCTGCAAACGCTTGGTGGAACCAGGAAACCAGTCCCCCTTCCTGAGTTAGCAGCTTGTTCAGGTGTGCTGTAACTTTCACGTACCTGTCCGCAAAGACACGCTCACGTTAGTCTTATGAGCAGGGTCTCGTGCCACATATCCATGCAGGTAAAAGCATGTGGGCCTATACTGCAGGTGATTTTTGCAGTTTCAATCCTTAACAGTGTGAGTGAGTGACCAGGTCCTTAGCCTGGACCCCTTGTTGACTCCTTCTTTGCTTGCCCCAGCCATCTCTCTCTGTGAGCTCAGCAAATGCCCCCTGGGACCGTCTGGCTTTAGTGTGAAATTGCCATTGGAAAACCTTTTGGAAAACTTTTTGGAAAAGCTTCTTAAGCGACCAATGTGCACAGTGGTTTCCTGTGATCACATGTGCAAAGCTATGCATCACATGACCAACCCACGAACAGCAGGTCATGCTGATGGTCCTGTGGGTGTGCTTTGGACACTCCTTTCCTGATGTGTCATCTTATGGCCTTTTCTCTCATGCTTCCAGTTTTCAGACAGGCTAGTGGTTTGTGGTGTGCACATTTGAGAAACTGTGGAAAAAAACACAACCGAGCTGTAGTATAAGTGCCAATATGCATATTTATGGAGTCAGGTTCTTTCCTTGAATTTAAAATGCTTTGTAAATAGGATATATCTTTTCTTCGAATGCTCTGAAATAGGATTGTATTTTTCACCGAAACGATGACAGAAATCAATGCACAAAGGTTATGTCAATGTTTTAATTAAAGCCCAACTGCAATTACCTCGGTAAATCTTTCAAACAAAATACAATAACAAAGGAGATTTTGTGCACTAGAACCGTAACTTTTCCAATAACGGGGCAGAACTAAATCTTTTTTCTTTTTTGCCTAATGGATTGCTAATTTTTGAGAGAAGTTCTTTGTATAAGGTGAGTCTTTGTATTCTTACTGCGAGTGATACAGTGTTGTCTTACAGTTGGAAAGATAGACTGACCAATGGAGCATGTGCTTCTATATAGGTGTGTGTGTGTGTGCAAGCACTTTGTTTGTGTGAAGGTGCAGGGTTAAAAGTTAAAGGCAGGTGTACTGAATCCAAACAAGGCATGTGCCTTTCCAAGCAAGCTCCTGGTTTGGGCTCAAATGGGAACAACAAAAATGCCATCTCTGATTACAGCAATGTTCTGCCTTTTTCGGATGATTCCTGTCAAACTCTGGTACTGAAGGACCTTGGAGACCCCGCTCAACCACAAAGCCGTCTTTTCAGCGGTGCTGTGGTTCACGTTCATGCTGCGGTCAGCCCAGGAAATTTAGCTCCCTGTCAGATCGCGCTGACCCCCACATTGTGTAAATTAACCACGGTCAGGGGGTTAATTGTTTGTGAGGTGTTTGCTCGGGGTTCACGGGGGTCTTGTTTTGTGTTTGAGATGAACATGTCTTCCCCCCCTCCCGCCACCTCAAACAACAACACAACAGACAGTCTTGTGGTGTCATGGTCTCTTGTCTCTTTCATTTTTTACACAAGCTGTAACAACCTTCTTAACCTCCAGGCTGTCACGCTTTTGTGATCATAAATAAAATCTCAGCTTCTTCTGCAAAGCAATTCCAAAGTGTTGTGCAGCCAGAGTGACCGAGTGCCGGCCTCAAAACATCTGTGTTCTTGTCTTAGATTGAGGTGAACGAGGCAGATGCCAGCCTGTTCTTGCCAGTTCACAGCACACGGAGAGAGAAAGAGAGAAAGAGACAGAGAGGGGGTCAGTGGCCGTGCCATGCACCTATAACTTTTATTTACAGACCAACCCAACAGCCTGTTTCACTGTGGCAGGATTTACAGAGCTATTTAAACAGGTCGCAGAGGGAAATGTATGAGTGTGTGCGAAGAGTCAGGGGCCTACCGCTGCGAAGGAAGACACCACGTGCTTTATTGCACTCCTCCTTCTCTCTCTCCATCTCTTCCTCCTTCGTCTCTGTCTCCTTGCGCATTAATTTATCCAATTAACAATAGCCCTTCAGAGTTGTGTAATTTAGGACAGAACGCAGCAGTGGTGGACGTTATTAGCGGCGTTATCAATCAGACGCAGGCCGCAGCGAGAGCTCCCTGAAGCCTCCGCCACATCGCCGGGCCCGTATTTACGGCCACGGATCCGGACCGCGCCAACGGCGGAGCAGGGCCCTCGAATAATAAAATAAATCAAAACATAAGAGTTTTGTCTCTCTGCAATTTCCTCCCCGGCCTCTGAATATGAAACCAGATGTTTCCGGCATGCAAGAGATGCTTTTCATGTAATCCCCCCCCCCTTCCCTTCCCCTCCCCTCCCATACTTTTAAAATAAATGTGTCCTTTCAAAAAAACAGACAGGAATCGAAGTTTATGAGAAGTGAGTTTTCGCCGAGGGTAGCGGTCTGTTTCGCATTGGTAGAGCCGCGCTGGGAGCCTCTGGTCATTCCGCAGACTGTGCCCACCCTCCCGGCCTATCTCTCCTCCCCATCTTTGCTCTCTGGCGAGCTTCACAGCGACGCATGTAGGTCAAGGCAATTCAGGTGCGCTTCTTCCCTTCCCTCTCCGATCTAATTGGGGGTGCCAAAGGTGAGAGGAGTAACAGGGAGAAAGACACCGTCGCCACAGTCTGAGCAGCGACCTATATTTCCAACTGGTGAGAGCCACCGCTGATATTTCGTTTTGTGGGGACGAATGGATCCTTCACAACGCCCCTATCCTCCCACGTTCAAATGAGCAGCAGTTAAACTGCAAATATGAGGTAGTCTCATTGGAACTTAAAACCAGTTTTGAGTGTGAAGGGTAGCGGTCAATAAAAACGACTACCCTCTCTGTGCTGCGTACTACTGCCAAGTGAGGCCTTATAAAGACAGGCAAGGAATGTTCCTCTGAAGGAATGTGCCTTACCCCGTGAGTAGCAAGGCAGCTCAAAAAATAGATGCGTTCATGTATTTTTGGTGTTGGGCTGTAGTGCCAGTTGGTTTCTGTTGAGCCTGTTTTGCCGAGACCAGGACCCCCCAGTGAGGCACTGAGACACTTCAGTTTCTGGTCCCTGCCAGCGCCATTGCGTCCTCCTGAGCGCTACGACACCCGGGAATGACTGTTCTGGTTTCCCACGGTTATGGGCCTGAAGGTCAGAGGCAATCGCGTCTGACGTAGCGGATGTGGGAGAAAACGTCGCGTGTGCACTCATTAGTGCTAACGAGGACCCGCTGTGCGCTCTCAGTCTGGGCACAGAAACCATGTTCATTTCATCCCTCTATGGAGAAAAGCTCAGCCAAATATTGATACAGAATAATGAAAATATTGAATTTTTAGGCTGTTAGCTGAAAGAGTGTTGAGCCCATTTGATTTCTGTATGAAATATAAGAACACTTGTTATAGTATGTTTTCAAGAATGATCCCACATTCTCACGTCAGTATAACAACTACTTAAAGTTCCAAACAAAGGCCCCTGATCCCAGGAGATCAACGCATTGGCTTCTGAACAGTTGTCTCTGTTGTATGTGTGTGTGTGTGTGTGTGTGTATGTGTGTGCGTGTGTGAGTGTTTCTGCAGTCACTGAGAGAGGGCTGTGTGTGTGTGTGTGTGTGTGTGTGAGTGTATGTGTGTATGTTTTTGCAGCCTGTAAAGCCAGCGTTAAGAGGCATGCTTCACAGAACTGGGGATCTGTGTGTCGAAAAACAGACTGAAGAGAGGTTCATATCTTTTGGAACAAAAAAGAAAAAAATAATCCTTTCTACTAAGGCCCATTTCCCATCTGCTGCGGTCCGCGCTGCACTTCCTGCAGTAATGACTGTTGTGTGCATTTACATGACAGCATGTCAGACGGCCTCGTGCTGGTACAGGCCTCTTACCTTAATTGGTGAAGTCTCTGAGGAGCGTCCGTGTTGCGTGGATGCTGGGATGTCGGCTGCTGCTCCCTGTCTGCGCCCACCGCCCCGCACCATCCATTTCCCATCAGCCCCCGCAAGCAGAGAGACTCCCTCTGAACCAGCACGGAGAAAAGGACCAGAGAGACACAGCATTCCAGGTCCTCTATTAATCACCCTCCCCTAAACACTGTTTCAGTTCATTCACTTTTCTTTCTCTCTCACACACACATACAGAGGCCACTGACACACACACACACACACACACACACACACACACAAACACACAAATAAAACACAAACAGACACATTAATACCGAATGAATGAAATACTGAATGAAAATCATGGCTTGTGGAATAAATAAGAGCCCTGACCCTCATGATCAGCTGACCAACACCCTACCCCGCCTCCATTACTGTTCATGCTATATCTTGCTGACCATGTTATAACAGTCGAAAGGACTGATATTAACGGGGTAAGCAAATACTTGATTTATGGTCAGTCAGCTTCTACTAAGATGCACTTACATTTGAAACAACTACATGTTACTCTTACATATGATTACATGCTTATTGACTGTAATTCAGTTCTTGACACTTTGAATACAGATATTATACACCTGCCAGGACACTAAGGATAAATCTTGGTGAAAATGTAGATAAAATATCATCAATTAAAGTCAAGGATCTTTGACAGAAGTTCTGACAGATGAAAAAAATATCAACAGAAGTGTTTAAGATCAGGTTTTTCTGAATGCGTTGTCTTTTACTGGTGTGTAGCTATCTCAATCGATTGTCACTTTCCGCCTATCAGTCCCACAGTTCTCAGCTGACAAACAGCGTGGGAAACGTGATCCCGTGTGCTTCTCGGTGGCCAGATCTGCGCGGTGGTCCCGCGCTGGGTCGGCTGCTGCCAGCCCATCAGTTCCCTCCCCAAGCAACCGGCTACGCGAGGTCCTTCCGACGCAGGATAATCCAACCTTAGAGGTGTTCTGCAGGCCGCCGCCTGGGACCCCCAAATAGGTCACTTAAGCGGGCTTAGCAGCGCGGTCTGCTCCACCCTGCCCCGTCGGGGGAGAGAGCAGCGGTAATTGGTAGCTCCAGCCCGGAGGTTATCGGAAAGCGAGGAAAAGGAGCCGGCCACCTAATCGCCCAGGACAGCGGCGCTCCCGGCAAAGCCGTCCGCACGGCGGTTCATTAGCGAAAGCGGCGACCGCCCCGCCGCCGCAGAGAGCCCCAGCCTAGAAAAGCAGGCCGTCCTTCACCCCTCCCCCCCGCACGCACCTCTGTCTTATTCCCTCTGTTTTCCTCTCTTCCTCTCTCTTTCATTTCTGCACTGTTACATTCCCTCCATCTCCAGTACAAAGGAAGGGGTGATATTAATAGCCATCTATAAAAAACGTGCTCGGCATTAGGCTAATCTGTCACCCGTTTCGGTTTTCTTTCCCCTCGAGCGGGAGGCAGCAGAGGAGGCCAACGTGACGGAGGGTTGACAGTGGGACCTGCTGGCGCAGGGCTCCGGAGCGGCCGTCCCCGTGAGGGGCGGTGGGGGGTGCGGTGAGGGGAAAGTCCCAGAGGGGCTGATTAATTCCTGTCGCCGCGGCCGCCGGGGGAAGCGCGGGGTTAGCGGCGTCACCGGGAGGCGCCCATTACTGCTCCGCCACCAGAGCCCCGTCTAATCAGCTCCAGCGCCACCCGCTCCCAGGGACCGGGAATCTTCACGGGGCCTGCTCCCATTGGCTGAGCTCCGGGCTGTAAATAGAGGGGAGGCGAGGGAGAGCTGGAGAGGGGTGGGCGAGTGTGTGTGTGCTGGCAGGAAGGGGGGGGGGGGGTTTGCTTCTCAAATCAAATGGCTGTTAAGAGCTTTTTAAAGCCCTCCCCCTCCCCAGATGTGCACCCCCCCTCAGTATAGTTTTACTTTCATTTGATGTGCAGGAGCAAAACTTCCTACATTGACCCCAAACATGTGGTACAAGGTGGGGCTACGTCATTACCAAGATGCTCCGGACAGGAACAGAAACTTGCAGGGTGGCAGCTAGATGTGCTACAGGGACATTACAGGGCCTATATAAGGGCCCATGAGTAAAAACAGACAGTTCGTGTTGCATTACTTGCATCACTTCCTTTTGAAAGTAAGCACAACCCTTCTCCATTAGCTTATAATATCAGGCATAGGAGAAATTCGCAGAGCCTCCCTCTTTAGCACAAAACACATCTTGACCATGAGACCCAGGACTGACTTAGCCTTTGGATAAATGGCCACATAGCAATGCCCCCATCACCACAAAGCTGGAAGCATTCTAGGGAGAGGGAAGTAAACACAGACGGCTAGGAAGCACTCCCTTCCACTTACTGTTTAGCAGTAAGAAGATGCTGCTTTGGTGATTCAGTGAGGAAATCATCCCAGAGCTGAATTAGGAAACAGCGAAAAAAGGCCCACTGTGTGCTCCACTTAATCTCATGATGAACAAATGTCAGAGGTGTGGGAACATATGCATTTCTTAGTAAAGGTGCCAGTGCAGGGTTCATTCCCTTTCATCTGCAGATGCAACCAGGGGAGCTGTCGTCCAGGGGTGGTGCTTCACACACTGCTGGCCACACCTCTGCCAAGACCAGTGACAAATCAGCCACATATAGACACATATAGACTCATATAGACTCCCTTGTTAGAGGCTTATAAAAGACCTCACACACCTGTGCTGGGTATATGGGAAGTTAGGGAAAGCACCAGTGTTGCAGAGTGGAAAATGCTTGGATGAAGGAAATTTTCTGCTTGACCTTTTTTTTGTGGATGACTACTTGCTCTGTGTTTTGACCTACACCTGTTCTTCAACTACTCTTTCACCTGTTCCCTCTTTGCGTTTCCGGTAAGCAGCATAGTTGCCTGGACTGACCCTTATATTAGGCTTCAATGAGCTAGTTTTATTTCTTTTGTCTTGTCTTTCTTTGCTTTGTCAGGGCTGTATAGGGCTATTTTCTTTTCTTTGTTTTCTTTTTGCAGTCCAACCCAGTGCTTTTCCTGGGGGCCCATATTTGCTCTGTTGTCTGCATTTTATTGTACATGCCATGCCTTTCCCCGTGGCTTACCACCTGTGAGGTGACAGAGGGAGAAATTCACAATGTCAATGTGCATCTGGTGATTGTATGTGACATCACTGAGTTGCATTCCATCACAGGGGACACCATTCATTAACTCCGCCCACTGTTATGGGACCAGAAATGCTGTGATTCGTTGCTGCTCAGCAGGCAGCTCTAACATTTTGCTTAAATCATCCTGTTGTTGATACCCAAGGTTTCCTCTGCTTCTTACTTATTGTTCATTTATTTAACTGGCAGGAGCTTGATGGGTTAATATGGCTTGATATGCTAAATACATATCACAGGAGCAACTAGGACAACAATGACATGGCTATGGAACAAGCATAATTACAGCACACAGGCACCAGGCTGGGAAACAGTGTTAGGCAGCACTGCCACTTTACAAAAGGCACACACAATGTAATTGGAAATTACTAATCATTTGATTAATCATTAATTAACTAATTCATCATTTGAGATATGGTTCTTAAAGACGTGTTAAAATACACAGTAATTTTAATGGTGTCAGATCTTTAGATAAGACCGAAAAAAAAAACCTGTTGACACATACCGTAGTGATGATTGGTCATTTGAAAATAAAATGACATGAAAGACATTGTGAATAAATACAATAATCACATGCGTTGGTCACACTGGTCCTGTGTTAGTGGTCAGTCCTAAAGTGCAGTGGAGAGATATGCAGAATCAATGATTCGAGTTATTTACCCATTTTTATTTATTTATAAGGTCATTATTATTTATTTTATAATATATAATTTTTATTATATATCTTTAAGTATGTTTGTAACATAATTAATCATAAAAAATCATAATGAACATGTTCTTCATATACTACTACTACTAATCTGTAACGGCTGCAGCAGAGCCCCACCAGGATGTGAGTGTTTCCTCTAGGGTGTGCGCAGCCTGGCAGGAGAGAGAGGCAAACAGGTGCCTCTGTATGCCATGACTGAGGTTCACAGATAGTGTGCTTGTGACTGAGAGAGAGAGGAGGGGAGGGCCAACACATTAACACCGCTTCTGACATATCACCTCTTTCCTAGAGGGAGATAAATAGGCTAGGTAGTGCAGCATGACCATGCACATATGCGCTGGTGTGTGTGTGTGTGTGTCTGTGTGTGTCTTAGTGTTTAGTATACACACATGTGTGTGTATGTATGTATGTATGTATGTATGTGTGTGTGCGCGTGCACGTGTGCAGTACCTTTTATGCATGTGTTTATTCGTGCATCATGTGCATATATTTGACCTTGCGGTCTTGGTTAGACCTAGTGCTGCAGAGAGCAGTGTGCTGGAAGATGCCGGAGCCAGGGCCATCTGCATTCCCTTCCACACCACCCCACATCCCTCTCGCTACCATTCTCCCAGACTCAATCCCTCTCTCAGCCCTCCTTCAGTCTGAAAAACGCTCTCAGAAAGGTCATGAATAATACATATTAAGCACTGTACTAAAGGCCGTAACTGAACTGTTAAAATATTGATCTTGCCCAATCATAATAAAGCGAAATTACCAAGAGCGATCCATCATTATAAAAGCTCCGTGCCCGCTCATGTAGGATTCTGAGTGCACTCGCTCTCTCCGCCGCCGTAGCGCTACGTCAAGGCTCGATAATAATAAAGACTGTATCACCAATAATACCTGCCAAAGGATATCTGTCCGCTGTCACCTAAATTAAGCGACTGGAAACACGTTACCCATAGCGTTCTTTAAAGACGTTGTGGATTGCTCTTTATCCAGCGCTCTCCAAAAATTTGGTAGATATGAAGTTTGCGTGTGTGTGTGCGGTAGATATATACATACATATATATATATATATATATATATATATATATATATATATATATATATATATATAAATAACAAAGCAGCAGGTATTTCTGTTGTTTCAGTCTCAAATTGTTGTTGCGCGTGGTCATTAATTCCCCCTAAAGGTGAGGCTGCATTACCGCACGCCCAACGCGGCGGAATCCGCACGCGTCTAATGAGTTTTTAAATATTAAAACTGGTGCACGTTGTCACCGTCGTGAGCTCTTAATTTGCCAAGCAATTAAGTCAGGACCCTCATTCATCAGCCCGTGTTCATTTGCAGGAAACCTCGTCACTTTTTATTAATTGATGCCGTAGAAATAGTGAGGCGAAATTAATGTGCGCTCACCGGAGGTCACGCTGGCAGTCGTAGGTAGCTATCGCCGAACGGGACGTGAGATGAATTGTAAGCGCAGCTCGCCGATTACACCTGAGATAGCAGCAGACATTAGCCGGAGCACTGGGGATGGTCTTGAGCTGAAAATGATAAAACGGGAGAGAGGGGAAACGCCGCCGCGTTGCTTCTGGTGACCATCTGTTTTCTGTGGAAATTGATCTGAACGTCACTCGGAATTATCGGACTATTATAACGGCAACCTTTGCGCTTTCCGCTTTTTTATGTTTGCGTTTCTCTCTCTTTCTCGTGTTTTGAAACTTCTCCTAAATTTGGGATGAGTATTTCAGGTGCGCAACGGCCTTTTGTCAGGAGCAGTTCTAGATATGAGCAGATATAGTGTGTCTACAGCCATATGGGTGTGTGTGTGTGTACGTGTAAGCATATGAGTGTGTTCATGTATGCATTTGTTTGTGTTTTGTACATGGTATAGTAGAACCCTAATGGGGAAAAAGCCTCTTTTAAATGCCATTCTGTTTGTAATGAGGCTAGGTTCCTTGGGTAGACCACACAGGTTCCATGTCCAGAGGTGATAAGTAACAGACCACAGCCCAGTCCTAATCTTGCTGTTACCCTGCACTGACTGGAGCAAGAGGCTTAAACATGGCACTAATATTATCAGGCAAACACATTCCACAGCAACAGTACCATTCTAACTCTAACAAAACGTAACTTCAACATTTAAATTCAACTCTACAACACAGCTGGATCTCAGTCCTGTTCCTGGTGACTTGATGTGACTCACCTTCCCGTTGAAAGAAGAGTCAAAGATTTACATCAGACACTGCCTCCCCCCCCCCCCCAAAACGACCCTTTGCCATGCCAGAGAAAAGCAAGCAAACAAACAAACAGAAAAGCCCACACGCTTTTGGCAAACGGCGCTCTGGATCTTGAAAAAAAAGGCTTTGGGGTTGTGGGGGGAGAGAGATGAGATGAAGCAACAAAAGCGATATATCTATCTGAGGTCCTTTCGGATGAAGCGGTGCGCTGGGGCCTAAACAGCAATGGCTGAGACGCTCCCGACCCCTGACCCCCGGCGGTATGACTAACTTTGATGGGGCTCAGCCAAGTGGTTCTGCAGTACCCCGCGAGCGCGCTAATACGCCCCCATCCCTCATCCCGACAGTCAGCAGAGGCAGGGGAGGGGCCAGGCCGAGGCGCTCCGTCTCCCGCCGGCAGCGGGTAATAGATTGCCCTCTCCTCCGCGCCGCAGACAAATTTCTCTCTCGCTCGCTCTCTCCCAGCCTTCCTCCCCTTTTCTGGCTCTCTCCTTTTCCTCCCGCCCAGACGGTTCAGAGGGCGGGTGCTCAGAGGCTGGTGCCCGCCAAGTTTGGACCGGCGCCGGAGGGGTGTGTCCTGTTTGGGTCGGACGCAGGTTCTGCGGGTAATTAAGTTGGGGGGGGGGGGTTGAGGACTCTGCATGACCTGTAGTGGAGGGTGGGAGGTGGGGTAGTGGGTTTTGGGTGAGGTTTCCCCTGTAAAGGCAGGTACACTGGTGTCAGAGAATATTGTGATCAAAGCTTCCCTCCCCGATCTCTAACGACCCAGTCAGCTCTCCTTCCTCCTTCCCCCACTGGCGGTCCC
This sequence comes from Megalops cyprinoides, assembly GCF_013368585.1. Classification (NCBI taxonomy): domain Eukaryota; kingdom Metazoa; phylum Chordata; class Actinopteri; order Elopiformes; family Megalopidae; genus Megalops; species Megalops cyprinoides. The sequence goes on from NC_050593.1 coordinate 7,005,085, forward strand.
CGCTCATTACGGAATGCCACCAAGTTCCTGAGAACCCCCCCCATTCCCCGAATGCTGCCACACCACACTGCTGCTTCCTCTATGTAATTGCACAATTAGCGGCGGAGCCCAGGTTTCATACATCACAGAGGGACGGCCCTCGTATCAAAGAGTGGCCTATCGTTGCTGCGGCTCGGAGACGACCGGCGGGGGTGGCCTTCGGAAAAACAGCAGCCGATTTATCACAATCTGTTTTTCCCTCCACCACCCACCTCTCACCCCTCTCCCTGACCCCCCCAGCCTGACCTTGTGTTCTGTTGTTCTGGGGGACCAATTTGCTGGCTGTTACTCATGGAATCCCTGTTGCTGCTTGCAATGATACACACACACTCAAGCGCCCACACAACTGCACACACACACACACACACACACACACACACACACACACACACACACACACACACATACACACACACACTAGCACACATTTGATTCCACAGTTGATTGTGACTTTTACCACTTCATCTCTCTCTCTCTCTCTCTCTCTCTCTCAGCCCCAGCAAAATCCACTCATCTATATGCCAGGGGTAAATGGCATTCATTTGTTAGGTGGTCAGCTGTATAAAGCTGGTAATTCCTGCAGTCCAGTTCCATGTGCAGTCTGATGTAGCTGTCATAAGTCCTGCTCTAAGCGGGTGGGGAAAATCCCCTCTCATTCCGCTCTGTGGCTTTCTTCTCCTGTCACCCACCGGTCACCTGCCTGTCACCCCTGACTCCAGGATGCCACAGTGAAGATTTATGACACTTGGCTACTCACTTGTACATCCCCTTCTTCCCCTTTCCCTTCTCTTCTCCTTCTCCCTCTCTCAGGCTGGACTATCACCCTGGGCAAAAGCTGGGGGTCCTTGCCATGGTAACCAACAGTTACATTGTGGCTCCTTCCATTCCAGTATGATTTTAGCCACTTATACGCTCCCTGTTACACTGTGGCTCCTCTTGTTCCAGTATGATCATATCCCCTCCTTCATCCCCTGTTACACTGTAGCCCCTCCTATTTCAGTATGACCATATCCCCTCCTAATCTCCCTGTTAAACTGTGGGTCCTCCCATTTCCACGGTCAGCCTCTTTCAGGTTTTCAGTCATAAGAGCTGTTCAAATCAACGCCTGATTCATATTTTACCACATCTTCATTTTGTCTTTTGTGCCTGTTTTTGTTTAGGGTGTCCATGAGACCTCTAAAGGACATGGTAAGGAGCTGAGGTTCCATGCCCTGCAGCACATATCCCAGAATCCTCCCCGTTACCCATGTGCTTCATTAGGAACTGATATTAATCAGTAGGTCCACCACTGGACAATCACTCACGCCACTTCTCCTGTAGTAAATACATGAATAAATGTTTTGTTTACTCCTTCTTGACAGCTATTCGATCAAGTTGGGTCATTTGAATTCAGAGAACCTACACAGGTTATCTTCTGTATGCAGAAAAAAGTAGCTGTAACAGCAATGGTAATGGTAATGGCAATAATTATGAAGAGCGATAGTGCATCGGGCCCATCTTGACTGACTTTGTCAATCATATGTTCCTTTAGTTAAACACTTGGTGAATACCAAGCAAATGATAATGCACAAAATGTGTACACTCATAACTACATTTACACGCACATATGCAATTACACAAAGAGCCCAGGTACACAAACATACACAGCAGATGCACACATACATATAGACATGAGTGTGTACAAACACACGTAGCTCATACACACTAGCATACAGACACACAGATATGGGTGTGCATTTGTGATGAATGTGTATTGGTCAGAGGATGAGCATGGCTGTGTTCACAGTCCCTATTCTAACCGTTCTCCTTTTGAGTAACGCTGCCGACTACAGAAAGTGCAGAGGTGCAGAGTATCTGCAGGGAGCAGAGACTGAAATGGTCACATGACTGGGTGTGACCTCAGGCGGGGCGGGGCCAGGGCAGAGGGGGAGGTGTTTTGAGTGTCAACAGGCCACTCGACAGTTGCTGCTCTGCAACTCATTTGCAGTCACGAGACAGCCTCCTCTTAGCGGAGAATGCTCTCTGATTACCCACAATGCTCTATCCTTGCTACTGATGGCTGTAATGGCTCAGGAGAGGAGCAGCACCTGCAGAATCCTGAGATAAAAGGTGGAGAATTATCAGGGGGGATGTCGGGGGGGGTGGGCAATGAGGTCAGGCCATACCCAACCAATCAGGTTAGCTCCCAGTTTCCTCTGAGAGGGGGCTGGGTGTTGCCACATGTCATTTCTTGTGATGGACTAAAAGAAACACCTCCGGGGGTGTGTGATTAGAGGTGGCCCTTTTTTGGCATCTGCAAAAAGGCAGTGTTAAAACGCTAGATAGATGCTGACGGGGTGCCTTCAACGCTTGCGCACAGTGCGAAGTACAGAAAAAAAGAAACAAACAATGCACCACCCAGGAGGGTACAGACGAAAAAAAAAAGGAGAGAAGCCTGCCCCATGAACAAAAACACGTGTGGTGGCCTGGGAGCACACTTCACATGGTGGCACTGTGACTTTAGTTACACTTTCTGAAAACTGTTCACTGCTCCAAGCTCAGAACGTCCTCGCTGCATAAATATGTACACTTGCGACAACCACGAGACACCCCCTCATCTTGTCATGAAGGCATCAAAGAAAAATGGATGGTACTGGTACCATTTAAGGAAAACCTGGTTAGTTTGAACCACGGTACGCCTATAAGATTTAGATGCACATTGGTACTCAAGCTACTTAGGCCTTTGTATTGATGCACAATAAGTAGGAGTACACGTGTGAAGAACACTTTATGCTTATACCAAGTAGCATCTTTTTGCAATCAATATCTATAAGCTTTGAGTACTGAATAGATGCAAAATTTAAAACTGTAAGAGTTTCTGCCCTCTGGTTTTGCTCAGAGGTGACTCACAACACTTACTTAATCTGAGTCCAAGCCTGAGTCCTGGAGAAACATACAACAGACTTCTTATGACCCTCACACCCCAAAAATGCCCTTCCTTTCCAGGCTTGTAGGCCACACCTTCTCGCTACAACGCGTCATTTCAGCAACCATGGCTTCCATTCTACAAACCTGGGACACCTGCATGAGCAGGGAAAAGATATGTAATAAAATGGCCTGTTCATTAAACTTCAGTGTGTGCTTGGGTATGTGCTCGCACGTGGGACTTGCTTTCTCTTCCCCATTTTACCTGATTTTCTGGATGCGTGGATTGTTGCCACAGAACCCAGATGCACAGTGGTTCCGTAGCCAACGATCCTCGCCGGCCCTGCCAATAACACAAGCCCCATCGGCAGGTAAACTGTCTGCGCAGGCTTAGCAAAGGTTCCTCTCGTGGTGGCGGTAATGCCTCGGCGTGCTTGTTAAACAGCCTCTTGTTTTGATTTCCTGTGAGATTCTTGGCACTATTGCTGTGGCAGCGCATTAAAAGGGACATCTGAACAGCCATTATTCGCTCCCTGGCCAACACAACGTTTGACTAACTTTTGAGGACTTCCAAGGGCTGCCGACTTGTTATTTTTGTTCCAGCTCCCCCTCCTGCCGATATTAAGTGGGCAGCTACCTGCTGAACAGCCAGGTCACATCAGGAGAGTGGACTGTTCCATTTACATTACACACAGGGGTGTCCTTAGAGTACATATTTTGAAAATACTTAAAAGATATGGAAAAAAACACATTCCAAGCAACTGTTACAAAGGCGTAATTATAGTTTTTGCTTACAGAATGTAATTAATAGGTAATAAATGCGTAATTCATGCAATCCAAATAAAATATTACTAAAAATGGCAAAGAAACAAAAAATTGGTCATAAACATGAATACAGTTTGTATGTAGATCACCTACCAATATATTTTCGTTCCAGTAAAAATGTAGTATTTCATGTATTGTGTTGTTTTATGGGTATTTGTTGAATACACTTGTCCACTTTATTTTCAACATGGGAATTAGAATGGATGCCTCATCATTGCAGTGGCAGGATTCAAACAGCAGGGGCGCTGCTGTGTGTCTGACCACAAAAAATCAGATCCCCTTCTCTGGTGTTTCTGGGTGACCTGACTGGGTGACACCATTTAAACACCCCAGCCTGGAGAGCGGAGCTCTCCCGGCTTAGTGACGGGACCGGAATTTTAATGAGTCTCCCTCCTCTGGCTGGCTCCACGCGGAACGCACCTGCACTCTGCGAAGGCACACGCTGCCTGGAGGCCGACGCCCGCAAGCTTTCGCAGGCAGAATAAAAAACCCAGAGCTCTAAGCACCCGGTATGAGGAGGCCACGCGTGAGCCGTAAACAGCGCCCCCATGTGACCGCGCTCCCGGCAAGCCCGCGGCCGAGGACGTGACGCGGCGGATAATTGAAATGTATTCGCAATTACGCAAAGCACAATAAACACAGTCTTCGCGTTTCTTTCATTAATAACTCCTTGGCCCACGCCCGGCGATCCCGACGCCGCTCTTACAAGCAGGCTCGAGGTCGATGCGCGGTAATAGCCGGGGAAGTTAATGTAGCTTGAACGGAGGGCCCTAATTGTCCCCTGTTGCTGTCATATTTGTCTACTCCGACCGTCTTAAATACCGCCGCGATTAATTAGCCCAGTGTACGTATTGCGAACGCTATCTCCGCGCTGTGACTGGGCAAACTGAAGCAGGGAGAGAGGAAGATGCTTCTGCTTTTTTTTCCCCTTCCCTCCATTTCAAACGTGGTTTTTCAATCTGGCACTTCCTGGAAAGCTGTTTAACCAGAAGATTTAACGTGTCAGAGCGAGCGAGCCTGGCTCTCCGGCAGATAGCTATTCACATTTTAATTAAAGATTAAGGGCCCGGTATGTTACGTTGCAATTTGTCATACATGGCTTGTTAAAGAGAGTGCTCATGGGGGAATCCCCCTCGGCATCTTGCAGTCGTCCAGAGAGACTGAAAACGGGCAAGTGGCAGGATTATTCCTACAAGAGGGTATGTGTGTGTACTGTATGTACTGTGCAAGTGTGTGTGTGTGTGTGTGTGTGTGTGTGTGTGTGTGTGTAAATGGGTAAGTGAGTACATGAGGGGGGTCCAATTGCACACAGCTCTGGAGCAGGGATGGGGAAACGAGTCTTCATTAATCCCACATCGGCTGGAGGTGACATGTGCGATGACTCGCCAGGTTGTACCAATCACTGTGATTTGCTCACTTTGATTTCAAAGTTGGTGATTGACAGCACATGGTAGCTCCTCCCACCTATTTCACTGTGTTTCACTGTGTGCAGTCCAGTACAGACAGTGTGTTTGCTCAGGCAGTGTTATGCATCCCCTGTTTGTCTCTCGGAATGTGGACACCACTCACAACCACTTACAGCTGTCACTTACAGGCCTATTTCCCATCATGCACTTCACCAAACCCCACTCCAGTGCAATGTTTATGTTCCTCCCCACCCCACACCGGGCTGTAATCCCGCCCTCCCTGCCTGACTGGGGAGGCTAATGACGGTGTGTGGGAAAGGCAGGTGTGTCGCATTATCCCGGCTTCCACGGGCAGTGCGAATTAGCTGGCCGGTGCATCGCGGCTGGTGTGGGGGAGGGGGGGGGGCACTGCTCCTGATTGCATGCTGGAGCATCAGCGTCAGGTGCACGCAATCAGAGCGGCATGGAAGAAGCGAGGCCCCGGCGTATTATCTCCTCACCTGCGCCAACAAACGAGCGAAAGCGCACACTCTCTCTGAGAGAGGCGAGGAAGTCCGTGGGCCAGCACATGCATCGGCGGGGAAAGGAGATGGGCGCTCTCTGGATGTCATGCAGCCCCTACGAATGCTCTGAATAATGCACACAGGTTTGCAGCGGTGCAGCAAATGCGATGGACAGGTGCATGAAAATTGTCCTCTATGCTCTGCACCCTATCCAGCCACAGAGGAGAGTGTGGTGTGTGTGTGTGTTGGTATGATATACTTAGTCCAGTGTGTACGTGGATGTGTGAGCATGCCAATATGAGCAGTTTGTTTGTGTGTTTTATATGATATTTTGAATAAAATAGGCGCATTTGTAAGACTGCATTCTACTGATTAACATTGCTATTAAGCTGTATTTGACTTTGGCCCTGACTTCTTTGTCCTTATAAATTAATGGGGACTTTCAAGCCCACACAGTATTGTTTCCCTCCCTAGTAACTCATTGGTCAAAGCCCTTGTCTATCATTTAATCTTAGCCAATGAGGACCTGGCTCTATTCTGCTCAGGGTAACTGGACTGTCCTATGACTTTGCAGAGGCGAACCACATCGGTGAGTGGCAAGTGCAGAAGTGGCCTTATGTTCCAAGTGCTTGTGCACCTGCTATGGATCTGGAGCCATCCAGGCACAGCCACAGGGGTCAAAGGTCAAGTCCCCAGTGCTCTGGCTGCTACCCCACAATGTGACCATGGGTGCAATTAATGTGTTTCAAAAAAGGGTCAGCTGATCTTAAACTCTTAAACACCTAGAAATACCCTCGTGCTTTTGATTGCCGTGTCCACATTCTTTGTGACCCTCTCCTGATCCCGCTGCCTTGGATAAAGGACAACCTGGCAGTTCAACCCGCTCTCCACGTGTGCCACCAGAAATATGTCCTAGCAACACAAAAGAACAGCACAAACTCAAACGGCTACTTCAACTCACTGTCTCCGCCATTTCATCTGCGGAGATTCTTGAGTTACATTTGGCCTACAACAAACAAAAAAGACAACTGCACAACAGCCAAATGGATCTAATCTGAATTAAATGTGCTCCTGATGTTGATTTGATTATGTTTGTAAAAAACTCATTCAGCTAACAGTGCTTTAATATCTCGTGATGGACAAAAGACCCGACCTCCGCGTTCATAAGTTTGTTTGTTTGGACAGTCTGCGCATGCATATATCTCTCCTGTCCAGAACAGAACGTGGGCAGGCACTGGGACCACAGAGACCAACAGCAGTGTGTGTGTGTGTGAGACTGGAATTGCCCCCTAATGCCTACATTAACGTCAAGTGAGACGTGTAGAGGATGCATCCGAAACCTCTTTCCTCCCACTCAAAAAGCACTTTTGGGCGGGGGGGGGGGGTGAGGTGTTTACTTCTTCGTCCTGAATGAGTTCCCAAAGCTTCCTGGCCCGTGTGTTTTTTTTTTTTTTCACGCCATCCCAGCACTGGGTCCTCTGAGTGCAATTAAACAGGCAGTTAGAGTCTTGCAGCCAGCTACATGGGGGGACGCAATGTGGCATGACGGTTTGAGATAAACAAAGCCCAGGCAGAGAGTGTGTATCGCTGTTGCGCGGGGAGTCGTTTGCAAGGCTTTACAACGTCAACGCATAAACTCCCTCATTTGCAGCGAGTTCTGGCTCCCCTTCCAATGTCATGAGGTTCCAGTTATGGAAGGCTGGGAGTCCCTTAGTAAAACAGGAAGTCGATTTGTTACAGTATGATAAATACGATGGCTCTAGATGGGGCAATGAGTAATGGTGATGTTATTGAAAATAAAAAAAAACAATACCTTTATATTGCTGAAGATTCAAACTTTCATTCAAAGATCTCAAACTGTAAAATATATATTCCTCAGGGGGATAAAGGAAATAACCATGTAAGTATTTGGTTATTGTATGTGCTTAGACATTAGTTACTACATGAAATTTAACAATTGTGATTATTGTTACTTTCCAGCAATTAGCTGCTTACACCACTACACAGATATGTACCCAGCTTAAGCATACTCCTGGACTGAGAGTCACTTTGCATGGAATTGTCCATTCAAAACTATATACAGACCAGGGGCAGGCTTAATCTAGCCCTGGGAAATGTACTAAACAATGCAAAAGTCATTCCCAAATGGTCACTCCAATCCAAAAAAAATGCTCTTCCATTGGCAAAGTGTGTATATCAGGGAAAAAAAGTAGCATAACTATGATCTATATCCATAATATCCAAACATTTACAACTCACAATGCATAAAAACCTATATAAATAAATATATGTAAATGTAAAGTAAAGTGTAAAGTGCTCCTTGTTGTTTGTGGACTTATTTTGAGTTGTAACAATATTTAGATCAGGAATGTTCATATTTATAAAATCCCAGAAAGCATTTGGACACGTGGCAATTCCTTGGTTTCTTCTGTTTCTCATGACATCAAAATGCATTGCTTTCCATCAAATGGACCTACATTTTTGTGGGAAACAGACAATTGTCTTCACACAATAATAATGTGAGACTCCTTGTCAAGAGGAAAGAGAAGAATGACCATGATGTGGGACTGTCACACTTGTTGTACTCTGTTGGAAGATCAAACTCATTTCACATACTTATGCAAAAGCAGTTAGAAAACATATCTGTACATTTAGGCCTGAACGAGTTAAAAGGACCCTTCCATTTTTAAATGTACAAGAACATTTGGGCTTATTTATCAAGCTTATCCACCTTGGTAAATGTTCCACCTGCCTTTTTAAACTAACAATATGAAAGAATAGATATTATGCATGAATGAGCCACTCTTAGGGTGATGAACATAATAAAGCAAATATACCCTATCAACGATAGGTTTGATATGGGTTTCAGCAGTTTGTCATTATCTTAGAATAAAAACTGGTAAAATGACCATGCAGGTAAGTATGGTAAACTCAGTGGGCCATTTTCTAAGACCCAGCTTAAGCCTACTCCTGGTCTGCATGTAATTTTGAATGGAAATTCAAAGTTGCTCAGAGCACGGTCATATAACATTAACCTCCAACACCAAGCGGACTGTCTGCTGGACAGCGCGGTCTGCCACTTGCCTCGGTCACGGCTTTTCTGCAGATGTCCTTAAACAGTGGCCCTCGAAAACGAAATGAGAAGGGAAAAGGAAATTACCATTTGGTCTGTTCACCGCTGCCATTTCGCCCTCCCAAATGACTACCTTCCAGCAAATGATGCTCCCTTATTTCCCGCACTGTCAGGCTGGCCCGAGGTGGCGAGCGGCGTCCTGTTACAGGCGGCCTGTATGACTGTGATTACAGCGGGCAGGGCCTTCACTCTCTAACGCGTCGTATATCTTCTCTCCCTTGCCGCTCTGACCAATGACCAATCTGTGTCGCAAGCTCGGCCCTCCTCTGAGGTACGAGTAAGGCATTTGGGGATTGAATGGAGGACCGCTTTCCTTTGTCCGGGTAACCAGGCCTGCCCCTGTCGGTCCATCCTGGGACGGCCTCGGGATGCAGACCTCTCTCGCCTCACCTCACCCACCCAAATGACTGCATTGACCCCTACGGCTGCTGCCGTGAGGTCCAAAGGCAATAGGTTGGAGCATGAGGGCCAGAGAAAACTACCAGCTGAGGTGTGAGAGAGAAGTGTGTGAAGGAATCGAACCAGGCATCACGCCCATGGGACACAAATCATCACGGCGGTGTGCTGATTCAGACACAAACAAGAGAGGGCCTTTATTTTTTGATTCCATTTTTTCAGCCTTTGAGCCGCATACAGCGTGTCGTGTCCAGCAAAGCGTTCCGTCTGAGCTGGCCGACTATTTAAAGCCCAGAGTTTTCTGTTTGCACAGGCTGACCCGCGGGGTCGTTCCAGGATTCCCCCCATCCCGACGTCAAGCGCCTGCCAACACCTCTTCATCCGCCCCTCACCGCTTCCCCCCCCGGCCCCCCCAGTCTGAGGTCGCTGGGCACACACTGGCCTCACTATGTGGCATACAGAGGCTCCACTGATGGACCGTGTCCCCCCCATGCTCCGATCCAACCCCCCCGTTTTTGGCGAGGCCGCAGCGGTAAGGGAAACGTTTTCGCCGGGGGGCCCCTGCGGAAGCGCTGGGCTGGCGCGGGATCTCTTCTGGGCGGACCGCCCACCGCGGGGGTCCGCAGCCACCCACCCTCTGTCCCGAGAGGGGAGTCCTGGGGCTGCAGTCTCCACGGAAACCGACACACGGACACCGGGTGACCCCGCCGTCCAACGTCCGTCCGCGATGTGACGTCCTGACCGAGCCAGCGCGGTCTGCAGGTCAGAACGCGTGTGGGAGGGCTGATGTGGCCTCCTCCACCCACCACTGGCAATCTGGACTTTAATACTGTTAGGAGCAGTTTACATAAAGAGGGTTTAAGGGAAAGGAAAATAACTAGTTAGTGTGCTTTACTCTGCTTTTTCTGTTATTTTTCTTAATGTAGCTCACTGGAGGAATCCAATACTACAGAGTTTTATGAGAGTATAAAATTACAGTTCCCCAGTTCCATGGAAAATGGCTACACAGGAATATTTCATGCTGCATGTTTTTTAGTGGTTTCAAGGTTTCTGTGTGTCTGCGTACATTTTGTACGAATACGCATTTACTTGTGAGGGGGCAGTTTTTGAGTTATGTTTTGGATGTGGGGTGCATTTGTACGTGTGTGAGGCTGCATGTGTGTGTCCGTGTTAATGATGTGCTGAATAGAGCAAGTGAGCAAGCCAGCAAGTGAGAGAATGACTGAGTGAGGGAGTGAGTGAGAAAGGGAGAGAGTCAGAGGGTGAAAGAGGGAAAGAGCATGACTGAGTGAGTGAGGGAGAGAGTGAGTGAGTGAGAGAGGGAGAGTGAGGGAATGATAGAGTGGGGGAGAGAGTGAAAGCGCATTAGTGAGGGAGGGAGGGAGAAAGCATGGGTGATGGAGTGAGTGAGAGAGAGAGGGAGTGAGAAGGTTAGGGGGTGTGAGACAGCTTGAGTGAGCTTGAGTGAGTGAGAAAGACTAAGAGTGAGAGAGTGTGAGTAAGTGAGTGAGTGAGTTAATCATCACGCACAAGGAAAGAAGAGGAGGGTTGTCATTACTTAAACAGGGAGCACAGTCTCCAGCTCCAGAAGGAAACCTCTCCTGGTGAAATGAGCAGGCGGCAAACACACATGGAGACCGAGACTATACTGGGCTGTGTGGGGATTTGGCAGGTCCCTCTGCGCACTCCCATGCTGACAGCTGTGTTACAGGAGCACAGACACACCAGGATAACAGCTCTGGACTTCCCGCCATTCTTTATATTGCAGCCTGGGGGGAAGCTGATTCCATGCAACTATTAGACTGAAAAGACTGAACTGCCGGGCAGACAGGTTGCTGTTGGAACAATTTGGTAGGATATAGGCTACAGTGCAGACACATTCCTCAGGTTGCCAAGCTGTAATAATAATAAGTAGAACATGCAGCATTAAGAATGATAATTGATTTAATACATGAAAATGTATAGTATGTGGGCCTGACTCAGATTGATAGCAGAATGTCTGATCTATGCTGTGCAGGCATGTGCAAGAAGCCTATGAGATGGCTGGTGTTTGGTGGCTTTGCGCCTCGGTCTCGAACCCGGACACATTTAGCGATCAATAACAGGCAGGCTATGCAGATGGAAATTTTGTGTGGTGCGCTGACCGCTTTCCATCATTTCTCACCCCCCCTGCTGTCAGCCTTGTGCCCTCTTCCTGTTTGTTTTTGGGCAAATGTGCCCAGATGAGCCGCACTGCCTTACCACGCTCCTGTTGTGCAGTGTGATTGGTCACTGGCACGGGGCGTCCTGATTGGTCCCTGCTTGCATCAGGAGTGCCTGTCCTCGCGCCTGTCCAAAACCTCAAAGCCCTGCCCTACGGTTTCCAGTCACTCCATGGTATGTAAAACTACATGGAGCTCAGCCCGGAGATAGCGCCAGGAACCAGACAGATCCCCCTGCCCCTGGACTCCTTGCTTGTGATGGGGGGGGAGGGGCGGTCAGGGTGACAGTTGCCAGCCAGTTAATGATTAGCAAGATGCCTCCCCTGTTATTGTAATGTGTATTGTAATGTCTGGCTCCCTGCTGCAGAAACATGTGTTTCTGCCTCTAAAACTCATTAGGAACTGGTAACAATTCTGTTTTTTCAATTTAACATTTTTTGATACATTTAAGAAACAAATAGTTTGCTTTCTATGGTTGTGAGGTAGCAGGCTGATTAAAAACATGCCAATCAGATATCCTACTGGGTAGCCCGCTCTCCCTCAGCACTGAGGATCATCTCTCTCTCTCTCCCGACCTCTGTACCAATGATCAGCTCCTCTCTCTCGGTTCTGACAATTACCTTTCTCTCTCTCTCTCTCCTCAGACAATCATCCCCTCTTTCTCTCTCTTTCAATTCAACTCATTGAGCCTTATGGGCAAACATACATTTTTGCCGCCAAAGCAAGGCATTCTAACTCAGTATACATTAAACTACAGACATACATAAATTACAGTGCATACTGTAATACATACTGTGTATCTGATGCCATACGTTTTTTCTTCTCTCCCAAGAGGAACAGCAGCCTCTCGGTCTCTGTATTCTTCTCAAACTCTGGGCAGATTTCCCTTATTTTGGGTAATATGACCTTGTGTCTCTGTACCCTTCACTTTTCAGTTAATCAGTCTTTCTCTCCCTCAGCACTGACCTATCCTCCCTCGGTACTGATCATCATCCCTCTGTCTCTTCTTACAGATGATCAGTCCCTTCTCCCTCTGTCCCTCTCTCCCTCGGTACTGACGATCGCTCATGGCATATAGCCCATTTAGACCAGCAGCTCAGGAACCCAGGAGCTGAGAGATGGCCAACACAGACATCACATGAAAGAGCCTTTAATATAGAAGGAGAGCATGTAGAGCAGGAAGTCTTCACTGCCCAGTACCACACTAAAGTAGCTGCCATTACATCTACCAATCCAATTCTCACCATTGACAGAGTGTATCTTTGCCTCCTTGTTTTAGTTAAGAATTTGTCATTCAGGTAAAGGACAACACCAAAATTCCAATTTGGCTCAGTAGTCTATCCAATTTTTAAATAGACTTTGGTCATACAAACCTGGGACAACACTGCAAGATCCCTCCAGAATGACAAATACCAGAGAATCTAGAACTTTCTGAAATGTTCCTCAGCTTGTCTGTGATGGATAAAATGAGACATTGTGATTTTTCAACTCCTGAAGTGATTGCGATGGGGCATGAGACAATACAAATGGAGTTTACGATATGACATTATCATAAAATTGTATTTCCTTTGAGAAATAATGCTGATGGTTGATGGTACTCTATTAGCTAAAAATGGCTACAAATGGCTACAAAAGTCACACAGCATTGAAGAGTAAAGGAAAGAATAGAAGAGAGTAACGCAGGTAAAAATTTAACTGACATGATTTATGGTAAAAAACCTTATATTGCATTCTAGCCAGTTTAAATCTAAGTCACGTGGTAATTTGATTTCACTGCATGTTCTCAGGGCCTCAAAACATTTTGTGCTTTTCTGATGTGGCATAATTCAGTATAATGATACTTAATGCCTTATGCCTAATTGTGATAAATATATGAATCTGAATATGATATGATATAAATCTGGGGTGACACAACGCATTTTGTGAGCCTGTTATTTTTTTCTGTTTCACAATCTTTGCATCATTGTATTTTTATTTTTCTATCCTTTTTTACCAACAGGCAAATCTAGCATCTTGACTACCGAAAGATGGGCTTTGCAGAGAAGTTATTAAACATAATTGCAAACTAATTAGTTCAGTGATGGCTTGGCACCTTAGTCGTATGCGAGACACTCGATGTGGGTTTGCAACATGCATTTAAATTTTACACTAATTAGTGATACATGATTAATGCATGACTAGGGTATGCTTTATAATGGTTATTAATAGAGCTGTATGGATTAAATTAGTGATTAATTTTCAAATACAAACCTTGAATTATATGCTTGGAGGAGTCATGCACAGAGGCAGAGAGACTGAGTGTTGAATTGTATGCTAATGTGCAGACTTGCAATCTGCATATATTGAACAGCCTGCTGTCTATAGCAGGTATATATGTCTTTGGTGCTGGAATGACATATCCATGTCAGCTCTTATTCTAGTTTTCAAAAGATTATATACTACTGTCTGTTGTAGATATATATTACTACTAAATAGAATAATATTTTTGCTCTTATTCAAGAAATTGATTGAATTGTCTATGTTTGTGGTGAAATATCATGATAATGTGGGTTAACCATGTTTCAGCACACATAATGGCAATGAATCACATGTGCTATTTTGCCACATCCAAAGCCCCACGCCTGTCACATTAGCATAGAACCCCAAATGCATTGTGGGACGTTAACCAGCATGATTCCCATCTTGTTTTTCTTGGAGGGATTAATCCTGGGCGAGTCCTCCTCTACCTTCCTTCCCCAACCCTTAACGAGCTCGGCGTGGACCTCACAGCGGTCTCCTAATTTCCCGTAATTGAGAGGTCGTTAGCGGCCGCATGCCCCCGCAAGTGTGTGAGTGTGTGTGTGGTGTGCCAGCGCGGCCAGCGGCTTGGCACAGTTCGGGAAGGGCACTCGCGGCCTGCGGAGATCATTAATTCACCCGGCCTCGCCCCCTCGGATTATTTTGATGTTTTCGTAATGAGCGCCCGCTAAGGAGCAGAAACAGAGGAGCGTCACGGGCCTTTTGATGCCAAACGATGTTGGGGGGTGGTGGTTTCAACAGTCTGTGAGAGGGGCCTTTTTCCACAAGGCGGGAGGCCGGAGGGTGTCGCAGTCGACTCTGAGGATGGCAGGAAATGGTTCACCACCATTTGTGAACATCTGCCACATGTCCTCCATGTTTGTGATTTAAATCAGGTTTTAGCAATACAGATGAATTCCAGTGTAGTCAGTGGTGGCTTTCATACCATCCCTCCAAACAACACTCTCTCTTCGGCATGATACCCTAGAAATCTCTCTTTTGATTGATCTCTACATGTCCAGGGTGGGGATCATCTCTTCAAGGGTCAGCCATGAGCTTGTACCCGGAACCTCACACGCTATGTGATTAGTGAACCGACACTCGTTTGAGGTGTCATTCAATGCTCAAGTTGTGCTCCCAGGGCTGGAACCTCTCAGAAGACTCAAGGACCAGCACACAGATCCACCCAAATGCAGCTCTGGTATGGCCACACAACACGAGAATGGCGGCCATTTCGCGCAACTGCAATAGCAGCAAAAACTGGGTTTGAAAGCACTGAGGACATTTACCCCAAGCAGCAACAGTTTGACGCTTTCCCTCTAATATCATCTGCAGTCAGAGCAGAACTTTAGGCGAAAAAACAAATTTAGAAAGCAATAAAAGGGATACTGAAAAAAAAGAGTAATCACTGTTTTTCAGTGAGCGCTGGTCTTTCATGAGGAAAGAAAAAAGAAGTTACCTCCACTTCACCGCGAATCCAAATCAGAGGAGCAATTTCGCGGTGATGCAGACAGATTAAACAGGCCGGGGGGAGCGAACCCTCGGCGGCGCGGCGAGGCGAGGCCGGGCGAAGGTGGTGTTTACGGCCGCCCCTCCATTCTGTGCTCCGTGCGGCCAGACGCCGCTGCATTGCAATTAGACCCCACCTCCTTCCGCAAACTTGTTTACATCCCGCCGTACGACAGCGGACGGGGTAGGGGTGGTGGTGGTGGGGGGGGTGCTGGGACGGTGTGGTGGGGTGCGGGGTGACATCTTGACAGTGCGCCGTCACCAAGCAAACAAACCGGTCCGGTGATGAGCTGACGAGAACCCATTATTATGCATATGAGCGTCGACTGACACTGTTGTCGCCATGGTCCGTCTGTGCTCCGTAATCCCCACCCTGATTGCAGAGGCTTTTGGGAAAGGAAACGTTTATATTAAATATATAAGTTACTGGGGACATGGCATGGAATGTGTGTTTACTTCCTGTTCTTGACCCCAAAATTGAAAGAGGACATTTTGTGTTTCACAAAAAGCTGAAAGGTCTGGTTGGCTGCTGACAGGGTCAGTAAGGCAGCTTTCAGGTGAAGTTTCTTGTTGTCTTTATCATAGCACCTTGTAATTTTGTGTGCATCTATGTGGATGTGTGTGTGTGTGATTCCGTGCAGGTTTCTGTGTGTGAGTGTACATGCTTGTCTGAATGTGGGTGTCTGCATGTGGGTTCGGCTGTGAATGAGTGTGTGTGTGTGTCTGTGTGTTTGTGTGTGTGTGTGTGTGTGTTTGTGTGTGTGCGTGTGTGTGTGTGTGTGCGCATGTGTGTGTGCTATTCCATGCAGGTTTCTGTGTGCAAGTGTGTGTGTTTGACTAAAGGTGGGTGTCTGTTTGTGGGCTTAGCTGTGAGTGAGTGTGTTTCTGCTTGTCTTTATGTGGGTGGGAGTGTGTTTGTCTATGTGTGGGTGCTTGTTGAAGCGCAGGCCTTTTCAGACGCAGGCACCGCGCGGGCAGAGAGACAGAGAGAGAGATCGCCCACCCCTGGCACAGCGGCGAACAAGGACCCTGCAAGCATGCCCCACTCCCGCATTCTCCCCAACCACGGTGCTGCCCACGCAAACACCGCGCCAGCGAGTGGACGCCCGCATTCTGCCTCCTCATCGACGCCCTCCCCCGACCCGCGCCACTGCTCCGGCTCAGACCTGTGTGCCGTTAACCCGTCACACTGCTCTCAAAAGCGCTAGACACGCACAGAAATGTACTGGCATCAGGAGCAACTCCCAGCAAACACGAGAATGTTCAAAGCTATTGAGGCTTGTGGAATCCCTCCCCCCTTTGCGAGTCATCTTATCAACACACAAACACTCCACTCCCGGGAACTAGCAGGCAACCAAGACTGCCACCACACGCTGTGCATTTAACTTTATGCTGTCCAAGATGGAAGGGCGGCATATAACTACATTTCTGTGTGTTGGGAAAAGAGAATTTCCACACAAAAGCTTTTGGTGCACAAGGATGTCAAGTCACTCACACTAAAAAAAGCCATCTCTGTAGGCCACCTCAACCAAAAATAGGTCTGCCATTAAAATCACTGATATCAAAATGATGCCAAGTTGCACAAAACAAATTGGCCCACATTACCTCAGAAAAAATTAAAACAAAGTTGGAACAATGGCACTCCTGTCATCCCAAGTTCCCAAACCTTTTCACCCTACAAACACTAGCAGAGTCCAGCTGACCTTCAATTGACATTTGATACTTCTTAAAGCGATCAGCTCACTGAAGGACACCAGCTACAGAAATATCAAAATAAACACCTATTTACCTTAAACGTGTGTATCTGTTGATCTAGATTGAATTTATAATTAGTAATAAAAATTATAATTATAAACTCCAAATGAGTTTGTTCAGAGTGTAATTAGTGAAATGAGCTCAGCTGTGAAATGAATGTGGTCGTAGAGGGCATGGTTCTAGGTGTCAAGAGGTACCAACAGAGAAAGACAAGGCTCTCTCTTTCTTTCTCCTGCACCTGGGCGAAGCCGCACTCAGCTGGGCCTCGCAAACTGCCTGTTATGTCACTGAAAACACAAGTGTCCTCTTTCAATGCCGGTGCATGGTCTCCGCTTAGACAATAGAATGTGGTACAATGCCTGCACCGTTAGCATGTTCTCTGGTAAGCACCACAGTGACATAACGGTCCTGTATAGGCTGGAGCTATGCTCAGGGACACTAAGTGTTTGTGTGTTAGCGTGTGTGTGTGTGTGTTTGTGTGTCTGTTCTTGTGAGCTTCACTTCTCATGTTAGTCTTATCTTCCCAGGGACAAGCGTTCATTTTTGGCTTGTGTTTGACCATGTCACAGGATCAAAGCCTCACTCCAGCAGAATCGCAGAAGGACACGATGACTGGCCAAATCTGTACTGATGTAACTACAAGCGAAGCAGAGAGGAATTTACCTCCCCAGGGAAAATGACAAAGGCTATCACCTGTCATGAGCAATCTCACTACATATACAGCTTCATAGCCCTGGCAAAGAGGGCATGACTTTCACTTAAATTATGATGTGAGCGCTCTTGGATTTCAAGGCCGGGCTTGTGGGTGTTATCATCGCCGGAGGGTTGTTGCTGTCGCGGACCCAAAACCTCCCTCTCCCGCTGTCCTGTCCGCCTGCGATCGGGCAGTCAATTACCGGCTGGGCGCGGCTTGTTAAGCAGGGCGCCAGCGGGAGAGGGAGATGGAAGCCAGCGGGCAGGGGACACATTTTCATTCAGACCCTGCGTTCAGCTCTCATTGATCTCTTACTGGATCGGTTCCCCTCTCTCCCCTCTCTCCCTCCCTCATTCCCTCCCCCCCCTCCCCCCCCCCCCCTTCCCTCTCTCTCTTCATCTCTACTGTTGTCCTTCTTTACCTCCTTCAGGTATAAAACACATAGCGCTTCGCGTCAGAGGAAGGTCCACTGCAGGCATTGCGCAGTGGCCTCTTGCTGCGCACGTAAAGACATGTGCTAAAGACCAAGGTGGCCAGCCACGGGTTACATGTCGTTCTCTATTCCAGCACCAGGGGGCGATGCCACCTCCCCTGCCATCCCTCAGTGTTTTCAATACTCACTGTCCAGCTTGCAGTTTTTGCCTATGTCTCATGTCCTTGGTAACAAACACACAGACATTGTTTCTCTTCTCTCCCTTTTGTGTTGCCAGGGAGGTGAAACTGCTCATGTGTAATCCTACAATTGCCACGTGGCCGTCAGCCATATTTACTCTACATTTGAGAGTAAACAGCCATTCCTCCCCTGTGCTGTTGTTTCTTTGTTATTATTTTCGTGTTTACCCGCACGCAAGCTGTGAACTGTTAGCCATCGTCTCTCCGCAGCTCTGCACCGAAGATTAACTGTCTGTGGATGGGCTGCAGCTGTCTCTTACAGGCCCGGGAAATGGCTCATTTTTTACCCCTTATGACTTTGAATCTGTTAGAAAGGTGCCACAGTCAATCCCATAATCACATGGATCCTGATCGAAAAGGAATGGCCACTATGCCGAGCAGGAACGTGAACGAATGCGTTGTCCGAGTTTGTCTGGGCTACAGCCAAAGGCATGCCGGGGACGAGGTGTGGATCTGTGCGTCTCAGCAAACGCACCTCAGTTCTCTGTGGACAAATGGCTGTATAAGCATGATGAGGTACGTTCCAATCACAGACAAGCCTTGATCTGTGTGTCATTCTGAACCTACAGCTAAAAATAACATAGTGGACGTCCAGTTAGGTGGGGCGCGCTGACTTCACGGTGTCCGCTGAGGTCGTCCTACTGCCATGTGGCGACGTGCCACACTGTTTCAGGTGCAACTCTGCTGGGAGCCATCATTAGTGACCCCTTTACCTCAGCAGGAAGAAGGAGTGTCTGCGCCATTGTGTCTGTGGGCAGGGTACTGTTCCATGACTGGATTGGTCTTGAAAAAAAAAACAGGAGCACAGATAAAAAAGGGGATAAAGATGCAAACAGTGTGGGCTGAGGGCACATATTTACTGCATAAAAGATGATGATCGCCACACTTCTCACACATCTCTTGATTTATTAATTGGCAGAGGGATTGAAAGCAGGCAATGCATTATGGGATTTCAGCATCTCTGCTCTCAGTCGCTGAGTCATCTGATCCATATTGATATCAGATTAAAGGTCTGGGTCACCCTTAACCTTTGACCCCTGATGTCTGGCTGCGATCGAGGTCCCAGCCAGACAGCCACACGTGACAATGCTGGTTGTCAGAATGTCCCAAATCCTGTCCCCAGTAGAAGGTGTAGGAATCATGGGCATATCAGTGTTATCAATGGAGCACCCCGCTCCCTGATCTTGGTGTTACTGTGGCCATGCGCCAAAGGCAAAGAGTGGAAGCCTGCGGTAGACGTTTCTGCCCGTGAGTGCAGGCACTGCGGAACCATGTGACATCACGCTGACCTCCTCCTCAGGACGGGCAACGGAATCCAGGGCTTGCTCTGGGAAAACCCAGAGGGAAGGCCGCAACAAACAAGAAACATTTCCATTACCAACACTGCCACCAGCGTAATGAAAAAAAGAGAGGGGGGGAGAGAGAGGGAGAGACAGAAGGTGAGAAAGGTTGAGGGAGGGAGGGGGAAAATTGAATTTTGATTCGATGAGAGAGAAGGGGAGAGAAGTAGAGAGAGACAGTGAGAGACAGTGAGAGAGAGGGAGGGAGGGAGAGATGAACAAAGATACCCCCCTTCTCTTTCACACTCTCCCTATAAGAGGAGCTCCACGCTGGTGCAGCCAGATGCCGGAGCGAACTGTGTCTTGATTCCTGATCAGGGGCTTAACCCTTAGTCTCATACACAGGCACCACAAAGATGAGATTTATCTCTGTACACGCCCTCGCTCCCTCACAGATAATATCCACAGGAATACGAATCACACAATGAGGCTAGCTCCTGTTCCTCTTCAGACTGCGACTAATTTTTGCAGTTCCTGGCCGCTGCACTAGACCAGCTGTTTAAATCTTGATTTCATTTCTGAAAGTAAGGGCACTTAGTAACCATACCATTTACATTCATTTCACACACACATGCACACACACGCTCATGTAAACACATACATCTACACAAACACACACAGACACACATACTGTGCTAGCTGCTAAATCTCCTCATCAGTATAGCAGCTGTTGAGCATGCAGAAAGGTCAGTGTTATTCTGTGTTGTGGCTGCCATCTCTGCATCTCCCCTAAAAGGTCAATATGTCTCTGTGATAGAGAAACTGTTACAATGGACACAGCCTGCGTTTCAGTCCTAGAGTCCTACACAAGCAGGGCAAGCAGGCCTCTGAAACTGCTATCGGGTATTCAGCCAATAGAAGGTGCTCTTCTATCTTTGAGGCCATTGGGTTTGGGTTGATGATGGAGGTAAATTTAGGTCCACAAGTTATAACTTTGAAAGCAAAGTTGTAGGTACACCTGTCCTGGATGCCTTACCAATTAAGTGAATGCTGGAGAGATCAGTGTACCCTGACTCTTCTAATGATCTTTATAATGTCACTCTTACAGCAGGCTGTCAGTGTGCAGTTGGTTGTCTGTGCAAGCACCTTCCCTCATGGAGCTGGTAGGAAGGAATTAATTGCTACCTCCAGCTCATAACGATCATGCGTGCTTCTCACCATGTCAACTCCATCTAATGTCTGATTTCTTTGCATGCCCCCCCCACACTTTAAGTAAGAGAGCTGGTGCCATGGGCTCATGCATTAATTTTTACAACAACTCATTACATTATTGTTATTTAGCAGATGATCTTATCCAGAGCAACAGGTTACGGTTTTATCCAATTATCCATGTACAGATGAACATTTACTGAGGCAGGTGTGTTTAACAGCAGATTCCTACAAAGGCTTTATTTAGATCTTCTGAAGGGCCATTCATAATGAATCATACACAGAATAAAACTTACGGTGCAGCAATCTGATTGTCACATAATTTCTCCTGCTTTACGAGGGACACCTGTTATCACAGACGCTGGCGTGAATGTGTTGTCCGTGGCTTGGGTCATCGTTGATGGGGGACTAGCCTTCTGCGTGCTGTAGCGTGATAGTGATGGTGTAAAAGCAAGCCTGTGGATCGGTCCCACACAGTCACGCAGGGCCCCCCTTAACAGTGACACCCACAGAGGTTTCTGTCCAAGGCAGGCCTGCTCAGAACCATGAATCTTTCTCTCCATCCTTCTCTCTTTCTCTCTTTCTCTCTCTCTCTCTCTCTCTCTCTTTCTCTCTCTCTCTCTTCCTTCCCTTCTTTCCATATCTCTCTTTCTCAAGATGTCAATAGTAATTCAATTTACTGCCATGACAAAGAAATTGTCATGTTTTCAAAGCACCAGTGCTTTATCAAAAAATAATATTCAATAATAGTAAAAATATTAACTTAAAAATAAGAACAAGAAATCAAATATGTAAAATGATTTGGTCGCATTACTCAAAAAGCATTTGTCACAAATGACAAATAAAAAAAACTATTAATGTGTTTATTTTAATGAATCCAAAACAAAGTATGTGTGTTTGTCACCTGCTATCCCTCTGGCAGTGGGTCTCTCCCATCTTACATTTTCATCATTTGGCAGGTGCTCTCTCCCAAAGCAATTTACATAGTGAGAGAACAAAGTGCATCTAATAAAGTGGTACGAAAACCTGCATGAGCATGACACAACCAACCATATTTGAGTGTGCATCAGTGCCAAACACAAGTGCTAAGCCTGAGTTAGCACAGTGAGGCGTGTGCAGATTAGACAGAGAGTTCACTTTCTAAAAAAAAAATAAACAGCACCCTTACTCATTTTTGCAGTAGGTGGGTGCTAATTCAGACGTGCCAAGCAGATGAAGACGATGCACTTGTGGTCACATGATTAACAAAATTGCAGAATCCATTTAAAAAGGTTGCTTCACCCTTTTACACACACACACACACACACACAGAAACCCACATGCACACAGACACACACAACACTCAGACAATAGAAAAGAAGCGTACAGGCCTGACATGCTCGGCTGGCCCGTGGTGGCTTGGGGCGGGGGGTAGAGCAGAGAGAGGGGGTCATAGCTGCAGTGGCTCCTGGGAGATCCCTGCAGAGGAATTTAATGAATGTAATTTTCCTGCATTAACCAGCCCGATTGCGGGATAATGGCCTCCCCACAATAACACTCACCCAATTCCCCCGTCTTTGGGCTCGGCTCATGGGGGCCACAGCGGGGGGCGGTAATTGATTGTATAATTCCAATCAGGGCTGTAAACAGACTGGGGTTCCTCTCTGCTCCCGGATAGGATCACATGAAAGAGCGGCCCTTAATGGGACTCTGTTCACTTCGCGGCATCCTGGAGGAAAATGCCGATGAAAGTGGTGGGTAAGAAAAGAAAGTTTGGTTCCTTTTCGCTCGACCTCTGCCCTGCGCTGTGTGAGAGTGGTGGGGTGTCCTTTCTGTCCCTTACGGTGATTCCAATGTCCCTCTTTCCTTTAGGAGCAGAGATAATGGGCAGGCAGCGGTTCGCCAGTTCCACCAATCAGGTTTTATCCGGAGGGGGGCAGTGAGTTGGTGTGCCCCTGTGTGTGTGTGGCCAACACATCTTCTGATAAGTGTTTATCTTGGAGTCCATCTTGCAGAAAAAATGCCATAAGAAAGAGGCTCCTACAGAGAAGAGAGGCTGAGGAGCATTAAAGGGTTTTTGGGTTTGATTCCCAGTGCTCCACTGTTGGGTATGGGTGAAAAAATACTTTACTGTTTCTGTCTTCGTGTGTGTGTGTGTGTGTGCATGTGTGTGTGTGGGTGTGTGTGTGTGTGTGTGTGTGTTGTGTGTTTGTGTGGTATGGGTGAAAAAATACTTTACTGTTTCTTTGTGTGTGTGTGTGTGCGTGTGTGTGTGTGTGCGTGTGTGTGTGTTTGTGTGTGTGTGTTTGTGTTTACAACATTGTATTCTCTGATGATGGGAAACACTGCGTGAATTTCAAATAAATTATATAAAATCCTCAGATACAGGCAATTTTTATGTCTCCTACCTTGACCATCATAACAGAGGAAGTTAAAGAGAGACAGTCATCACCATCAAATGGCTCACCAGATCAATCGGAGATCATTTTGGGATCACCTGATTCCCAGTGTTACACAGCACAGCATTTACAGTGCCTGCAGTACAGATAACTCTTTGATATATTAATTACATTAGACTTGCTTTGCAGAATGCTTTTGCAGAATCTAGAGCAACCCATACAACTTACACAGTTTTTTTTTCTTTTTTTTAATTTCTCATTCACTTGCACAGCTGGATATTTACTGAGGTTGTGCAGGTTAGGCACCATACCCAAGCTTACAACAGTGTTGAACTGGGTAATTGAATCCTGCCTTTGTGCTTACCACTACACTGCTCCCCCAGTATGTTGGATTATGTACAAATTGTAGACTACAAGCCAGATAAAAGTGATTGTTACTTTTTATGAGAGAGGTGAGTAGGTTCTGAACACAGCACAAGCCTGTGTCTCCTCTGAAGACAGATGAACCGAAGACAAACGTTTCAGCAACGTTTTGTCTCCTCTTCCCTCCTACGTCAATATGGAAGCCAAGCTGGCCATGGTACTGAAACAGCAAAAGGGGTTGCTGAAGAGCAATGGGGTACGATGCACCCCACACAATCCACCACTGACCTGACTGTGGGCTTGAGTTTTGTGGGACCCCTCTGTCAGTCCTCCAAGGTCTGACGGATGTTTAAAGATTGATGATACAACCCCCCCCCCCCCCCCCCCCCCCCCCAGCCAGCCCTGATCTGCACATTTTCTCTGCTCAGTTTCAGTTCATTTAAAGCCCGCTCTTATGCTTTCTGCTGACTCTGTGCTATTCAACCAGGACGAGTAAATCTAATACAAAGCGTTTATCGATTGGTGGCCCCTTAATCACTCCACGTTCGCCCAATTTTCAACGACCTCCATGCTTAGCTCAAACATGCGCCGTGAGAGCAGGGGACTGTGGGTTCGCAGGAAAAATTCCATCGCAAACAGTTGCACAGGGGGTGCGTTCATCCAAAAAAATCATTGCTGGTGTTACCTCCTTTAGTGCAGGCTCTTTTTAAGGAAAGTGGCTCTTTTTGATCCTTGCTGGGCTCGTGCCTGAGTGTGTGTGTGTTTTTGTGTATTTGTGTTCGTGTGTGTGTTTGCCTGTGTGTACACCGAATTAACCGTGTCGCTCAGCAAATAACGCTAATTAAGAGCGTCGGTTTCAGACACTCCGTGACCCTGGTTCTCTTTTCGTGTGCGTGTTTGTTGTTATTCTTCACGCTAATTAGCTTTAATCCCTATCTCTCCCAGCGATTCCTGACCGGCGTGAAGCCGCGACACTGCAGCCAATCAGAGAGGACATCGCTGACAGAGAACGGAGTAGTGGAAAAGGGGGGGCGGGGGCTGGGGAGCGGGGAGCGAATCGAATCCTCTCTCGGATCGCGTTGCGGGGTCTCCCGCTCCCATTGTCTGGCCGCACAATGATCAGGCTTTGCCGGCGAGCGGTCGTTAATAACGAGGGTCGCGCAGCGGCGGCAAGTGCGCCTGGTGAAGGACGCCGTCAACCCGATAGGAGCTCCTGTCGGATTCCGCCCGGATTTCCCTCCCCCGTATCTCTGACACGGGAAGCGCATTAAATAATGGCTAATTAAAACGCACAATTAATGAATGGCCATTACGACACGATAAGAGAAGTGCGGGGTAATTAAAACGTATCCTGTCGCTGTCAGCTCCGACACGAGCTCTAAGCTCAGAGGCTCCCTGCTTTACCCAGCACAGCACCTGCCCTCATCTGCACCGACTTTAACTTACTTTTGGATTTATTCATTACATTTCACAGACTCTCTTATCTAAAGTGACTTATAGCGTTTACATTTTTGCATGTTACTCATTCATCGATTTTTACTGAGGCAAATTGGGCTAGACACCATACCTGAGTGCCAAACTGGGGAGTCAAATGAGCTATTTCTGTGCCCCACCCCTTACCACTACACTGCTGCCCATATTACATTACATTGCATTAATGTCATTTAGCAAATGGTCTTATCCAGAGCGACTTACATATGGTTACAATTTTATTCATTTATAGAGCTGGATATTTACTGTGGCAATTGTGGTTTAAGTACTTTGCCAAAGGGTACAACAGCAGTCATCCAGCAGGGAACTGAACCAGCAACCTTTTGGTTATAAACCCTGCTCCCTACCACTACACCACACAGCTGCCCGTCATATGTTGGATTATGCATGGACTGGAAAGTACAGACTGCTCAAAAGAGGCTGAATATGAACCCGTGAGTAAAGGAGAGAGAAAAGGAAAAAGCTGACATGCTTCCTGGATTCAGTCAAAACTGCCAAGGTGACCTAAGGAAAGCCTGCTGTTCAGTCAACAATAACAAGCCCTCCTGGATGGATCCCGAGCTGTTCTACAATAAAGTGACTCCTGGATTCAGTCACTACTACCACAAAGCCGTTTAAAGGAAGAAGCCACATCAGTCAAAAAGTGCATCATTCTGTGTTTGGATTTGGTTGGATTGAATAGCTCTACTGGTATAGCTGTGTAGGGATTGTAGGGATTATTTTGGTTATGTATCATAGTTCAAGGTACCAATAGATGTTACTGGTAGTTTCTTGTCAAAATGTAATGTGAGTTGCGAAGAATCAAGCTAGAAAAGCAGTAGTCATGCATTGTCTTTTGAAATGCTTTTTTGGGGGCAAACCCATCACCCCCCTGGGAAGGGAGGCCACTCCACACGGTGGCCTTGTCTCCTCGGTAACGACGAGGAAGGCTGAAAGCAAAGCCTTTCTCCTCTGGGGGGGATGTTGACTCGTGTAACGCCTCGTTTCCTCTGAATCTGCGGTCACGTTGAGCAGGGATTAGCAGGGGTCACCCTGGCTGTCCCTCTAACTGAGGGCCTCAGCCATAGTGTGGGCTTTCAGTTCTATGTATGTGTTTGTGTGTGTGTGTGTGTGTGTGTGCATGTTTTTCAGGACTATGTTGGCTCATCTCCCTTAGATAATGTGGCACACACATTTGCGGCAATGTGCGTACTGTCCACAAATGCCAGGGTCAGGGCCCTGCATGAGTGTAAACAAACTCCCCGGCAGAGCTCCATCATGTTTAAATACAGTATCTCTCCCTCTGCCACACCCTGTTGAATCCTGCCGCTGCGACTGCTCCCCCGCTGGTCACGCCCTGGCCCGCGAGACGCTTTCAAAGTGACAAGATGATTTGAAGAGGTGCTCGGTTTAAAGTACTGCGATGTAAAACATCATTAAGCCCAGACTCCGACCAGATATCTAGGCATACATTACAAATCACTTCATTGTCAGGCTAAGAGCACGGCCGTAAAACACGCCGCCCTCATTCTGACTCCTCAGCAGATTTTGAGGACGTTCAAAACAGGTAGCGCTGGTAACGCTCTGTGACTCACCGCCCACCCTGACCGTTCCACCAGGTGAGTCAGGGTCGAGCAGGTGCGCATGGAAACGGGAAACCCTCGACATAAATCTAAGGTCACAATGAACCTGGAGAGACTCTCAAGAAACATCTGGGAAATGCTGGGAACTGAAATCCAAAAAATGTAGCCCTATTACCCAATTATATACACCTGTTCCATATCTGAAAGACATTGATATATCCACTTATCTTAAAAAATTAAAAATTTGTATGCTTTATGTATTACTGGCAACATTGTGTGATGTCATCACACTAGTGAATATATGGCGGTGGAATATAGGATGACCATAAAGTACAGCGATACAGTGAAACATCGAATACACAGTACGTACAGGATTTACAAGTGAGAGCCCCAAACACACACAGTCCAAAACAGTCCATTGAAAATTTGCACAAAAAGCCCCACCCCCCCCCCCCACCCCCCAAAGAAGAAGGAAAGGAATAGAACCAAACAGAAAAATAAATGAAAAAGGCAAAATGAAAAAATGATCGGATATCACCAACAACTTGCAGCCTGCCATGAAGATTGCTTTTCCATCCTTGACCTTTGCTGGTTGTGGAAGGTCTTCCATCCAGTCACTAAACAAGTGTTCTGTTTTTGGTTTTATACTTTTTTCACTTGTCTTTAGGTTTTTCCTCATAATATGCCATTATAATATGACTCTCCCAACCAAGCAATAAGTGGTTGAATTAAGGTTTAGTGTCTTACTCAACCATGCCTCCATTGTTTTAAGAGACCTCCATTTTGCCAGATTGGCATCACAACCCTTGTCCCGCTCGTGTCTGGCTCCAGTTAGGTGAAGATGCTTAAAGGGGAAGTTGAATAACAGTTGAATGTAGAAGTTCTTTTATTAATTCATCATTGTGAATTTGATGTATAACATGACTTCACGATAAACAATAAAACATTTAGCAACAAGAAAAGCATATTAAACCATTCCATTTGATTGCATTTTTTGCTCTAAAGACAGAAGTCATGACACATAACTTTATTTGGCAGTGTCACACAAGAAAAAAGTATTCATAGATCAAATGGATATTGAAAAAAGAGGAAAACTTACACAAAACTGCATGAATGTACACTAAATTTGGCATGCATGTTTGTTAATTTCCAAAACCACTTCCATGCTGAGGAAGACCGACACTGCCCTTTAGGGTCATCTCTCATGAATGCAGCCAGAGTTAAGCAGAAGGCAGAGGTGTCACCATTTGTCTTTAAATGATAGCTGTCACCTGCTCATTGAGCACAGCAATGTGGCTACAGCCTTATCAGCCAGTCAATGTTCTTAATTAAGTTAGAGCTGTCAGTGGAAGCATGGCCATAAAGCCTGCCAATTGTCTAATGTCTTATTTGTTTGAAGGAATAGCAGAGGTCCTGTCCTGTAAGATTCTAGTGATATTCCAATACAGACTCAACAGCATCCATCTTTCACCTGTCAATCACCTAAAGCTGACAGGACCAGTTCTCTCTGCCCACTGATTCCAGGGGAAATGTTGCTCCACAGAAATGGACAGTAAAAATGGCAGTAAAAAACGCTGAAGTACACCCCAATGACCACTCATTGCAAAAGGAAAGGTTGAAAGAAGACTCAGATGAAATCATTGACCTGGAGTTAGCTGTCAGAACTGTCAGTCCTTTCATGGGTTTTGGAAACAAACTGTGCCTCCAACAGCTACCTGCTATGCACTTTTTATTTGAGCAATGCTTTCTTGGACAATAAATATCTATGTCAATAAATATCTATATCAATAATATCTATTTCTTTTTCTGTACTCACATCATAGAACAATTCATCACACAATGTTGTTTAAGTGGGTAAAGAAATGCTAAAGTATCTGAAAAAAATGATCATGCTAAAACTGACTCTAACATCAATAATGTAGTTTCCTTTATGTGCAACTTGTTGATGGTTCTTTTGTCTGCACAAGAGTCATGCTCTTGTATGTTGCGTGAGCACATTGGAGGTTTATGCGTTATAAGGGATACTCTTGCATGTATTGCATGAAGATTCACTCTGGAGCAGTCTCTGAGCTGATGAATCTTGCATTAAAGATTCATTCATGGTCATTATGATCAAACTAGAGAAAAATCATAAGAAGTATGATGAAGATTCATCATTACAGACAAAAATACACACATATGCATGTACACAGGCAGACTCGCGCACACACACATACACACACACAGATAGGCAGATCAACGTCCTCTAATCTTTAGATCTGATGCAGATCTCAATGCATCCCCCCCCGTGGCAGATCCTCGAACCGTGGCGCGGCAGTATTTGCTGAGTGGCTGGTACGAGGGGGGTGAAAGGTCACTCTTTCCGCCTCCGCTCGACTCGGTAATCTCCCCCCCCTTGCCGGGCGGCGCAGGCATATTAAATCACAGTTGGCGTACCGGCTGTGCCTGCGACTCTGTCCATATTTTATCTGCCGCAAATTTAATACCGCAGCACTTTTTTAGGGAGACGTGGTTATTAACCGCCCGGGCGGGAGCCGTTGGGCGAGCTCAGTTCGCTTGGTGGACGACGCAAAAGTGGCTTGACAAGTTTATGAAGTGAGCACAACAGCCGTGCGTTATGGCCGCCGCGAGTGCCGTCTCTCCCGTCTGCCCGCCGGGGCGAGGGGATCGCCTGCTCCTCTCAGAGCCGTAACTTACCCCGTAAAGGCCTCTTATTTCCGAGGAGATCGCCGGCGTCTGGATTTACTACGGCCACCCTGGGAGGCTCTTCTTCATAGAGAGCAGGTGTAAATGTTTATGGAGAGGGCAGACGATGCCATCATGTGCTCTGTCACTCACGGGCGTCTGATGTCCCACTTCCTTCCTTTTTTCCCATGTGTCTCTTCTCCTTTGTCCTGGGGGAGATGAGAGGGCTTGTAGTTCCTGAGGTCAGAGGTCAAGCAGTCAAAGAAGGTTTTGCAAATATCCAGATAAACAGTTCACCTTCACCTACAAGAATGGACAGAGGATCTCTAATGCTCTATCAGGTGAACGTTTTGCTCTGTTGTGTGACTCTAAGGGCTGTAATGGCATCGACCTTTGATTGGCTCTGACATTTTCCTGCTTCGCCAGAATGCCCTCTAATTGGGTGCCTCCTGTGTTTTTGCTGATTGGTCGGAGTCCGCTGGCCCACTTTAGGCACAGTGCACACAGATCTGACCTTGGACTCCTCTATGCGGGATGAAAAGATAACAGTGAAAGGATGCTTCAGGTTCTCTCTTCTTATGTCTTCCCTTTCATCACTGTTCTCCATTTTTTCTGTTTCTCAGCATGTTGTCTCTCTCCTCCTCTGTTCCCTCAGCTTCTCTCGCTTCGTTCCAGCATTAGCTCTCCCATTCCCTCTGCCTCCCTTCTCTCTTTCTGCCTCCTCTTTCACCTCTGCCCCATCCCCTCTTCTTTGTCTCCTTTTTCTTCTCCCTCTCTCTCTCTCTGTGCAACTCTCTCCTCTCTGTTCTGTCCCTCTCTCCTCCTTTCAAAGTCAAATTCCAGTTCAAATCCAAATGCCTAATATGCACTCATTTGCGTGCCAGGAGAGCTTGTGATCGTGAAGCATTTAATAGATAGATAATGACATCTCTCCCTCTCTGTGTAAATCTCTCCTTCTCTCCTCCCCTCATTTCTCACTTCCCTCTCTTGGCACATACACTCTTTCTCCCTCGCTGTCTTTCAAATTCAAATACAATTTCAAATATGCTTTATCTGCACAGCAAGAGATGTGTTGCCAAGGCACTAATGCATA
Organism: Megalops cyprinoides; assembly: GCF_013368585.1. Taxonomy (NCBI): domain Eukaryota; kingdom Metazoa; phylum Chordata; class Actinopteri; order Elopiformes; family Megalopidae; genus Megalops; species Megalops cyprinoides. The sequence continues at coordinate 7,035,460 of NC_050593.1, forward strand.
GATGAAAAGTAACGGTAAGGCATTAGAAGGCATACGGTCATTAACATATCCCCACCCCACCTAGAGGAATATCTTGAATCTCTCCCTCTCTCCCGCTCTCTCGCTCTCCCTCTCTCCCTCACTCTCTCTCTCTCTCTCTCTCCCTCTCTCCCTCACTCTCTCTACCTCTCTCCCTCACTCTCTCTCTCTCTCTCCCTCACTCTCTCTCCCTCTCTCCCTCACTCTCTCTCTCTCTCTCCCTCACTCTCTCCACCTCTCTCGCTCACTCCCCCCGCCCCCCTCTCTCTCTCTCTCTCTATCTCTCTTCCCCCCCCCCTTCTCTCTCTCACTCTGCAGGTGAAGTATTGTGGGAGGTGCTGGCTCAGAATCGCACAGTGAGCTACGGTGGCTCCCCAGATGCGTAATCTCCGCACCTCGGCGACAGATGCCGGCGGAAGGGCTCCAGACGACCCCCAGGCTCCCTCGAACACCTCGTCACAAATGGCCCCATAAATTGTACCTGTCTGATGCTTTATCAGCACTGCGCTCAGGTGGGCTCAGACCGACTCTGAAGGGGCCTGGGGGGGGGATGGGAAGCCATTCGGCTTTGCGCCTCTCCAAAAGCAAGACTGTTATTTCTTTTTATTTTGTCTTTTATTAATCTTTTTTTGCATCCAGAGGTCAGTGGATGGTGGGTGTGTCAGCGCTGTTGAAAGGGGAGGAGAGACTGCGAGACTCCAAATTAGAAACAGCACAACAGAGAGAGTGCTGGAAGTGGAGGTTTTTTGGGTCGGTTTTAATGTGTAAGAAAAAAGGCAGGGATGAGAGATGAAAGAGAGAGGGCCCTACGGCACCAGGGCGTCCGTGCCAAGAGAGCTCCTGCCCCTGGGAGCGTCCACGCTGAATGCCGGGGCCTGGCTCCGTAATCAGCAGCAATCGATCCATCGGCTAATCCTGAAAGGATTTAAATCGCTGATCCATTCCCATTAGACGCCCTTACAGACATCGTTATGGCAATCCCGGCCCCTGCTCTGCGCAGGCGTGTGTGTGTGTGTGTGTGTGAGTGTACACACTTGTCTGTGTCTATATGTGTGTGATCGTGCACACTTGTCTGTGTGTATGTGTGTGTAGGTGCATGTGTGTGTTCTTTATGAGTATATAATACTGAGGCCCAGTACCTTTCAGTTAGTGTGCGCTACTGTGTGTGAAGAAGAGCGAAGTAGATCGTTATCATTCCCCAGCATCATGGGACGTTCTCAAGGCCACATAGATGAAAACCCGGGAGGCCGCCCGCACGCCGACGCTAATACTCACAGACAGCAGAGAGAGAATGGGAGGGGAGAGTGAACCCTACCAGTCAGGTGGAGAAAAACACATTGTCTCCGTGTCTTTCTTGTTACTGTCACACGCTAAAGCTCTAGCCTCTCTCACTTTCTGTCACAGTCTTACTGCATGTGAGTGTGTATTTCTCTCTCCTTTTCTAGCTGTTTTTTTTATGACTGTTCTAGGCTAATACCTTTATTTGAGTTACTGGTAGCTATCTTTGGGAAACTGGGTGTGCATTTTTAGGGAATGTGATTTTGCAGCAGGTGGCTTAAACTATATTAAGAACAAGGTAATGAAATGCCAACATACACATTTCTTCATTTGAGTCAGTAAGAGAGACACACACGACAGACTGAGACGGAGCATGGCTGAGGCCAGGAGGCAGACTGGTGCTATGTAATGCTTGAGTACAGTTACCACACACCAATGAAAAGCATGCCAAAGTTTGTAGATATATGATGCACTCTTGATGCAACATGTTCCCTGGGCAAATATTAAATGGGTTTTAATCTGTATTCCAGTTCATCTTTATTTCATTTTACCATGTATTGTTATAATAACAAATCAAGAACGGCTGCAGAGGAGGGGTTGAGGGCAAGCTTTAAGTTGGCTTGAAAAAGTCCGGCATGGAAGCCAATAGTTACCAAGGTTGCCAACAATGTGCATCAATATATAGATATTCATGTTTAATGATATATCTAAACCAATGAACATGTGCAGATTAATTGTAGTTGTAAATGGTAGACAATGCTCCAATCATCAATTCAATGCACTTTAAAAAACAATAAAAGATTGATAAACGTTTGTGACATACTAATAATGAAATCTGTTCCCAGGGTGCACAGGTCTTGGCTTTAATCTTTGATCTGATTTGTCTTTGTTTGCTTTCATATTTTATAATATGTTGTTATAGTAACAAATCAATAATGATGACATATCTAAACCAATGAACATAACTGCAGGTTAAACAGTGTAGATGTAAAATTATGGACAACATTGCAATCAATTCAGTACTTATCTGTTTATTTGCTATGAGTTGGTGTGGGCTGGTTAGACTCTCCATTACTCTGTCTCTGTGATTCTCCTTTCTCTCTCTCTCTCTCTCTGTCTCTCTCTGATCCCTGTGTCTCCTTCTGTTGTTGTTGAAAACAAACAGCAGGGGGTTGTGGGTAGCGGCCTGTTCCCGCTGTGAAGGTTGTGCCTGACTCACCGGTGAGACAAGGTCAGCTGGATCCAGGCTCTAGAGGGGGGAGGGGGAGGGGGAGCAGAGCCCGCCACAGGAGACTGAAGCTCTGTTGGGGTCCAGGAGAGAGTGATCAGACAGGATGATTCATGCAGGCAGTGTGCAGCACACACACACATGCATACACACAAATATGCAGTCACACACGTGCATGTGCAAACATGAACACAGGCATACACACATATGAACAAACATTCAAATACACACATACATAGACACATATGTACGCACATGCAGGCAAACTCCTGCACATACACATACACACACACCTGCACACACATACACACACACGCACACATTCACACACACACACACACACACACACACACACACACACACACAGAGTGCACATACACTGCATATACAGTTTCAGAACCCATACAGTACACATCACGCCACACTGCACATTGCAAAGACATAATCCAGTCACTTTTGCTGATTACAATCAAATGTGCGCTACACTGTCTTTGCCCACTTTGAGGCTGCATTAAATTCATACATCCAGTTTGTCATTCTAGGCAAAAAAGCACTTCAGTGTTGGTGCAGGAAAATGGTATAAAAAAATCACCTTTCTGAATTGAGCTGATTTGCAAAACATACAGGACAAAAGCATGCAGGGCAGATGTAATAGCAGGAGAGATTGATATGATTCAGAAACGCTGCAGATTTCATTTGTGCAGCTCTCGGACACAGGGTGCACGGCTCTGTGTTGTACACAGCTGTCGAATTTACATCTACTCCTGAATGCATTCTGGGAAATATATCGCACTTTACATTTACATAACCCCATTAATGTATGGAGTCCTCTTTTTTTCCAGAGCAGACATCTGCGTTGAAACCGTCAAAAAAAATCCCTCACCGGAGAGTAAAATTACATTTTTTTTTCTCTTATTTTTCAAATAAATAAATAAGCACAAGGACCAGCTGTGAAAAGTGTGAAGCTATGCAGAAATGGTGCAGCAGGACTGGAGCACTGCACCTGTGGGTCCTAAGACTCCATCCCGGAACGGGACAGGGGAGGACTCATGACCATGTTCCTGTCCGGTTGTGAACAAAAACAAATTTAGCGTGTTGATCTTTCAGATTCCTAATCAGCAGAGATATTGTACATCCAGGGACGGCAACAAACATCAAATTCAAGATTGCTTTCTTTTTGTGTGTATGAAGCCTAGAACAGCTTCACGCTTCCTCTGCATTTAAGAATATTACAACTTTGAATGGCATGTGGGACCATACCCAGTGTCCTTTGGAGGAAAGAGGGAAGTTGCACTGTGACTGATTATGCAGAGATTCTGGACCAGTTGTGGTGTCATGTTACTGGTCTGGTACATTTAAGTTCAATGTACCTGTCACTTTACCCTTTATTTCGGTGTAATTTCTGTGTAAAACACATTGATAGAGTATAATGTTACCTGCGTCTTTTTACACCGTTAGTACCCCTTTACCCTGAGCTGTTAAGCAGCAGCGTTTTGCTTAAGCGGGGAAAGTGTGTTTCTTTTTCTATCCTTCTCACTTTGTTTCATGACTCCAGAAAATGCTGACACCAACACAGGCTGCTGTGCTGCCGATGCATGATGTGTCTGAGCACCGATGAAGTAACGCCATTTCAACGTCATGATTTTTTGTGGCGCTGTGATGGGCACTTTGTGCAATTTGATGACTATCTGTGCAGAGGGACCCTGTTACCTCACTCCATGAGTTGGTCAGTGAAGTTTCAGTTTGAGACCACAGCGCATTTACGAAGGGGGCAGACAGACACCTGGTGGGGTTACAATAAGGCAGTCCATTCTGAACCTGTATGCTCTGTCATTGCCATATCACACATTGGCATTACCAGCTTTAAACCTGTCAGACACTACTGCAGCAAAGAGGGAGTAGAGAGAGATGTCTGAAACGTTAGCTCGCAGATGCACTGCGCACCTCGGTAACCTATAGGGAGGTGTGGCGTTAACCGTGGAGCTGCTGCCACTGCGGAAGAGCTCTCCACAAAACAGAGCAGGTAGCTCTCCTACAGAAGGAGAGGATTCATATTTAATGCCTGCCTGAGGAAAGCTGTGGTCCGTTGCTCCTCCATCTTCTTAAAGCCCCATGTACCTTCTGCATCAAGGGATTCAGCCGTAAGCTGTTCTCTCTCTCTCGCTCTCTGTCTCTGTCATTCTCACCTTCTCTCTGTCTCTCTCTCCCCCCCTCTGAATTTCTCCCTCTCTTTTTTCTCTCCCACCCTCTTTCTCCCTTTGGTATGAATCATGAGTAAATTCCTGCCTGCTGTGTGGACCTGCGGCTCCCTGGACGCAGGGAGACAGAGGCTCGGTATTGATTTGAGGAGCGGCCTCTCTGGGACCGGCAGCAAAGGTCCCTCAGTGAGCCCCCGCATTTAAGACGCAGGCCCCGCTGAGACGGGGGTTCAGAAGAGGAGGGGCGGGGGGGTGCTCCCTTTCATGACCGCATCAAGGTCTCCCTTCTCCCCTCGGTTATTTCCGGAAAGCGCTAATATCTTCTTTAAGTCTTTTTTTGTTTCTTTGAAGCCCCTCAGTGGTAGAGCTGAGCCCGCCGCCCGAGGCAGTCCTTGGCCACGATTGGTGCGTTCGTCTGGCGAGTGAGAGGAGAGGACTCGACCCCCGGGTCCCCACTGACTGAAGGGAGCCAGCCCAGGCCTCAGAGACTCTCCTCCACCGGGCAACCCGCCGGACCAATCAGAAAATGGAGAGGGCTCTAGACCTGCGACGGAGCGGGGGTCACGGGTTCGAGTCAGAGCGCTGCTGTGCCCTGGAGCAATATAAGATCCTCGTTCCCCCCACCCCACCCCTCATCTCAGCCCTATTAAAAGGGTTCGGGATTCACAATTTCCGTCGGATGAAAGCTGCAGCTAAATTGATCCGCATCAGCTAATGGGGATCCGGTTCAAAGGACGCCAAGTGAGAGTAATGTCACTAGGGGCAGCACAACTGCATTATAACTTGTGCGGGTAAGTAGCTTGCAGCAGTGACCAGAGTAAGATAGGGTCAGTCTCTGTCAGCATAGGAACGCATGCCCAAAGTGTGCACCAGGCCCAGAAACACAATATGGCAGAGCTGTGGACAAGTAAATGTGTCTTTTCTTGATTCAGTTTTGTTCTGGAATCATCATGATTTCACCTGCAAGACCTCTGGATGATGCAGGCACTGTTAAAGATCTCAGAGTTTGGATGCATTCTATGCATTGTGGCCAAGGCCCTAAACATTTAGAATTAAATTTTCCACTTTTAGATTATCAGGTTTTCGCATCAATACTGATGGACAACAGTGTGGTGTAATGGTAAGGAGCAGGGTTTTTAACTGAAAGGTTGCTGGTTTAAATCCCCACTGCTTTTCTACCCTTGGGCAAGGTACTTAACCCACAATTGCCTCAGTAAATATCCAGCTGGGTAAATGGGTAAAATTGTAACGTATGTAAGTCACTCTGGATAAGAGCATCTGCTAAATGAAAATAATGTAATGTGGTGTAATGCAATGATACGGCAGCCAGCAGCTTTCTGGTGGTGGAACTGAAGCAGAGTAGATTTAAAAAGATTCGCTCTGAAAGCACAGCACTCCAAACCTGAAGAAAAAACACAAGAGCCCCTCAATACTGGCTGAATAAATTTGAAAGAACCAAGTAAAAATGCTATGATACTAGAGAAAAAGCACCGCTACTAAAAACTAAAAACATCTTGATAAGGAAGTGATCATAGGTAAAGGTGAGTATGGTGTCAGGTAAATTACCATCAAAGGCTAAAAGTGTAGAGTAAGAATGTAAAATGTAAAACGCCTAGTACACCACTCATTCCCCACTTTACCTCATAGGAGTGCAGATTATCCCTCATAACAATTAGGTCCAGGTCCAGTTGTGCATCATTACACAATGTTTGTGCAAAGCAAAAATCTTCCCCTCCACCTCTTTAATGGTTTCATTTTGTATTGCAGTATCATATTGTTCAGTTTATATCTCCTGTCTACTGTATACACTTGTATAACAATATCACTCTTCATGTATGCAGCTTACTATAATTCATTTCAATTTGTGTTTCAGATCAAAATACCTCCTACCACAGTCAGCTTTTCAGCTGTTGCCCATCAAATTTGCTCAGTATTTAAAAGTACACTTAAAATTAGTCATATCGTAATTCTTGTACTTTTGTGCTTGATGTTATGTTGTAAGTGTTATGAATAAAGCTTTAGTATATTTTCCACGCTGAGAAGATCATACATATTTGGTGATTCATAGTTTTTAAAATGCGTGTGGTTGTAAATACTGTAGCTGTAAAGAAATGGAACTATGTGATCATTTGCAAAAGAATTTGTAGCTAGAACACAACAATTACAAAGAAAAAATGTATATGCTTTCATCAATTAAGTAATGCACAAAACAAGGTAATTCTAGAATGGAGCGATGGATCCAATCAGCATTTGTCCTTCGCTTTAAATGCCAGTGTTAGAAGTCCGGCTCACAAATTCAGGCCTCAGCGATCACCACAATTTACAATTTAAATTTTGCTGAAAACAGTAACAATTGCACTCATGTGTTAGTCAAAGTTAAGGATAAATGTCGACTGAACACGAGCCAGAGTCACTTTAAATGATGAGAGAGGCAGCCAGTGTTCTCCCACAACTGCTTTGTGACACTTATACACCTGGTCGCTCCCTGATCAACCGCGACCGGAAAGAACTGCAGGTACGTGACAGAGCACCTCAATGAGCCTGCACAACAAACAGGAAGAAGAATATGTTTCTTTTGGCTTTTGACTCTTTTGACAAAAGACTTTATGTAAGCCTGAGGTCCAAGACAATGTCTTGTCATTGTGTACAACATTGTTAGAAAGAAAAGACATCCAGATATTCAGAAGCAGGTCAATTCCATGGAAAAAGGCGAGGGATTGTGCATGAATGGCTGCTATTTTCGATGCATGCTTCATTGCAATGCACTGGAATAGGATGGGGGTATGCTGGTTCCCCGGGTGTAATTTCATCGTACTGAGATGGTGTTTTAACTTTAACTAAATCGTCCTCTGTGTCCAGTAATGTTCAAGCATGACAAAACCCTGTTGAAGTATTGATGCTAAACAGAGACATTAGTTCCACCACACACAACAACAAATCAGCTATACGCATGAAATCTGATTTTATGCAACACCTTGAATTATATTCAGCTTAACTGAGATGTGAACAATTGCATGCTCAATAGCAGAAGTATTTCAGACAGGGTATTCAGGTATTGCAGGGATGTCAGCTGAACCCAAGCAGTAATGTGTGGGTTGTCACAACATTGATTCTGTCTCGTTGTCTTTGAAAAATTCTAGTTTCTCACTTTTCTTCTGTCAACTATGACTGGCTAAAATAATTATATCTATTTCTACTTCTACTCTATGTTCCTATTCTCTGCTGTATCTTTTATCTTGGTGCCTAAGGGACAATATTTTCTTCTCTCAAATGAAGTCATGCAATTGAACGTTCCCATGTCCACATTCTCTAAGAGCTGTCCCTGATTTATGATATTGCCTTGTTGTTTTTCATTTTCTTAATGCAAAATGGCTGAAATCCATTAATTAGACATTCTTCCGTCACTCCTCTTCAAACTGCGAGGCAAGCGGGTTGGCGCAAAAATCTTCTACCTCAGAAAATGCCCTTGCAGGTCTAATCCACTCTAATGATGCAGAAGCCATTATTACCTCAGGTAACAGAGCCTGCAGCTACGCACCCTTTGAAGTCAAGCAGTCGATGAGTATGTTGCTAAAACCGTGTTATCAGCATTAAACTCAGACATGTTTCAGACCGGGGGCCTGAAAATCAAAGATGTATCACAATGTGCTGTGTATATCACAACAATCACCAGTGACCAATTGAAAAAAAATCTGAGAGAGAGACAGAGGAATGGAGGGTGGCAGAGTGTGGCAGGTTTTGCGCATTTTTATACTTTAAAAGTACTTTCACTCGGGGAGAAAATGAGAAAGAACCCCGAGGTTTGCAGGATGGCCATAACAATGCTGCATCACGCAGGGATTCTGATGGGTGTTTCCAGCAATAATGTAAAAAATTATATACATAATTATTTATATAATTACATATATATATATATATATATATATATATATATATATATATATATATATATATATATCCATCTCTTTCTCTCTTTGTCAGGAGGAAGTTGGTCACAGTGACCCTGGGTTACTCTGCCATCAGCATAATGCACTAGAACCTTCAGCGGGACATGTCTCCACTTTAAAATTCCCATCAAATTGCACACAGGGGAAAAAGTCTATTCCACTGTCTGCATCTGAACGGCCACTAGCTTTTTTTTTTAATTCCATTTCTTTCACCCAGTCAGATCCTGTGTGCTCCAGAGGAATCAAATCTGAGCTAAAAGTCCTTTGCGCCGCCAGACAAAATTACATTAAAGCCCCACAATCTGCAGATTCAGGTCTGGAGTGAAGGCCATGACACAAAAGAGCAGTATGAGAGGCTAGAACTATAATAGAATTGTGGTTATTCCTGCTTTTCCGCCATTGGAATTAGAACTGGAACTAGAACTACAGATTTCTGGTTCCACTCTGTTTCCACTCTGTTCATAGTCTCATCTATCAGGCGGAATTAGAACCACAGTGGTAGTCACATTGCTACAGCCCTTCAATGAAGGTATTCTGGAGAATGAATGCTAGGGAAAAGAAACCAGCTAGCATCAGTGGAACTCATTGGCTGTCACCGGCACAGCCAATCAGGTGCAAATTAAAGGCAGCACTTTGCTCAGAAAAATGCTGGACCAACAGGAAGTTACAGTTGGAAAAAATGTAGCTGTTTTTGGAGAGAGACATCTTTTGAATATTTTAGCTTTGATAACTGTCTTATGGGCCGGCTCGAGTATGCGTTTATATCTTTTTTGATTCTTACAGCAGGCACTCTAAAAGTTACCATGGATTTTTAGCCAGAATCGAGTTTAGCCAGAATAGCAAAGGTGCCAATCT